>NC_092341.1:325850555-326179166 GCF_046630445.1 Rutidosis leptorrhynchoides
TTAAATAATAAAACTAGTTTTACGACACCGGGCCCACATATGGCCGCATTACGAGTTTTGTTCAAAATGTAAGTTTCGACCACATTAATTTAAATTCCAAATGACACTTTGAGCATGGTGTTTGGGGGTTAAACTACTCAAATCTTGGTCGAACTTCTAAAAGCTAAACCCTCGAGAGCTACTACTAATCCAAACGGATACCTTTGCCCTTGTCCACGCCGGAGCCTAAAAAGGTAAACAACGAGAGGGTAAGCTAACGCTTAGTGAATGCAATAATTATACATATACATATATAACCTACTTACTTGCAATTCACTTACACAACACCGCATACAAGCTAGCAATTCGACAACCATGCAAACATTATGCATAAACTAATCTCCGCAATTCACAATAAGCTAGCAATACCAATAGCATATAGTTTACAATTAAATATGCCAATACAAAATTCACACAACCATGGTTAACCAATCGTACAAGGGAACGGTACTTGCGAAAGACCGTCGGAGTTCATAACATCCATTAGTGTACTTAACAACGCGTACTAACTAATCCCCCGGGTGATGTCTTAAACACCGCGACTAACTCACCCCCATGACAATGTGGTGTCCTAAACACCGCGACTATCCCACATGTCAATCAAACCCATGAGTGGCGTCTTGAACACCGCGACAATCCCACTCCCATGATAATGTGTTGTCTTGAACACCGTGACAACCCCACATGTCAATCAACCTATGAGTGGTGTCTTAAACACTGCGACTAGCCCACTCGTTACGTAGAATGTGGTGTCTTGAACACCGCGACTATCCCACATTTCACGCTACACAAATAAATACATTATATACATACACGCATAATTATTCCACTCACCTTAACGATTCGGTGACGGTTTATACTTCCACAAGCTTCAAAGCAAAGTACCTAATACAATAAGTACTCAATCAACACACAAACAAGTTGGACTATACACCAAAAATTCACTCATGTGCATTTAATGACTTAAATGCATTAAATGCCCATTACACCAAAACCGTCCATTTAAGGTCAAGACCATGATAAATCACTAAAAGCTATTGATTAAGGTCCAACAACACTACTAATACACAAATAGAGTATTTCATACCCATCTTTCCCAATAAGGTCAATTATTACCCATTTGACCATGTTAAAGTCAACACACCCATTTCGGGTCATCCACTAACCCAATTAACACCCATTTGCTTAATAACTAGGTGTGCTAGTAATTAAATAACCTTTTATGACTCATAAGTCTATTTATCATTTTAAAACCCTAGGTTAGTCATCTTTGAGTCCTCATGACCCAATCTTACCCAAGAACATCCAAAATCACCAAATATGGGTTTTATGTTCATCACTAACCCAAACCCTAACCCTTAAACAAATTAAAATAAGGAAATCAAGATTAGAGCATACCACCATAATCACAATGTAGCTAGTGATTAGATGAACAACTTTAAAACACGCAATTTGGCCCGAAATCAACTTCTTCCTTCTCGATTCGAGCTTTCCCTATCTCAAAGTGTTTCTCACTCTAGAACTTGATTTGGAAGAGATGATGTGGTTGGTGATAAAGTTAAGTGTGTTTCAACCACCACCAATCTGGCCTTTACAGCCCCAAATTCATCCTCAGGTGAAAAGATGACAATACCCTTCATTTAGCTTTTATTTAAAAAGTAGAAAACTGTGCCCAGGGCAGTGCGCGGCGCGCTCCCTTAGGTGTGCGCGGCGCGCAAGAGTGTTCTGAACGGATTCTGACCCAATTTAATTACACACTGCTACCCACACTCTATGTACCCTAATTACAACTCCGTACAATAATTCTTCGGGTCTTACACGCTTGAACCACTCAACAAACTTACTCTTGTCAGAAGTAGTCATTCATCCGGAACATCTCGTAAGAGACGTGCAAGTTCCGACAGTGACTCAGAGGGTATCAACAAATATGACCCTGGTGAAGCGTCAGGAGTGAATGATTATCTCTTCTGAAAGCGAGGAAGAAAGCATGGAGAGAAGCTATGAAGATTTCGCGACCTCGAACCAGAGTGCAAAAGTGAACAAAATATTTAAAAAGGAGGTGAAGCTATGGAAGAAAGACTCCAAAATTCTGAAGGCCATCAAAGGCATGTCAAAGGCATTCTCCTGCAGGAGAGTTTAGAACGTTTTATTTGAGATGTGTGATTTGCAAGACTTGTGAAGTCTTTATCTTATTTAACTTTTGAATTTGTGTAATATGTGACTACTATGCTCTTAGAAAACGCTCAATTATTTGTTTAAAATAAGTGATAAGTCTATGTTTGTGGTGAACTCTAAAATGATCAAACAATCCAAACACAGACTGAACACGGTTGAGCCTACGTTCGACCGCGGGCTGAACCGTGAACAATCTGGAGCTCTTTGTCTTACTATTCAAAACATTGATTTGACAACACCTTAAAGCACAATAAAGTCTCAAATGAAAATAAAAGTACTGAGATGCAATTAATGAAAAGGAATCAAAGTAAGGTACTCATCACCATTCTTATCCATAACTCTCTATAAGAATTAATCATCAAAGCAAGAAACCCAACACCATCTAAACCCAAGAAATGTGGTCCATTGTTCTGAACGGATTCTGACCCAATTTAATTACACACTGCTACCCACACTCTATGTACCCTAATTACAACTCTGTACAATAATTATTCGGGTCTTACAAATCTCCCCACTTGAATCGGAGTGCGTCCTCGGGATCCAAGCCGCATGACAAGAGGGAAGATAAACTAACACAAACTCTTCGGGCTCCCAAGTAAACTCGGAACCTTTACTACGACGCCATTGAACTTCTTTATTTCTCAACCTTTTGACCTTCTCATCGAGTATAGCAATCGGCTCCTCAATATACTCTAACTTATTGTTTAGCTCAATCTCGTTTAATGGCACCCATGAAGAATCATCCGCAAGACACTTACGGAGATGGGAAACATGAAATGTATTATGGATCCCCGCAAGCTCTTCGGGTAATTCCAAACGATACGCAACTTCACCAACACGAGCTAAAATTTTAAATGGCCCAATAAACCTAGGAGCTAACTTTCCCCGTTTTCGAAACCGAATAATACCCTTCCATAGCGAAACCTTAAGCATCACCATGTCAACTTCTTGAAACTCAATCGGCCGCCTACGTTTGTCAGCATACGACTTTTGTCTATCTTGAGCCGCTTTCAAATGAGTCCGGATCATCTCAATCTTACTATTCGTCTCTAAAACCAAATCGGTACTCCCGATTTCCCTTTGTCCCACTTCACCCCAACAAATCAGAGTTCGACACATTCGCCCATAAAGCATCTCATAAGGTGGCATTTCAATACTAGTATGATAACTATTGTTGTACGAGAATTACACCAAAGGCAAGTGCTCATCCCAACTACCACCGAAATTGATAATACACACCCGTAACATATCCTCCAATGTTTGATTCATACATTCGGTTTGACCATCCGTTTGAGGATGGTACGCCGTGCTCATTCTCAATTGTGTACCCATATCTTCATGAAACTTATTCCAAAATCGAGAAGTGAAACGAGTATCTCGATCCGAAATAATAGATATAGGAACCCCATGTCTCGATATCACCTCCTTGATAAACAACTTTGACAAAGCCTCCGACGATATCATTTTCCGAATGGGAAGAAACAAGGCACTTTTCGTCAATCGATCAACTATCACCCAAATCGTATCAAATTGGATTCTCGCCGTCTTTGGTAATTTGGTAATGAAATCCATGGTAATGTGCTCCCATTTCCATTTTGGAATTTCTAACGGTTGTAACATACCATACGGCTTTTGATGTTCGGCCTTAACATGCAAACACGTGACGCATTGCTCAACATACTTAACAACATCACGTTTCATGCCCGGCCACCAATACTCTTTCTTCAAATCAAGAAACATTTTTGTCGCACCCGGATGAATGGAATACTTTGACTTATGTGCTTCATCAAGTAGCACTCGTCGGAAATCTCCCATTCTAGGTGAAATGTCCCGTTCATATTGATTATAAACGTTCCATATTAATTGATTTCGTCGCGAGGTTTTGACCTCTATATGAGACGTTTTTCAAAGACTGCATTCATTTTTTAAAACAAGCATAACCTTTATTTTATTGATAAAGGTTTAAAAAGCAATACGTAGATTATCAAATAATGATAATCTAAAATATACTGTTTACACACGACCATTACATAATGGTTTACAATAAGAATATATTACATCAAAAATAAGTTTCTTGAATGCAGTTTTTACCCAATATCATACAAGCATGGACTCCAAATCTTGTCCTTATTTTAGTATGCAACAGCGGAAGCTCTTAGTAATCACCTGAGAATAAACATGCTTAAAACGTCAACACAAATGTTGGTGAGTTATAGGTTTAACCTGTATATTATCAAATCATAATAATAGACCACAAGATTTTATATTTCAATACATCCCATACATAGAGATAAAAATCATTCATATGGCGAATACCTGGTAACCGAAATTAACAAGATGCATATAGAATATCCCCATCATTCCGGGACACCCATCGGAAATGATAATTTTGAAGTACTAAAGCATTTCAAATTCCAGAATGGGGCTTGTTGGGCCCGATAGATCTATCTTTAGGATTCGCGTCAATTTGGGGGGTCTGTTCCCAAATTCTTAGGCTACCAATCTAAAAGGGGCATATTCGGCTTCGATCATTCACCCATATAATGTAGTTTCATTTACTTGTGTCTATTTCATAAAACATTTATAAAGTTGCATGTATTCTCATCCCAAAATATTAGATTTTAAAAGTGGGACTATAACTCACTTTCACAGATTTTTACTTCATCGGGAAGTAAGACTTGGCCACTGGTCGATTCACGAACCTATAACAAATATGTACATATATATCAAAGTATGTTCAAAATATATTTACAACATTTTTTAATACGCTTTAATGTTTTAAGCTTATTAAGTCAGCTGTCCTCGTTAATAACCTACAACTAGTTGTCCATAGTTAGATGTACAGAAATAAATCGATATATATTATCTTGGATCAATCCACGACCCAGTGTATACACGTCTCAGGCTAGATCACAACTCAAAGCATATATATTTTTTGGAATCAACCTCAACCCTGTATAGCTAACTCCAACATTACTGCATATAGAGTGTCTATGGTTGTTCCAAATAATATATATACATGGGTCGATATGATATGTCAAAACATTTGTATATGTGTCTATGGTATCCCAAGATTACATAATATATTAGAATACATGTATAATACAATATAAGTTAGCTAGGATATGATTTGTATAGAATTGTTACAATATTTCCCGTAGCTACAACAATCAAAAAAATATCCAATCTTGTTTTACCCATAACTTCTTCGTTTAAATCCGTTTTGAGTGAATCAAATTGCTATGGTTTCATATTGAACTCTATTTTATGAATCTAAACAGAAAACATATAGGTTTATAGTCAGAAATATAAGTTACAAGTCATTTTTGTAAGAGGTAGTCATTTCAGTCGAAAGAACGACGTCTTGATGACCATTTTGAAAAACATATTTACACTTTGAGTTTAACCATGATTTTTGGATATAGTTTCATGTTCATAAGAAAAATCATTTTCCCAGAAGAACAACTTTTAAATCAAAGGTTATCATAGTTTTTAATTATCAAACCCAAAACTGCCCGCGGTGTTACTACGACGGCGTATATCCGGTTTTACGGTGTTTTTCGTGTTTTTCGGTTTTAAATCATTAAGTTAGCATATCATATAGATATAGAACATGTGTTTAGTTGATTTTAAAAGTCAAGTTAGAAGGATTAACTTTTGTTTGTGAATAAGTTTAGAATTAACTAAACTATGTTCTAGTGATTATGAGTTTAAACCTTCGAATAAGATAGTTTTATATATATGAATTAAATGATGTTATGAACATCATTACTACCTCAAGTTTAGTAGGTAAACCTACTGGAAGTGACAAGAAATGATCTAGCTTCAAAGGAGCTTGGATGGCTTGAATGTTCTTGAAGTAGGATCATGACACAAAGCAACTTCAAGTAATATTTTTACTCGAATTAAGATAGTTTATAGTTATAGAAATTGAATCAAAGTTTGAATATGAATATTACCTTGAATAAGAAAGATAACCTACTATAAATAACAAAGGTTTCTTGATCTTAGATGATTACTTGGAATGGATTAGAAAGCTTGGAAGTAATCTAGTAAACTTGAAAGGATTTTCGAAGTGTTCTTGAAGTGTTCTTCCTAAGATGATTATAGCTTGATTCTTGAAGTAATTTTTGATGAAGATGATGATTAGCTACTGGAAAAATTCTTTCATAAGAGTGTGTGTGTGTGTGTGTGTTGAGAGAGAATTAGAAAGAGAATTGGAAGTGAAATGGAGTGAATGATGAGTGGTAAGTGGTGAGTGGTGAGTGGGGTTAAAAAGGAGTTCTAGTTAGTTGACTAGTTCATGGTATAAGTTAAAATTGATTAGTCATGCATGACATAATCAAGAGTGGAATCTCATGTTAGATCCTATTGGTATATACCCATAGTAAGTACGTCTAGTAGTTGTGTATAAAACGGGTATGAATACGACTAGAATTCTTGATGAAAAAAGAATGGGAATGTAACTGTAACCATTTTCGTTAAGTATGAGTGTTTTGATATATGTATTGAAGTCTTCCAAAAGTATATTAATATATCTAAATACACTACATGTATATACATTTTAACTGAGTCGTTAAGTCATCGTTAGTCGTTACATGTAAGTGTTGTTTTGAAACCTTTAAGTTAACGATCTCAATTAATGTTGTTAACCCATTGTTTATTATATCTAATGAGATGTTAAATTATTTTATTATCATGATATTATGATATATTAATATATCTTAATATGATATATATATACATTTAAATGTCGTTACAACAATAATCGTTACATATATGCCTCGTTCGAAATCCTTAAGTTAGTAGTCTTGTTTTTACATATGTAGTTCATTGTTAATATACTTAATGATATGTTTACTTATCATAATACCATGTTAACTATATATATATATATCCATATATATGACATCATATAGTTTTTACAAGTTTTAACGTTCGTGAATCACCGGTCAACTTGGGTGGTCAATTGTCTATATAAAACCTATTTCAATTAATCAAGTCTTAACAAGTTTGATTGCTTAACATGTTGGAAACACTTAATCATATAAATATCAATTTCATTTAATATATATAAACATGGAAAAGTTCGGGTCACTACAGTACCTACCCGTTAAATAAATTTCGTCCCGAAATTTTAAGCAGTTGGAGGTGTTGATGTATCTTCTGGAAATAAGTGCGGGTATTTCTTCTTCATCTGATCTTCTCGTTCCCAGGTGAACTCGGGTCCTCTACGAGCATTCCATCGAACTTTAACAATTGGTATCTTGTTTTGCTTAAGTCTTTTAACCTCACGATCCATTATTTTGACTGGTTCTTCGATGAATTAAAGTTTTTCATTGATTTGGATTTCGTCTAACGGAATAGTGAGATCTTCTTTAGCAAAACATTTCTTCAAATTTGAGATGTGGAAAGTGTTATGTACAGCCGCGAGTTGTTGTGGTAATTCAATTCGGTAAGCAACTGGTCCGACACGATCAATAATCTTGAATGGTCCAATATACCTTGGATTTAATTTCCCCCGTTTACCAAATTGAACAACGCCTTTCCAAAGTGCAACTTTAAGCATGACCATCTCTCCAATTTCAAATTCTATATCTTTTCTTTTAATGTTCGCGTAGCTCTTTTGTCGACTTTGGGCAGTTTTCATCCGTTGTTGAATTTGGATGATCTTCTCGGTAGTTTCATGTATTATCTCCGGACCCGTAATCTATCTATGCCCCACTTCACTCCAACAAATCGGAGACCTGTACTTTCTACCATAAAGTGCTTCAAACGGTGCCATCTCAATGCTTGAATGGTAGCTGTTGTTGTAGGAAAATTCTGATAATGGTAGATGTCGATCCCAAGTGTTTCCGAAATCAATAACACATGCTCGTAGCATGTCTTCAAGCGTTTGTATCATCCTTTCACTCTGCCCATCAGTTTGTGGATGATAGGCAGTACTCATGTCTAGACGAGTTCCTAATGCTTGCTGTAATGTCTGCCAGAATCTTGAAATAAATCTGCCATCCCTATCAGAGATAATAGATATTGGTATTCCATGTCTGGAGACGACTTCCTTCAAATACAGTCGTGCTAACTTCTCCATCTTGTCATATTCTCTTATTGGCAGGAAGTGTGCTAATTTGGTGAGACGATCAACTATTACCCAAATAGTATCAAAACCACTTGCAGTCCTTGGTAATTTAGTGATGAAATCCATGATAATGTTTTCCCATTTCCATTCTGGGTTTCTGATTTTCCGCTTTGACCTTAGAACACGTCAAACACTCTCCTACATATTTAGCAACATCGGCTTTCATAACCGGCCACCAAAAATGTTTCTTGAGATCCTTGTACATCTTCCCCGTTCCAGGATGTATTAAGTATCTGGTTTTATGAGCTTCTCTAAGTACCATTTCTCTCATATCTCTAAATTTTGGTACCCAAATCCTTTCAGCCCTATACCGGGTTCCGTCTTCCCGAATATTAAGATGCTTCTCCGATCCTTCGGGTATTTCATCCTTTAAATTTCCCTCTTTTAAAACTCCTTGTTGCGCCTCCTTTATTTGAATAGTAAGGTTATTGTGAATCATTATATTCATAGCTTTTACTCGAATGGGTTCTCTGTCCTTTCTGCTAAAGCCGTCGGCTACCACATTTGCCTTCCCCGGGTGGTAACGAATCTCAAAGTCGTAATCATTTAACAATTCAATCCACCTGCGCTGCCTCATGTTCAGTTGCTTCTGATTAAATATGTGTTGAAGACTTTTGTGGTCGGTATATATAATACTTTTGACCCCATATAAGTAGTGCCTCCAAGTCTTTAATGCAAAAACAACTACGCCTAATTCCAAATCATGCGTCGTATAATTCTGTTCGTGAATCTTCAATTGTCTAGACGCATAAGCAATTACTTTCATTCGTTACATTAATACACAACCGAGACCTTGCTTTGAGGCGTCACAATATATCACAAAATCATCATTCCCTTCAGGTAATGACAAGATAGGTGCCGTAGTTAACTTTTTCTTTAACAATTGAAACGCTTTCTCTTGTTCATCTTTCCATTCAAATTTCTTCCCTTTATGCGTTAATGCAGTCAAGGGTTTTGCTATTTTGGAAAAATCTTGGATGAATCTTCTGTAGTAACCAGCTAGTCCTAAAAATTGGCGTATATGCTTCGGAGTTTTCGGGGTTTTCCACATTTCAACAGTTTCAATCTTTTCCAGATCCACTTGAATACCTTCTTTGTTCACTATGTGACCGAAGAATTGAACTTCTTCCAACCAAAATGCACACTTTGAAAATTTAGCGTACAGTTTTTCTTTCCTCAACAACTCTAGCACTTTTCTCAAATGTTCTTCGTGCTCTTGGTCATTCTTTGAGTAAATAAGTATGTCATCGATGAAAACAATGACAAACTTGTCAAGGAATGGTCCACACACTCGGTTCATGAGGTCCATGAACACAGCTGGTGCGTTAGTCAACCCAAATGGCATAACCATAAACTCGTAATGATCGTAATGCGTCCTAAAAGCAGTATTTGGAATATCATCCTCCTTCACCCGCATTTGATGATACCCAGAACGTAAATTAATCTTCAAATAAACCGACGAGCCTTGTAGTTGATCAAATAAGTCGTCGATTCTCGGTAGTGGGTAGCAGTTCTTGATGGTAAGTTTGTTCAACTCACGGTAGTCGATACACAACCTAAATGTACCATCCTTCTTCTTGACAAACAAAACAGGAGCTCCCCACGGTGATGTGCTTGGTCGAATGAAACCACGCTCTAAAAGTTCTAGTAATTGGCTCTGAAGTTCCTTCATTTCGCTGGGTGCAAGTCTGTATGGAGCACGAGCTATTGGTGCAGCTCCTGGTACAAGGTCTATTTGAAATTCAACGGATCGATGTGGGGGTAATCCCGGTAATTCTTTCGAAAATACATCGGGAAATTCTTTTGTGACGAGAACATCACTGATGTTCTTTTCTTCAGGTTTAACTCCTTGATGTGTGCTAGAATGATGTAACAACCTTTTCTTATTAGTTTTTGTGCCTTCAAACTACTAATAAGATTTAATTTCGCATTGTTCTTTTCTCCGTACACCATTAAAGGTTTTCCCTTTTCACGCATAATGTGAATCGCATTTTTATAACAAACGACCTCTGCTCTTACCTTTTTCAACCAGCCCATGCCAATTATTACATCAAAACTCCCTAACTCGACTGGTATTAAATCAATCTTAAACGTTTCATCACCCAGTTTAATTTCTCTATCCCGACATATATTATCTGCTGAAATTAATTTACCGTTTGCTAATTCGAGTAAAAATTTACTATCCAAAGGCGTCAATGGGCAACTTAACTTAGAACAAAAATCTCTACTCATATAGCTTCTATCCGCACCCGATTCAAATAAAACATAAGCAGATTTATTATCAATAAGAAACGTACCCGTAACAAGCTCCGGGTCTTCCTGCGCTTCTGCCGTATTAATATTGAAAACTCTTCCGCGGCCCTGCCCATTAGTATTCCCCTGATTCGGGCAATTACTTCTAATGTGGCCCGGTTTTCCACATCCATAACAAACAAAGGCGGCATTACTTGTTTCGCCACTATTTGTTCCTTTAGTTCTGTTAAACTTTGGTCCGTAGACCTCACACTTTTTCGCACCATGGCCAGTTCTTTTACACTTGGTGTAAAATGTCGTGCAGAACCCATTCTGGTGGTACTCTTCACACCTTTGGTATTTTTGGTTTTTGTTGCCATTGTTGTTATTGAGGTTGTTGTTGGGATTGTTATTGTTGTTGGAACGGTTGTTGTAGTTGTTGTTGTTGTTGTTATTGGGATGTTTGTTTTAGTTATTGTTAGGATTGCGGTTATTGTTGCGATTGTTGTTGCGGTTGTGGTTGTAATTGTTGTTGTAGTTGTTGTATTGGTGACCCTTGTCACTGGTTTCTTCCCACTTTCTCTTGAGTTGTTTCGTGTTGGCTTCTTCGGCCGCCTGCTCTTTAATTCTTCCTTCAATCTGATTTATGAGTTTATGAGCCATTCTACTTGCCTTTTATATGGAAGCGGGCTCGTGTGAACTCACATCTTCTTGAATCCTTATTGGTAACCCTTTTACAAATGCGTCGCTCTTCTCTTCTTCATCTTCGAACGCTCCCGGACACAATAGGCACAACTCTGTGAATCGTCATTCATACGTGGTAACGTCGAACCCTTGTGTTCGTAACTCTCTAAGTTCTGCCTTGAACTTATTGACTTCGTTTCTAGGACGGTACTACTCGTTCATCAATTGCTTGAATGCCGACCACGGTAGTGCGTAAGCAGCATTTTGTCCTACATGTTCAAGATAGCTGTTCCACCACATTAACGCAGTACCTGTGAAGGTATGCGTAGCGTACTTAACTTTATCCTCTTCAGTACACATACTTATGGCAAATACCGATTCGACTTTCTCGGTCCACCGTTTCAATCCAATTGGTCCTTCGGTTCCATCAAATTCCAAAGGTTTGCAGGTAGTGAATTCTTTGTAGGTGCATCCTACATGATTTCTTGTAGAATTAGTTCCACTGCTAGATCCAGAGTTATTGTTATTTTGCATCGTAGCCTGTACTGCGGCTATGTTTGCTGCAAGGAAAACACGGAAGTCTTCCTCGCTCATGTTCAAATTCTGACGAGTCGCCTGTGCCATTTCCTTCAAAAAATAGCCAAAAGAATTGAGTTAATCATATAGAATTTAAGAGTAGTCAATAGTATCTCGTAGCATTATATGAACTTATTTATAAAAGCTTTTTCTTCATATTAGCGTTTTATAAGTTTAAATTCGGGTACTACCTACCCGTTAAGTTCATACTTAGTAGCTAATATACAATTCAACTACTACAATTCCATATGAAAAACTGATTTTAATAATATATCACATACAAATATACTTCAAACTTACAACTTCGCTATATTACATATAACATGAAATATAGTACACTTTGATACAGAACAGTTTTGAAGATAAAACTAGTTAATACGCAAGTTGTTCAGCAAAGGAAATAAAGACATGTAATTCATAAGTCCAGAAACAAGTCATGCATTCAGGTTTTACTAAGACGACTTCCCATCCTTGGTCTTTTGGAAAGTAACCGTTATGACCATTGGCTAGGCAGCATGTTGTAATGTAGTCAAAACGACGAGGGTTTTGTAATGTCCAACAGCCCCGTAATAATCTAAAAACCTTGTTTCTCACCCCAACTACTGAATCCGTCACTTATGGGAAGGCTTTATTTAAAAGTTGTAATCCGATATTCTTTTTCTCACTTTGGTAAGAAGCGAACATCACTAACCCGTAAGTATAACATGCTTCTTTATGTTGCATGTTAGAATCTCTTTCTAACTCACGAAATCCTATGTTGGGATATGTTGAGTCAAAATAGGTTCTTAACCCGTAGCGTAAAATTGCATTTGGGTTCCCCGCATTTAACGCTTTAAAGAAAACACGGCGTAACTTATGGTCTCCCCAATGTGATATACCCCACCTATCAAAGGAAAGCCTTTTATAAACTAAGGCATTTCTGGAAAGTCTTTCAAATGTTTGACAAGTTAATTTCGCCGTAACTAAATGTGCTGATGAATTCTGACCGACTCTAGACAAGATTTCCTCAATCATATCCTCTGGTAGGTCTTCTAAAATATTCGGTTGTCTACCCTTAACGTCCATTTTGTTTTTATACTGTAAAATAGACAAGGATTAAATTCGTAAAAGATAAATAACAAACAATACAAGCAATTTTTACATAGAACATAAAAGTACAAGCACACTACAATACATATAATACACAACATGATTACAACTCCCTAATCTGAATCACTGGTTTCTTCTTCTTCGGACTTGGTTCGCTTTCCTAATTTTCTAGGGATATATGGTATTCCTCTAATACGAGCCGTCGTTTTCCACAATGGTTTAGAAAAACCTGGTGGTTTAGAGGTTCCCAGGTTATTGTTACACTTTAGGAAATACGGGTGTTGCCGATACATATAAAGCTCATCGGGGTTGGAATCAGGTTTCTCTATTTTTATACCTTTTCCCTTATTATTTTCTTTTGCTATATTAAATTGGGTCGAGGTAATTTCTATAACATCATCGGAATCCTCATCGGGATCCGATTCATCGGAAAATTGGTAATCTTCCCAATATTTTTCTTTCTCAGCGGAAACACCATTGACCATTTTTAACTTTGGTCCGTTGGTTGAGGATTTTCTTTTATTTAAATGATTTACTGTAGGTATCAATATTTCTTCCTCTGGAACCTCTTCTTCTTCCGGTTCCTCCTCTTCCGATTCCTCCTCTTCTGGTTCCTCTTCTTCTAGTTCCTCTTCTTCTGGTTCCTCCTCTTCCGGTTCCTCTTCGGGAATTTGTGAATCTTCCCAAAGTATATTCGACTCTTCATTATTATTAGGTGAGTCGATGGGATTTGTACTAGTGGTAGACATCTATCACATAATATTAAACACATTAAGAGGTTAATATATCACATAATAATTACATGTTAATAATATATAGTTCCCAACAAAAAAATTAAGCAATCGTTTTTTTTTTTTTTTGAAGAAAAACACGGTCGAAGTCCAGACTCACTAATGCATCCTAACAAACTCGGTAAGACACACTAATGCAAAAATTCTGGTTCTCTAAGACCAACGCTAGGATACCAACTGAAATGTCCCGTTCATATTGATTATAAACGTTCCATATTAATTGATTTCGTCGCGAGGTTTTGACCTCTATATGAGATGTTTTTCAAAGACTGCATTCATTTTTTAAAACAAGCATAACCTTTATTTTATCGATAAAAGTTTAAAAAGCATTACGTAGATTATCAAATAATGTTAATCTAAAATATATTGTTTACACACGACCATTACATAATGGTTTACAATAAGAATATATTACATCAAAAATAAGTTTCTTGAATGCAGTTTTTACACAATATCATGCAAGCATGGACTCCAAATATTGTCCTTATTTTAGTATGCAACAGCGGAAGCTTTTAATAATCACCTGAGAATAAACATGCTTAAAACGTCAACAAAAATGTTGGTGAGTTATAGGTTTAACCTATATATTATCAAATCATAATAATAGACCACAAGATTTTATATTTCAATACATCCCATACATAGAGATAAAAATCATTCATATGGCGAACACCTGGTAACCGACATTAACAAGATGCATATAGAATATCCCCATCATTCCGGGACACCCATCGGACATGATAATTTCGAAGTATTAAAGCATTCCAAATTCCAGAATGGGGCTTGTTGGGCCCGATAGATCTATCTTTAGAATTCGCGTTAATTTGGGGGTCTGTTCCCAAATTCTTAGGCAACCAAGCTAAAAGGGGCATATTCGGCTTCGATCATTCACCCATATAATGTAGTTTCATTTACTTGTGTCTATTTTGTAAAACATTTATAAATTTGCATGTATTCTCATCCCAAAATATTAGATTTTAAAAGTGGGACTATAACTCACTTTTACAGATTTTTACTTCGTTGGGAAGTAAGACTTGGCCACTGGTCGATTCACGAACCTATAACAAATATGTACATATATATAAAAGTATGTTCAAAATATATTTACAACATTTTTAATACGTTTTAATGTTTTAAGCTTATTAAGTCAGCTGTCCTCGTTAATAACCTACAACTAGTTATCCATAGTTAGATGTACAGAAATAAATCGATATATATTATCTTGGATCAATCCACGACCCAGTGTATATACGTCTCAGGCTAGATCACAACTTAAAGCATATATATTTTTGGAATCAACCTCAACCATGTATAGCTAACTCCGACATTACTGCATATAGAGTGTCTATGGTTGTTTCAAATAATATATATACATGGGTCGATATGATATGTCAAAACATTTTCATACGTGTCTATGGTATCCCAAGATTACATAATATATTAGAATACATGTATAATACAATATAAGTTAGCTAGGATATGATTTGTATAGAATTGTTACAATATTTCCTGTAGCTACAACAATCAAAAAAAATATCCAATCTTGTTTTACCCATAACTTCTTCATTTTAAATCCATTTTGAGTGAATAAAATTGCTATGGTTTTATATTGAACTCTATTTTATGAATCTAAACAGAAAATGTATAAGTTTATAGTCAGAAATATAAGTTACAAGTTGTTTTTGTAAGAGGTAGTCATTTCAGTCTAAAGAACGACGTCTTGATGACCATTTTGAAAAACATACTTCCACTTTGAGTTTAACCATGATTTTTGGATATAGTTTCATGTTCATAAGAAAAATCATTTTCCCAGAAGAACAACTTTTAAATCAAAGGTTATCATAGTTTTTAATTATCAAACCCAAAACAGCCCGCGGTGTTACTACGACGGCGTATATCCGGTTTTACGGTGTTTTTCGTGTTTTCCGGTTTTAAATCATTAAGTTAGCATATCATATAGATATAGAACATGTGTTTAGTTGATTTTAAAAGTCAAGTTAGAAGGATTAACTTCTGTTTGTGAACAAGTTTAGAATTAACTAAACTATGTTCTAGTGATTACGAGTTTAAACCTTCGAATAAGATAGTTTTATATATATGAATCAAATGATGTTATGAACATAATTACTACCTCAAGTTTAGTAGGTAAACCTACTAGAAGTGACAAGAAATTATCTAGCTTCAAAGGAGCTTGGATGGCTTGAATGTTCTTGAAGTAGGATCATGACACAAAACAAGTTCAAGTAAGATTTTTACTCGAATTAAGATAGTTTATAGTTATAGAAATTGAATCAAAATTTGAATATGAATATTACCTTGAATAAGAAAGATAACCTACTATAAATAACAAAGGTTTCTTGATCTTAGATGATTACTTGGAATGGATTAGAAAGCTTGGAAGTAAACTAGTAAACTTGAAAGGATTTTCGAAGTGTTCTTGAAGTGTTCTTCCTAAGATGATTATAGCTTGATTCTTGAAGTAATTTTTGATGAAGATGATGATTAGCTACTGGAAAAATTCGTTCATAAGTGTGTGTGTGTGTGTGTGTGTGTGTGTGTGTGTTGAGAGAGAATTAGAAAGAGAATTGGAAGTGAAATGGAGTGAATGATGAGTGGTAAGTGGTGTGTGGTGAGTGGGGTTAAAAGAAGTTCTAGTTAGTTGACTAGTTCATGGTAGAAATTAAAATTGATTAGTCATGCATGAAATAATCAAGAGTGGAATCCCATGTTAGTTCCTATTGGTATATACCCGTAGTAAGTACATCTAGTAGCTGTGTATAATACGGGTATGAATACGACTAGAATTCTTGATGAAAAAAGAATGGGAATGTAACTGTAACCATTTTCGTTAAGTATGAGTGTTTTGATATATGTCTTGAAGTATTCCAAAAGTATATTAATACATTTAAATACACTACATGTATATATATTTTAACTGAGTCGTTAAGACATCGTTAGTCGTTACATGTAAGTGTTGTTTTGAAACCTTTAAGTTAACGATCTCAATTAATGTTGTTAACCCATTGTTTATTATATCTAATGAGATGTTAAATTATTATATTATCATGATATTATGATATATTAATATATCTTAATATGATATATATACATTTAAATGACGTTACAACGATAATCGTTACATATATGCCTCGTTCGAAATCCTTAAGTTAGTAGTCTTGTTTTTACATATGTAGTTCATTGTTAATATACTTAATGATATGTTTACTTATCATAATACCATGTTATATATATATATATATATATATATATATATATATATATATATATATATATATATATATATATATATATATATATATATATATATATATATATATATATATATCCATATATATATGACATTATATAGTTTTTACAAGTTTTAACGTTCGT
The DNA here is from genome assembly GCF_046630445.1 of Rutidosis leptorrhynchoides. Taxonomy (NCBI): domain Eukaryota; kingdom Viridiplantae; phylum Streptophyta; class Magnoliopsida; order Asterales; family Asteraceae; genus Rutidosis; species Rutidosis leptorrhynchoides. Next base: position 325,867,674 of record NC_092341.1, read on the forward strand.
GAATCACCGGTCAACTTGGGTGGTCAATTGTCTATATAAAACCTATTTCAATTAATCAAGTCTTAACAAGTTTGATTGCTTAACATGTTAGAAACACTTAATCATATAAATATCAATTTCATTTAATATATATTAACATGGAAAAGTTCGGGTCACTACACTAGGTACCCACACTCTTCCTTGAAAAGACAACAAACCATGCGGGCCTAAGGTAATGGACTTCGTTTGCCCCACCATTCGTTCTTCTTGCTTGTTGTTAATAAAAGCTTCGATTTGAATCTCACCAAGCTTTACAAGAAAATCGTTAGTAATAATCATGCGTAACGATCCTACTCGTATCGCCGGATGTTGACTTTTTCGACTCAACGCATTCGCGACCACATTCGCCTTACCCGGATGATAAAGTATTTCACAATCGTAATCCTTTACCACATCCATCCGCCTACGTTGACGATAATTCAAATCTCGTTGGTTAAAGAGATGTTTCAAACTCTTATGATCCGAATAAATCGTACACTTGACACCATACAAGTAGTGACGCCAAATTTTCAACGCATGCACCACCGCCGCCAATTCAAGATCATGAGTTGGATATCTCTTTTCGTGTTCCTTTAGTTGTCGAGAGGCATAAGCGATGACTTTACCTCGTTGAATTAGAACACACCCGAGCCCATTTAAAGAAGCATTACAATAAACCGTCATATCTTCTACGCCCTCCGGTAACACCAAGACCGGAGCTTGACACAATTTCTCTTTTAACAATTGAAAATCAATTTCTTGCTCGTTCTCCCAATTGAATATCACATTCTTCCTCATCAACTTCGTCAATGGAGAAGCAATTATAGAAAAGTCTTGAATAAACCGACGATAATAACCGGCCAATCCGAGAAAACTTCGGATTTCCGTAGGCGTAGTCGGTCGTTCCCAACTCTTCACCGTCTCTATCTTCCCCAGATCCACTTGAATACCTTCCTTGTTCACAATATGGCCAAGGAATTGCACTTCCCTTAGCCAAAATTCACATTTGGAAAGTTTAGCATACAACTTCTCCTTCCGCAACGTCTTCAATACTTCACGCAAATGACGTTCATGTTCCTTCATACTTTTCGAATAGACAAATATGTCATCAATGAACACAATTACCGACTTGTCCAACATAGGTTGGCACAATCGATTCATAAGATCCATGAATGCCGCCAGTGCATTCGTAAGACCAAAAGGCATTACTACAAATTCAAAATGCCCGTAACGCGTTTGAAAAGCCGTTTTCTTGATATCTTCCTCACGGACCCGCATTTGGTGATAGCCGGACTGTAAGTCAATTTTAGAAAAATAATTCGCGCCTTGGAGTTGATCAAACAAATTCTCAATCCGAGGCAATGGATAGCAATTTTTGATCGTCACTTTTTTCAACTCCCGATAATCGATGCACATCCGCATACTACCATCTTTCTTCTTCACGAATAAAACAGGAGCGCCCCATGGCGAAGCACTCGGTCGGATAAAACCCTTTTCAAGCAACTCTTGGGTTTGATTTAACAACTCTTGCATTTCCGTTGGTGCTAAACAATAAGGAGTTTTAGCAATGGGAGTAGCCCCCGGAACCTACTCAATGCGAAATTCAACTTGTCTTTCCACCGGAACAACCGGTAATTCATCCGGAAAAACGTCTTCGAATTCACTAATCACTGGAATTTCACGAATGGCTGGTGGCTCTTCATGAGTATCAACTACATGAGCAAGAAAAGCCATGCCACCACCACTAAGGAAACGACGCGCCCGTGCATAAGTGCATAATGGCACAAGTCTTCTACGTTGCTCGCCATGAATAATTAACTCTCCCCCACTTGGGGTCTTCACACGAATAGACTTTTCATGACATGCAATATCGGCTCTATAACGATCGAGCCAATCCATACCGACAACAATATCAAACTCACCCAAAGTCATCGGAATGAGATCAAATTTAAACGTTTCGGCACCAAATACAATATTACAATCATTACACACATCAACCCCTAGCACCGTCTTACCATCCGCTATTTCAACTTCTACCGGATGACTTAACTTAGCTAGCGGTTTGTTAAGCTTAGGCACATATCGATGTGACACAAACGATAAATTAGCACTGCTATCAAATAGTATCCTTGCCGGATTAGAGTTAACCATGAAAGTACCTGAGACAACTTCGTTGGATTGCTTGACCTCATCATTGGTCATCAAATAATTTTGCCCCTTAGCTGCACCCGCCGCTTTCTCCAACTTTTTAACATGATCGTCCCGCAACTCGGGACACTCCGTCCTTCGGTGCCCTTCTTTACCACAATTAAAACAAGTGAGTTTGGTTGTAGAAGATAGTTTTGTGCAATCACGGGTCATATGCCCCTTTCGTCCACAATTGTGACAAGAATAAGGAAAAACTCCGGAAGCAACTTTCTTCACACTACCAACACTCTCGGTTGCACCTTTACTCTTCTTGTTTGAATGACTAGTAGCTTCGAACTTTCTTTTGCCAAAGGTAAAACCACTCTTCCTCAAAATGATCGCTTCAAAACCCTTAGCCAAGTCGAACAACTCATCAAAAGTTTTCACCGCATTTACACTAATCTTCTCTTGATAGTTGTCGTTCAAGATTCGATAGAAGTCTTCCTTCAACATTTTATCATTCCCGACATACTCCGGGCAAAATTGGGTCTTTGACAAGAAAATGGATTTGAGAGTGTTCAAATCCATCGACCCTTGTCTCAAGGCACGCAACTCGTCCTTAAGTCTAGTAAGATTGGCCGAAGTTTGGTACTCTTTGAAAAATTCCACCTTGAATTCATCCCAAGTGAATTCCATGCATTGCTCTTCACCATAAAGTTGAATTTTCGCGTCCCACCACAACTTGGCATCGCCCCTTAACATGCTACACTCGTACATTATCTTCTTATCGAGAGGGCATTCACAAGTACGGAAAGCCCCCTCCATATCGGAGATCCAACAGGCACTCTTAAGTGGGTCTCGTTCGCCTTCAAAGGTGGGAGGTTGAGAATCCTTGAAATTCTTATAAAAGAAGTCTCGCCTTCCAACATTATCTTCTTGTAGAACAACATTCACTTGTTCCTTAACTAAATTGACTACTTGCTCGTCAATCGAATCTAGAAACATCTTCCTAATGTCCTCAAGGAAGGCCGTGTGATGTCTCTTCAAAATGGCCTCGACCTTGGCCGTAAACTCGGAGTCCTCGCTCGTACCTCCTTCATTGGTATCATGTCCGTTTCTCATCTTCATTCTATAAAACGGAAATAGGTTAAACCATGAAACGAAAAGACATAACACATATATAGAATTACCCCTCACCGCCCCATCTTTTCAACAATCGTCGTACATCGCTTGTTTGACGCGATTTGAACCCGTAACAATGGTAGCTAATCATTGTTACGCGAGCACGTCGCATTAACTTGCTAGTACAACGTCTATCTCACTTGATGATTGCAAACACAACACAAAATAATTAGCGCATAGTTAGTTCACCTAAACCTAGGCACTAACCAATTCCAGGTCCGACCCATCTCCTACAAGTCCCGCATAAAGCGCATACACAACAAAGTCTAAGTCTAGGCACCTATCTCAAGTCGCCTAAATCCCTTAGACCATGCTCTGATACCACTTGTAACAACCCAACCCATAATCCAACCGTAAACAGCAAAAAAAAAAAAATTATACAGAGGGGTGCAGGGCGCAACCCCCTCAGTACGCGGCGCGCACAAGTTGTTTTAGCTTCTGTCTGGATTTTGCATTTTTCGTTTAATGATCTCTCACTTCCCGACATATTTAGACGAAATGCTTTTCACAACACATCAATATAAGTAAAACTAACACGTTTCAATAATAAAACTAGTTTTACGACTCTGGGCCCACATATGGCCGCATTACGAGTTTCGTCCAAAATATAAGTTTCGACCACATTAGTTTAAACTAGATGTGGAGCCCTCGCTTCGCGCCGGGGGCTCCGTTTTGAATGCGAGTTAAAAAAAAGTCTTGATCTATTTTGTAAAAAAGAATTTTTTTCGACATCTAACATTGAAGGGTTGTTCCTTTTGTGAAAGTTGCCTCTTTTAGCGTTCGGGTTTTATTAAAAAAAAAGTTAGTAAAGTGGGGGTTCGATTTGTATTTTAATAAAAGTTAGGGGGTTAAGTTTGTGAAATTTTAAAAAAATATACGTATAAAGTGGGAGTTCAATTTCTATTTTAATAAAAGTTAGGGGGTTAAGTTTGTGAAAATTGAGTATTAGTAAAAAAAAAAAAATTTAGTAAAGTGGGGGTTCGATTTGTATTTTAATAAAAGTTAGGGGGTTAAGTTTGTGAAATTTGGGAAAAAATATACGTATAAAGTGGGGTGCGATTTGTATTTTAATAAGAGTATAAAGTGGGGTGTGATTTGTATTTTAATAAAAGTTGGGGGGTTAAGTTTGTGAAAAGTGGAAAAGGAATAGTACTATTCATTTGGCATTTGCCTTTTAGATATAGGTATATAATTCCAAACGACACTTTGAGCATGGTGTTTGGGGGTTAAACTACCCAAATCTTGGTCGAACTTCCAAAAGCTAAACCCTCGAGAGCCACTACTAATCCAAACGGATACCTTTGCCCTTGTCCACGCCGGAGCCTAAAAAGGTAAACAACGAGAGGGTAAGCTAACGCTTAGTGAATGCAATAATTATACATATACATATATAACCTACTTACTTGCAATTCACTTACACAACACCGCATACAAGCTAGCAATTCGACAACCATGCAAACATTATGCATAAACTAATATCCGCAATTCACAATAAGCTAGCAATACCAATAACATATAGCTCACAATTAAATATGCCAATACAAAATTCACACAACAAGGGAACGGTACTTGCGAAAGACCATCAGAGTTCATAACATCCATTAGTGTACTTAACACCGCGTACTAACTAATCCCACGGGTGATGTCTTAAACACCGCGACTAACTCACCCCCATGACAATGTGGTATCTTAAACACCGCGACTATCTCACATGTCAATCAAACCCATGAGTGGTGTCTTGAACACCGCGACAACCCCACTCCCATGACAATGTGGTGTCTTGAACACCGCGACAATCCCACATGTCAATCAACCCATGAGTGGTGTCTTAAACACCGCGACTAGCCCACTCATTACGTAGAATGTGGTGTCTTGAACACCGCGACTATCCCACATTTCACGCTACACAAATAAATACATTATATACATACACGCATAATTATTCCACTTACATTAACGATTAGGTGACGGTTTATACTTTCACAAGCTTCAAAGCAAAGTACCTAATACAATAAGTACTCAATCAACACACAAACTAGTTGGACTATACACCAACAATTCACTCATGTGCATTTAATGACTTAAATGCATTAAATGCCCCATTACACCAAAACCGTCCATTTAAGGTCAAGACCATCATAAATTACTAAAACCTAGTGATTAAGGTCCAATAACACTACTAATACACAAATAGGGTATTTCATACCCATCTTTCCCAATAAGGTCAATTATTACCCATTTGACCATGTTAAAGTCAACACCCATTTCGGGTCATCCACTAACCCAATTAACACCCATTTGCTTAATAACTAGGTGTGCTAGTAATTAACTAACCTTTTATGACTCATAAGTCTATTTATCATTTCAAAACCCTAGGTTAGTCATCTTTGAGTCCTCATGACCCAATCTTACCCAAGAACACCCAAAATCACCAAATATGGGTTTTATGTTCATCACTAACCCAAACCCTAACCCTTAAACAAATTAAAATAAGGAAATCAAGATTAGAGCATACCACCACAATCACAACGTAGCTAGTGATTAGATGAACAACTTTAAAACACGCGATTTGGCCCGAAATCAACTTCTTCCTTCTCGATTCGAGCTTTCCCTATCTCAAAGTGTTTATCACTCTAGAACTTGATTTGGAAGAGATGATGTGGTTGGTGATAAAGTTAAGTGTGTTTCAACCACCACCAATCTGGCCTTTACAGCCCCAAACTCGTCCTCAGGTGAAAAGACGACAATACCCTTCATTTAGCTTTTATTTAAAAAGCAGAAAACTGTGCCCAGGGCAGTGCGCGGCGCGCTCCCTTAGGTGTGCGTGGCGCGCACGAGTGTTCTGAATGGATTCTGACCCAATTTAATTACACACTGCTACCCACACTCTATGTACCCTAATTACAACTCTGTACAATAATTCTTCGAGTCTTACACGCTTGAACCACTCAACAAACTTACTCTTGTCAGAAGAAGTCATTCATCCGAAACATCTCGCAAGAGACGTGCAAGTTCTGACAGTGACTCAGAGGGTATCAACAAATATGATCCTGGTGAAGCATCAGGAGTGAATGATTATCTCTTCTAAAAGCGAGGAATAAAGCATGTAGAGAAGCTATGAAGATTTCGCGACCTCGAACCAGAGTGCAAAAGTGAACAAAATATTTGAAAAGGAGGTGAAGCTAAGGAAGAAAGACTCCAAAATTCTGAAGGCCATCAAAGGCATGTCAAAGGCATTCTCCTGCAGGAGAGTTTAGAACGTTTTATTTGAGATGTGTGATTTGCAAGACTTGTGAAGTCTTTGTCTTATTTAACTTTTGAATTTGTGTAATATGTGACTACTATGCTCTTAGAAAACGCTAAATTATCTGTTTAAAATAAGTGATAAGTCTATGTTTGTGGTGAACTCTAAAATGATCAAACAATCCAAACACAGACTAAACACGGTTGAGCCTACGGTCGACCGCGGGCTGAACCGTGAACAATCTGGAGCTCTTTGTCTTACTATTCAAAACATTGATTTGACAACACCTTAAAGCACAATAAAGTCTCAAATGAAAATAAAAGTACTGAGATGCAATCAATGAAAAGGAATCAAAGTAAGGTACTCATCACCATTCTTATCCACAACTCTCTATAAGAATTAATCATCAAAGCAAGAAACCCAACACCATCTAAACCCAAGAAATGTGGTCCATTGTTGAGGGAAGAGAAGTGCTTACCCATCACTTGTCTACTTACTCTCTTCACAATCTATCCAAAATTAAGTGGGATTCCTTCCTCCATCTAAGAGGACCACTTTACCCTCTTCACATCAAAGAATGCAGCATGCAGCTCAATATCCTCATATGTCCCTTCTGTATGATCTTCATTTGACCAAACTCTTCACATATGTTGGAATGGCATCTCCCTTTCACCATGCCACTCAAGCCTCCTCATACCCAATATGTAGAGCTTCAATCAAACAAATCCATGGACCTTCACTAGACAACCCTCATAACTTTTCTTCTCTCTCACCTAAAGGACAAACTTGTGTAATTCATGAAAACATACTAAAAATGGGTCAACGAATAACCAAACTTGAGGACATCATCAGGGAAAATCACTCCTCAAATCACCACTCTTAGATCCCTAATAGAATCATCCGAAATAGCATTTTCACGATTCTACCGTGTGCTTGTGTTTAGGGTTTATGAGTGAACTTCTTGTATTTCTTAAATGCAATAAATAAAAATGTGTATTTTTATGTGTTGTGGTTAAGGGGGAGCATTTGTCTTAGGGCGAGCTTAGTTCCAGGGGGAGCTAAACTTTTTGCTTCGACAAAAGGGGGAGAAAGTTGGATAAGTGATGTTAACACATGCATGTATTTATAGATAAATGTTCACCATCACTTATGTATTTTTCATCATCAAAAAGGGGGAGAATGTTGGGGGAGAATGTGGGTTAACATGGGATTATGCCTAAAGACTATACTAATCTTAACCCATAACAAAAGTGTTTTGATGATGACATATGCACATAGCTAAAGGTGATGGTAAACATCTTGACATAAATCATCAAGTTCACTAATCCACACTTAATCTAGCAAATGACCAAAAACCAAAGAAAGCCTAAAATGAAAAATAGAGAACAACCACGGTCGACCGCAGGTCAGACAATGGAGACCTGCATCCAGATTTATGAAATCAGGGATGCACGGTCGACTCCAAGACTGACCGTGGGTCGACCGCAGAAACCTTCTGAAATGTCTCTTATTGATTAAAAACGTTCCATATTAATTGATTTCGTTGCGAGGTTTTGACCTCTATATGAGACGTTTTTTAAAGACTGCATTCATTTTAAAATAAACCATAACCTTTATTTCATCAATAAAGGTTTAAAAAGCTTTACGTAGATTATCAAATAATGATAATCTAAAATATCCTGTTTACACACGACCATTACATAATGGTTTACAATACAAATATGTTACAACAAAATAAGTTTCTTGAATGCAGTTTTTACACAATATCATACAAGCATGGACTCCAAATCTCGTCCTTATTTAAGTATGCGACAGCGGAAGCTCTTAATAATCACCTGAGAATAAACATACTTAAAACATCAACAAAAATGTTGGTGAGTTATAGGTTTAACCTATATATATCAAATTATAATAATAGACCACAAGATTTCATATTTCAATACACATCCCATACATAGAGATAAAAATCATTCATATGGTGAACACCTGGTAACCGACATTAACAAGATGCATATATAAGAATATCCCCATCATTCCGGGACATCCATCAGACATGATAAAACAACATCGAAGTACTAAAGCATCCGCTACAACAGATGGGGTTCGTTAGGCCCAATAGATTTATAAAACATTTTATAAAATTATTCTACATTGAGGTGTAACAAAAATATTTAATGATGCAACTCAGCTTAGAATTTAAAATCAATGCTAAACAGCATATAATAATCCATGCTAAACAGCATATAGTAATCTATAGTTCTATTCCACAGCCTGAGGTGTAACCAAAAATATTTGTTGATACAACTCAACATAGAATTTATTTTTGACATAACTATTTTGTAAATCAAAAAGTTCATTTATTTATCCCAAAAACATTTAAAGAGTTTTAAAAATGGGATCAAATGAAACTCACGCAAAATCAGTTTTAGTATTTGTATTCATTTCATAAAACAGTTATAAAACAGCGCATGTATTCTCAGCCCAAAAATGTAAATTGCAAAGCAATTAAAAAGGGAGCAAATGAAACTCACTTTCACATATTTTTACTTCGTCGGGAAGTAAGACTTGGCCACTGGTTGATTCACGAACCTATAACAATATATACATATATATCAAAGTATGTTCAAAATATATTTACAACACTTTTAATATATTTTGATGTTTTAAGTTTATTAAGTCAGCTGTCCTCGTTAGTAACCTACAACTAGTTGTCCACAGTTAGATGTACAGAAATAAATCGATAAATATTATCTTGAATCAATCCACGACCCAGTGTATACGTATCTCAGTATTGATCACAACTCAAACTATATATATTTTGGAATCAACCTCAACCCTGTATAGCTAATTCCAACATTCACATATAGAGTGTCTATGGTTGTTCCGAAATATATATAGATGTGTCGACATGATAGGTCGAAACATTGTATATGTGTCTATGGTATCTCAAGATTACATAATATACAATACAAGTTGATTAAGTTATGGTTGGAATAGATTTGTTACCAATTTTCACGTAGCTAAAATGAGAAAAATTATCCAATCTTGTTTTACCCATAACTTCTTCATTTTAAATCCGTTTTGAGTGAATAAAATTGCTATGGTTTCATATTGAACTCTATTTTATGAATCTAAACAGAAAAAGTATAGGTTTATAGTTGGAAAAATAAGTTACAAGTCGTTTTTGTAAAGGTAGTCATTTCAGTCGAAAGAACGACGTCTAGATGACCATTTTAGAAAACATACTTCCACTTTGAGTTTAACCATAATTTTTGGATATAGTTTCATGTTCATAATAAAAATCATTTTCTCAGAATAACAACTTTTAAATCAAAGTTTATCATAGTTTTTAATTAACTAACCCAAAACAGCCCGCGGTGTTACTACGACGGCGTAAATCCGGTTTTACGGTGTTTTTTGTGTTTCCAGGTTTTAAATCATTAAGTTAGCATATCATATAGATATAGACCATGTGTTTAGTTGATTTTAAAAGTCAAGTTAGAAGGATTAACTTTTGTTTGCGAACAAGTTTAAATTAACTAAACTATGTTCTAGTGATTACAAGTTTAAACCTTCGAATAAGATAGCTTTATATGTATGAATCGAATGATGTTATGAACATCATTACTACCTTAAGTTCCTTGGATAAACCTACTGGAAAAGAGAAAAATGGATCTAGCTTCAACGGATCCTTGGATGGCTCAAAGTTCTTGAAGCAGAATCATGACACGAAAACAAATTCAAGTAAGATCATCACTTGAAATAAGATTGTTATAGTTATAGAAATTGAACCAAAGTTTGAATATGATTATTACCTTGTATTAGAATGATAACCTACTGTAAGAAACAAAGATTTCTTGAGGTTGGATGATCACCTTACAAGATTGGAAGTGAGCTAGCAAACTTGAAAGTATTCTTGATTTTATGTAACTAGAACTTGTAGAATTTATGAAGAACACTTAGAACTTGAAGATAGAACTTGAGAGAGATCAATTAGATGAAGAAAATTTAAGAATGAAAGTGTTTGTTGGTGTTTTTGGTCGTTGGTGTATGGATTAGATATAAAGGATATGTAATTTTGTTTTCATGTAAATAAGTCATGAATGATTACTCATATTTTTGTAATTTTATGAGATATTTCATGCTAGTTTCCAAATGATGGTTCCCACATGTGTTAGGTGACTCACATGGGCTGCTAAGAGCTGATCATTGGAGTGTATATACCAATAGTACATACATCTAAAAGCTGTGTATTGTACGAGTACGAATACGGGTGCATACGAGTAGAATTGTTGATGAAACTGAACGAGGATGTAATTGTAAGCATTTTTGTTAAGTAGAAGTATTTTGATAAGTGTATTGAAGTCTTTCAAAAGTGTATAAATACATATTAAAACACTACATGTATATACATTTTAACTGAGTCGTTAAGTCATCGTTAGTCGTTACATGTAAGTGTTGTTTTGAAACCTTTAGGTTAACGATCTTGTTAAATGTTGTTAACCCAATGTTTATAATATCAAATGAGATTTTAAATTATTATATTATCATGATATTATCATGTATGAATATCTCTTAATATGATATATATACATTAAATGTCTTTACAACGATAATCGTTACATATATGTCTCGTTTAAAAATCATTAAGTTAGTAGTCTTGTTTTTACATATGTAGTTCATTGTTAATGTACTTAATGATATGTTTACTTATCATAGTATCATGTTAACTATATATATATCCATATATATGTCATCATATAGTTTTTACAAGTTTTAACGTTCGTGAATCACCGGTCAACTTGGGTGGTCAATTGTCTATATGAAACATATTTCAATTAATCAAGTCTTAACAAGTTTGATTGCTTAACATGTTGGAAACATTTAATCATGTAAATATCAATCTCAATTAATATATATAAACATGGAAAAGTTCGGGTCACTACACCTTCTGCCCGGATTTTGATCGAAAAATGTTTGACCACCTTCGGGCATCTATAATTCATGAAACCTGTTCAAACATGCTTAGGATACTTGCCTCCTTCATTCCCAAAGGAGTTTTGGTCACTAAAACACTAATCTTGGTTAATCACGCCTAATGACACCTTAATGATGATTAAGCCTAGATTAAGGATAACACATAAGTGTTATAGGAAAACATGTACATCTGAAATGTATCTAGACATACTTAGGATGGTAACCAAGTCTCAACCAAGAGTTGCTCTTTCCTTGTACATGTGTTGGATATTAATGTATCCTTATACATTAATCTTGCAAATGTCACTTTGCAAGTAAAACTTACTTAGTCTTAGTTTAATGCTATGTTATCACTACATGATTAATTCTAAGATTACTTAATTATTTCTTGCTAGTCATTACATGAATATTACTTGACTACTTGTTATTAGTACATGTGTATTACTTGACTATTTGACTATGTGCTAAATGATAAGTAGTAAGTTAATATGTATATGTATCAAACTTGTCTTGCTATTTGTTACAAGATGGAACTAGTATTTGGACTACTTCATTATATGCATGTGTTACTTGGATAAATTGTAAAATCTCATAATCTAGTAAACTTAAAGGACAATGAAATATTAACACACATAGGTTTGCATAAGTCTAAAATTAAGTTTATGAATAAGTTTAAACTTGATTAACTTGATATCTTGCAACATGCTTAATTGTTACTACATGCTTAATTTATCAAGACATCATTAACACACTTAATTAATTACAAGCAAGTTCAAATTTGAATACTAGCATGCTTTGTGATTAAAGTGAGTTTGTGTCATCAATGACATGTTGACCAACCAATAGAGAATTAGCAAATGTGTTAATGACAAATAAAGGATTATGACAAAACTGAGATTTCCTTAAATGATAATTATGTCTTATATCCAAGAATGTTAGACTTTCCACTTTGGACATGATAAGTCACTATCAAAGCAATCCATCCAAGGTAAATGAACATTTAATGCATATAGTACATGTATAGGATGTTAAGTATCTTTTTGCAGGTGTTAAATGAAGTAAAGTGTCCAAGAAGTGATGTCCAAAACTGATTCAAACGGCTATACAACGGATACATATTTTGGACTGGAGCACGTGCGATCGACCCACGGTCGACCGTGAGTCAAGCCGCAGATAAGGCTGACTTTTTATCTCTCCATATAAATAGCAAGACTTGGAGAACTTTGAAGACTTGGACCTCTTGCATGCTACAACTCAAAATCATTAAAGATTATAACCCGAACTTCCTATAATTGGAAAGTTACTAAAAGTGGAAACTTTCCATAAATAGTAACCTTTCCAAAAATGGAATTTCTTTTAGAAACCATTATCATTAGTATAGTTACTATACTTATGTCTATTAGGCAATATCTGATCATACATTCTATCTCTAGGTTGAGATCTCGATCACGTTCTTCTGTTCAATTCATTTCTCTCGTGAAATAACTCTTCTGTGCTACTAAGGTGAACTCATAGCCCCGCTTTTACATATTTTAATGTATTTTATAAATCTTGGGGTGAGACACATGCTTACTTTTAAATGATTTACAATTTAGACACAAGTGCCTAAACTTTTTGATATGCAACTTCGTGAGACTTTTGTTAACTTGTATTGATTGTATCTTTACATGCAAATCCCCGCCATAATATCGTTAATTGCTGGAATTAAAATGTTGCAAGCTTAATTATTGTGAGTAGGCCTATTGAGAGCGACGTCTCTACCCATTGACCGATCGTCAAGGGGGTACATAATAATGATTACCGACACCCGTACAGTGTCAGGGGTTAATGTTTAGCTCGATATTATAACTCATGGCATATTGAATATTTTGATGTTTTGAAATAAATCTTGTGGTCTAAACTTATTAATTATTAAACCTATGATGTTTACTTGTTGACATTTTAAGCATGTTTGTCTCAGGTGAAGAATAGCTTATATGTTGCCCTATGTTGCTTGCTTGCCGTTGCATTAGAGTCCACATTAATTATATTTTAGCATTTGTTAAATATTTATTACATTTGGGTTTACCATATAAAACATTTTGGTTTTTCGCTGCAATTGAATTATTGATTTTATTAAACGTCTCATTTAGAGTCGTTCTCGTTTATATAACTGTGTGATGATATTGGAAAAGTCATATTTATCCCCCAGCCCTATTTGGGGGGTATTAAGTATTAAAATGTATATACTCTATATTAATGTAAATAAAATATAGATAAAACATAATTATGAGTAAGTATATAAAATGATAAAGTAATGGGTTACAAATGTAAATTTGTAAAATAAATATAAAAATATATGTGTGTGTATATATATATATATATATATATATATATATATATATATATATATATATATATATATATATATATATATATATATATATATATATATATACTGAAAAATATATATAAATATATAATAAATTATGATAATTAAATAAAAAAAATAAAATGCAAAACAATTCTAGATTGTTCCATTTAATAAAAAAAAGGCCAAGGTCGGCCGAATTTAAAAAAGGAAAAAAAAATAATTAATTAATTAAATTGTATTTTTCTTGCTCTCCAAGTAATTAAAATCTATAAATAGGATTTAACCCCTCATAATTTTTACATCAAATTTTTGGGAACTCTCGAAACCCTAGAAAAAATTGTAAGGTTTTTATTTTCTTTTTCTTTCTTTTTCTTTTCGGTTTTCTTTTCGGTTTTCTTGTTTTTTTTCGGCTGAACCCCAAACAAAAACAAATAAAATATTTTAGCAATTTATAAAATTTTTCTAAATGCATGATAATTAGCTACATGATTAATAAGTTTTATAAAAATTTATTTTATAGAAAATTAATTCATTTTTGTATTATTTTTATTTTTGTTTGTGATTATTCTCGACCGAACATATATATATATATATATATATATATATATATATATATATATATATATATATATATATATATATATATATATATATATATATATATATATATATTATGTATTGAGTTTATTAAATTATATATTATACATGTTAATTATTAATAAGTAATACGAGATCTAGGAAAAATAATTTTTCTAATTTCTAATATGTTTTTATATTTTAAATAATTAAAACAGTTTATTTAATATATATATATATATATATATATATATATATATATATATATATATATATATATATATATATACACATATATATATATATATACACGGTATATGTATTTATTTATAAATAATAGGAAAAAGGCTATTTAAGCTATACAAATATTTTTCCAGTAAAGTATGATATATAACTTAATTATTTGGGTCAAAATATAATTTATAAAAATTAAATTCGAATTATGTTTTATTTAATGATAAAAACAAGGTGAAATTCGTAATAAAAATATGTACAGTAAATAAAAATAAATAAATAATTTTTATGGGTTCATAAACTTTGTTTAGATCTGAGAAAATTATAAAAATTAATTTATGGGTCGAATTAATAATTATTATATAATTAAACTATTTTATCATGTAAATAGAGGGTAATTAAGGAAATAAATGTAAAAATAAATAAATCTTTTATTAAATATTTTTCTACAGGTTATTAAACTGTAAGAAACTTATAAAATTTTAAAAATAATTATTTAAGTTTATTTAGTATTTTATGTAGAATTAAACTTGTTTTTTGATTAAATTAAGAATAAAAACAAATATAATTACAAAAATATAATAAAAATATTTTCTTAAATTTTTCTACCAATTTTTATATCTAACTAAGACTATAAAAATTATATATATGATTCTTAGGTATTTAATTAATTATTTAGGTATTTATGGATAATATTGGTTTAATAAAGTGCTATATTACTAAGTATCTTGTAAAATTAAATAATAAATAGTATAATCAATTGTGTTATATATATTGTATGAGATAGTGATTATTATTATAAATATTAATTAATCCAAGTCACAAGATAGTAAATATAGTTTGAATAATAATCATATATAATTACAAAACTATTAATAGTTATATAATACAAATAGTAACTATATATATATATATATATATATATATATATATATATATATATATATATATATATATATATATATATATATATATATATATATATATATATATATATATAATTAACTTAGCTATATAATAAAAGTCTATACACCTATAATATGTGAAGGTTATAATCAAGATAACGTGCGCTATATGCGAACCTCACCGCTACATATGGCCTAGGGTGGTCCTTGTTGCGTTATGGGAACCGCTTGTGGATTTCGATTGCCAAGACATAGATTCTGGTCAAGAATCCTGGGCGCCCGGTAACAAATAATCATCAGAGTGACTTGTTGATGTTATGCGAGGTGAATAAAAAATAGTTTATATTTTACTAGAAAAAACTATTAAATACGATACAATTTTACACAAGATATTTATTTATTTATAGAATGGATATACTTAAACCTTGCTACAACACTTATAGGCAGTGTACCTAATCGTACAGTAGTGTAGTTTTTAGTAAGTCCGGTTCGTTCCACAGGGAAATCTTTAAACAAAGCGTAACGCTATATTAGTTTACTTTTATAAAAATACAAACATATATATAAGTAATATTATTATTATAAAGGGGTTTTTACCGTTTAATGACCGGTTTGTCGATTTTAAGACTTTAGTCGCAGTTAAAACCTAATGTAAAATATAAAATAAATAAAAGACTTAAATTAAAGCGTAAAGTAAATAACGATAATGAAATTGCGAATTATAAAAGTGCGATAAAATAAAATTGCGATAATTAAAAAGTACGATAATTAAAAGTGCGATTAAATAACAATAAATAAAAGTGCGATAATTAGAAGTGCAATTAAATATAAAATAAAGGAAATTAAATATGAAATACAAGAATTATGCTTATTTAAACTTCCGTAATCATGATGTTTGACGTGTTGATTTTAGTTTTATGCCCATGGGTTAATTGTCCTTTGTCCTGGATTATTTAATATGTCCGTCTGGTTTTTGTCCATAACAGTCCATCAGTCATAAATATAAAGTGCGAGTGCCCTCGTCAAATTATCCTTATACCCGAAGTTAAATATTCCAACTAATTGGGGATTCGAATTGTAACAAGGTTTTAATACTTTGTTTAATGAATACACCAGGTTATCAACTGCGTGTAAACCAAGGTTTTACTACTTTGTTAGCAATTACACCAATTACCCTTGAATGTAATTTCACCCCTGTTTTAATTATTCTAGTGGCTATTAATCCATTCCAGTGTCCGGTTAAATGAACGATTATTCGTACATATAAATACCCCGCCCATCGTGTCCGATCGAGTGTATATGGTAATTTATAGGGACGCCCAATTATAAATCTTTATATTAATATTAACAAACTTTCATTTAGTTAAACAAATATAAAGCCCATTAATAGCCCATAGTCTAATTTCCACAAGTGTCGTTCTTTTGTCCAAACCCCAATTATGGTACAAAGCCCAATTACCCAATTTTAGTAATTAGCCCAACATCATGATTACTTCGTTTTAAATAAGCATAATAATAACTTAGCTACAAGACATTAATATAAAAAGGTTGAACATAACTTACAATGATTAAAAATAGCGTAGCGTTACACGGACAGAATTTCGACTTACACCCTTACAACATTCGCTAACATACCCTTATTATTAGAATTATAATTAAAATTAAAATTAAAATATAAATTATATATATATATTTTACGTATATATGAGAGAAAAGAGAAAGATGGATATGTTTTTGGTTCACCAAAGCTCGATTTTTATAGGAGGTGTGGCCTGACTTTTCATGCCATGCGATCGCATGGACTTCCTTCTTCCTGGCCATGCGATCGCATGGCCAGCTGGGAGAGCTCACATGTTGCTTGTTTCCTTGTGCCGTCGTTTTATAAAAGCTTGTCTTTCTTGAGGAATAATGCTATGAAATATATGTTCGTTTTTAGCATTATCAAATATTCCCACACTTGAGCGTTGCTTGTCCTCAAGCAATATCGTCTTGAAATACAAGAATCACTTCTTTATTCTTCACACTTTGTACATCAGTGATTTCTATACGGCGGTATAAACAATGGTAGTAACGATATGGTTTACAGTCCCACATGACTATAAAAATTTAGATCCATTAAGGAAATTGGATCTTTATGAAAACATTTGATCTTTTGAAATCTAGTTTTTACCCTAGATAAGTTTTCCAGAATAACCCTTTACCGGTGTTTGCAAAATATTTTTGTGGGTTTGGTGGGTTTTAGATTTGAAAATTTTAGCTCAAAACTTGCGGTTTTGTGTCACCCACTTGCTAACCTTGTATTTGGAAAGCAACACGTCCAGTTTACTTGTCCCGTATATTATCTTTCGGTAAACTACCGTCCGGTTGAAAGGAAAGCGTTGAACAAGCAACTGTTAAGGCAATGTCCCCTGACATGCTTTTAATTATGGTCTATAACGTGTCGGACGCAATTACTATCCTTGGTAGGAGCAATAGTAAAGCTCACCCTTATAATTTTTCGGTATGGCACAAGGTCCTGTCTTTGACCACTATGCAACCACCGTTCTTACGGTTGACACCCGATTTAGTTCAGGTGACCTAATGAATTCTAGGTGAATTCCTAGGATTTTACGTTCAATGGTAATGAACGTATTGAAAATAGGGTTTTCAGAAAACAAATCGGTTTGTAATTTTGATCAAAATATTTTCTCGTTCAAGCTCGAGTTTAGATATCATTGAATTCCATGAGTTTGTAATTCTCAATCTTTAAGGTCAATCTCTAGGATTGAGTAATATCAGTCTTAAAAGCTGATTTTTAATCTTTAAGGAGATTATCCTTTCTGGGGATCTGATTCATTAGTCTTATCAAGCTAATTTGCACGGTGCCCCCCCATTGTACGAGATAAATCCTTCTCATGGTTAGGATAAATCTGACCACATGGCGACCCTGTTTAATGCTGAGGTCCGTGGATTTCCTGCTGATTTTAGTGATGACTTTTCTAGATTTTTCGTCAACCTACAGCTGGTCTGGACGACAACTTCATGACCTAAATCAAGAAGCGCGTTTCTTTTTCGGAAGACTTTACTTCCTTTTAATGATGGAATTGATTCATCGTGTAGATCCATCTCTTCTTTTCTTTCATTGGGTAAAACAGTTTAGTTTAGTTCAAAGCAAAAGTATTTTCAGTTATTTGTTACAGATATATGTGACATATGTTTAAAATAACTTGGTAAATTTTCCCACACTTGGCTTTTATTTTCCTTTTTATCGTCCTCTATTCCATTTTAAATGAATTTTAACATTTTAGTTTGTTTCTCAATTTATGTCCTTTCCGAGGTAACAATAATTTCGGTGTTAAAACCTAGTTTTATCGTTCATAAATATGTATAAACATAATTTGAATTCATTTAATTGAAAATTTTGAAAAATTTTACTAGAATTGGGTAGTCAGTATATAAGACTAGGGCTGTTCTTTTTTATCAGAGAGCACTAGATTCTAATACAACTACTACGTTACTAGTATTTTTAATGGTTACCAAGTGTATAAAGTAAAAATTTTTAAAATCCGAAAGAATTTAACCCCTTCCCACACTTAAGATCTTGCAATGCCCTCATTTGCAAGAAATCAGTAACAATTTAATTTATTGAGGGTGATTTGTGTGAAAATGATTAAATTTTACCAAAGTTTCCAAATATATTGGCGTTTGTTTGCTGAATGATAAATGGTGCACATCATTTGTTCATTCCGTCTGTTGTGACATCACATTTATTTGTTATCTTGTCGTCAAAATTAGTAGCTTTTGCTGAACTTAATGCCAGTCTTTGAAAATGCGCTGTTTTACCCTGTTTTGAACAATCGACAATATACATACATACAAGTATAATCATGCATGGCAATTTGAAATGGGACTTAATATCCCACTTTCAAATTCTAAATATGAAATATTAGTACACAATAATAATAAAATAATAAAAATTACACAAATATATCCAATAACATAAGTTTAAACATGAAAAAGTCAAAAGATAAAAACATAAAAATCATAAAAATAACCAATTGGAACTAAATCAGTCTGGATAGGGGTTCCAGTTCATCTCATCGGGTGGGTTCCATTGTTGGTTATAGGTGTTCTGATAGGCTTGGTTATAGTCATACCGGTTAAAGGGTGGTCGGATATCGGGGCTATGTGGCGGAAAATGAGCAGGTCGAGTAGGTACATAGTTATTTGGTACCTGATATGATAGCTGGCTCATGATTTGGTGCTGATGAACTAACCAGCTATCGTGTTGGCGTCGCCTATAATCCTCGTATACTCGCTCGGAGTTCCACTGCTCATACATACTATGTCTTGCCGCGTTCGTCATTGCTTCCTCATCTATACGAACGTGGACGTCAAGAATAGCATCTCGAAAGACATCCCTAATGTCTTCCGCCTCCTCCATTTCCTCGTCTGAGCCTCTCTCTACCCGAGGATGAGATCCCTCATAGGGTACTGCCTGGTTACGTCTACTTTTCAATACCTTAGCACCCACATAAACTTTCAATCCTAAGGGCTCAACCTGTTCTCTACAAATCTGGAATGGACCCCCTTGGTTCCTATCAACACCTAAATACTCTCCAATGAGAGTAACAAAAATACCTCCTCCTATTATACTCCCGTCCTGCATTCCCTCTACCATTTTAGATAAATAAAAAGCAACACAGTAAGGGATATTGACAAAGTTTCTAGGATCCCGAATACACTTTAGGTAGAATAAATCATATAAGGTAATTTTTTCTTTATTATGACCTCTTTGTGTAATCGAGTTGGCCAAAAATCTATGAATAATACGAAGCTCGGCTCTGTCAATATGTGTATAGGAGTGTCCTCCTGCTCGTGTAAAAACATCAAAATGTGACATACGCCTCCAAATGGCGTCAGCGTCAAAGTTACTATCTACCCGTTCACCATAATGAATCAAGTTTGTACAATCGGGTAATAGCAACTCACCAGGAGTATATATCTGTAAGGCCCTGGCCATGTCCAGCATGGACATTCTGTACATCCTACCGCCAAGGATAAACCTAAGAAATCTTCTATCATCTATCCTAACTATATTTGTATCAAGTGATACAGTACTCATCAACTCAACACACCATTCCTTATATACAGGTCTACGAATGGTGAAAAGACGTTCCCAATCTGTAAAAGAAGAACTGCCATACCTTTGAACTAAAAGCTGTCTAACACGGTCAGCTAGATGGACCGTTTCCAAAGGGGCCCAATCAATTACCCTTGGCACCTCTACATTTTTTGTTACCAATTTGAATTTGTTCCTTTGATATGTCTCGTAATCTCTCCATCTTCTATCAAATCTCAGATTAGGATGTAGAGTGTGCTCAGGAATCGTTGGGAATTCTACTGGCGGCCTCATTGGGAATACTATGAATTCATCAACAAACTGTACTGGATCATAATAAGGTATGTGCTGATCAGGCTGTTGTTGTTCCTGTTGTGGTTCTTGTTCGTGTTGCATTTCTGGTTCTGGTTCTGGTGCTGGTCGTCTAGATGATGATGCTCCTGAACCTCCAGTATCGGCTCTCTGTAAAACACATTAAACACAAAAATTGTGCATCCAAATATGCATTAGTGTTAGCAAAATAACAACTTAAAACAATCACTATAACATGTTAAATCAAAATTAAACTTATACACATTTTCACAATTTTTCGCAATTCTACACTTTTCAAATAAGCACATATGAAAATGTATACAAAATTCATAAGCATTTAACTCAAATAACATGTCAGAATATTCATTATTAATAATTAAACAAGTCTCAAATGGCAAATATATCACATTAATCAAGTTCATGAATTTTGGACTTAAAAAGTCCACTTTAATCTCCAAAAATCATGTTTAGGATCATTGTTTGGATCATTTAATTATCTAAACATGTTACACTACTCAATTTAGCAATAATTCATGACAAAAATCGGCCATAACCTGTTTATATCAAAAAGCCCCAAATTGCTCAAGAACACAAACCCTAGATTTCTAAAAATTTTGAAGTTTTTGGCTTCAAATCATGTTAAATAGCATCAATCTAGGTTATACATGCATAAAATACTAACAATTTAACACTAATTACACTAGAAATTAACAAAATTGCATTAGGTAAAAAATTGGTAATTATCACAAAAACTAGGAATTTATAGAGTTTAGGAGTGTAATTTTTACCAATTTGCTGAAGAATGAGAATCTAGGCATGATTAGAGCAAGAAAAATGACGAATTACGGTGAATTTTGGTGAAATTTGGTGAATATTTGGGAGTATTTTCGGGTATGTGTGTGTGTTGTGGTGTAGAAGCAGACTCTCTGCTGTATTTGTTCCTGACCAGCATTTGGTCCCCATGCGATCGCATGGGTTCCAAGTGCAAACCCCATGCGATCGCATGGGGTGCCGGCTACAGTGTTTTCAGCCCTTTTTTTTTTTTTTTTTTTTTGTAAAACCTTATGCTTTATAAAACTTATAATTAATTAAATTTTTAAAAATTTTGTTTTCCTTTAGGAGCGAGGCCGTTTCGGATCGTTGTCCTAATCTGTCCCTCGACAAAATTTTAAAATTTGTCAAATCAAAGCGCGGTTTTTAAAAGTAAAGATTTTTTTGGTTTTTTAATGTTTTTGGCATACTTTAATTCAATAAGATTAAAAATAATGATAATAAAAGTTCTCGTCCCTCCCTCGGGTAAAGCAATTTCGGTTCAAAGACCTAGTCTTCAACTTACGACGAATTTTAAAAATCATATTTTTAACTTAATGAGATAAAGTAAATTTTTGTTTTTAAATTCACACAACATAAATATAAAATTCAAAATTAATATTAAAAAAAATCACACCAAACTTAAAATTTGAAATGCATTAAAAATTCATATTTTAAAAATTAAAAATTCACACCAGACTTAATTTAAAAATTCAAATATTTACAATTTTAAAAATATTGTTTTTACAAAGTTTACAATATTAATCTAAGATTTAAATATTTATTTTAAAAACATGGTAAAAATAAAATTAAAAATCTTTTTGGCTTTTTATCCCACTTTAATCAATCAAATATTATCAAAAATATGCGCCCCTCTTTTCGGTAAAGTAATTTCGGTTCCAAGACCTAATTTAACTCATGACGAATTTTTGAAATATTTTGGGTTGATTGATTAAAGATATTTATACCTTAAGAATAAACGTTAAATTTCGCAGTGATGTAATAAATTTTTGAATGATATCAATAATTTCAGTCGCCAAACCTAATTTTATTTAATACCAATTTAATACTTTTTAGCGAACAAATTAGCGTTTATTATCAAAAGGTTAAAAAATAAAAATAAAAAAAAATAAAAAATGTACAAACATACCTGTGAGATAAATTTCTTAGTTATATGATCTATCCCATTCATAAGATAGTCGGTTTAAGTGGTATTCCATGGCTACATAGGCGTAACCTCGAGCATTCAGTGTCTTTTCTTCTAAACATATGAACGGTCTGTCTCTGCATAAAGTAACAAATTCGGTATTTGAATAGGTTTGATTATTGGAACATTTACCTCCATGTGACCATTTTCCGCATTTGTGACATCGTTCTAGGTGTCGTGCTCTTCTTTTCGCTGCGGATTTTGATTTTCCTTTACCAAATTGTAACTTATTATCTTCGCATCTGGATTCTTTTCTAACTCCGTCCATTCTTTCTCTGATTACTGATACTAATTCACTCGGTAGTATGTCATTATTACGTTTAGTGATCAAAGCGTGTAGCATTAGACCATGGTTTAGTTCACAGGCAGTCTTCATTTTGTAAAAACCTAAAAAAAATAAAAATTCAGAATGGGGGGGAGAAGACTAGTTCTTTAGGGTCTGCTAGGGAAAGACCATTCGGGTTCCATTTTCGAGAACTACACGAAAACAGATAATCTAACTCTAACAGAAATACATATTATCCTTTAAAGACTTGATTCTCCCCACACTTAGTTAGCTGTGGTGTCGAAATTGTGATTAACTTCGTTGTCGACTTCCATCGGACCATGTATGTAATGTTTAACTCTGTGACCATTAACTTTAAATTCAATCCCATTTGAATTTATCAATTCTATCGTTCCGTATGGGAAAACTCTTTTGACTATGAATGGTCCAGACCATCTTGATTTCAATTTTCCAGGAAATAGCTTGAATCGTGAATTGAAAAGAAGAACTCTGTCTCCTTCTTTAAATTCTTTTGAACTTCTGATTCTTTTATCATGCCATTTCTTCGTTCTTTCTTTATAGATTAACGAATTTTCGTATGCTTCATGTCTTAATTCTTCTAATTCATTTAGTTGACTTAATCGTAGACGTCCGGCTTCATGTAAATCAAGATTACATGTCTTCAAAGCCCAAAATGCTTTGTGTTCAATTTCTACTGGAAGATGACATGCTTTTCCATAAACAAGTCTAAAAGGTGTGGTTCCAATTGGAGTTTTGTAGGCTGTTCTAAAAGCCCAGAGTGCATCCTCCAATTTAATGGACCATTCCTTCGGATTTGATCCTACGGTTTTCTCTAGAATACGTTTTAAAGCTCGGTTGGTATTTTCAACTTGTCCACTTGTTTGTGGATGATATGCGGTGGAGATTTTATGAGTTACTCCATATCTTTTAAGAACTTTCTCAAGTTGATTATTACAGAAATGAGTACCCCGATCACTTATTAAAGCTTTCGGTGTTCCAAACCTTGCAAAAAGACGTTTTAAAAAGTTGACTACAACTCGTGCATCGTTTTTTGGGAGAGCTTGTGCTTCCGCCCATTTAGATACATAATCAATGGCTACGAGTATATATAAATTATTATGAGATTTTGGAAATGGACCCATAAAGTCCATACCCCAAATGTCAAATACTTCACATACTTGGATGACATTTTGTGGCATTTCATCACGTTGACTTATTTTTCCGGCCCTTTGACATGCATCACAAGATTTGCAAAGAAGGTGTGCGTCTTTGTAAATTGTAGGCCAATAGAATCCAGCTTCATAAACTTTTCTTGCTGTTAGTTGAGGCCCATAATGCCCTCCTGTTGGTCCTGTGTGACAATGGTTTAATATTTTACTAGCTTCATCTCCAAATACACATCAGCGTATTATTCCATCGGGACAACTTTTAAACAAATGTGGATCTTCCCAGAAATAGTGTTTTATATCACTGAAGAATTTCTTTCGTTTTTGGTACGATAATCCTTTTTCAAGGAATCCACAAACTAAGTAGTTTGCATAGTCTGCAAACCATGGGATTTCTTTATAATCTATCTTTAATAGATATTCATCAGGGAAGTTGTCTTGTATGGCCGATTCATTTAGAACTTCTAATTCGGGATTTTCAAGACGAGAAAGATGATCAGCGGCGAGATTTTCTGCTCCTCTTTTATCTCGGATTTCAATATCAAACTCTTGTAAGAGTAAGATCCAACGGATTAATCTTGGTTTAGCATCTTGTTTTGAAAATAGGTATCTAAGAGCAGAATGGTCGGTATAGACCACCGTTTTTGCTAGAACGAGATATGATCGAAATTTGTCAAAAGCAAAGACAATAGCAAGGAGTTCTTTTTCAGTAGTTGTATAGTTCGTTTGTGCTCCTTGTAATGTCTTACTAGCATAATATATAGGTTGAAATCGTTTTTCAATCCTTTGTCCTAAAACGGCTCCCATTGCAAAATCACTTGCATCGCACATTAGTTCAAATGGTAGATTCCAATTTGGCGTTATCATGATCGGCGCATTAGTGAGTTTCTCTTTAAGAATATTAAAAGATTTGATACACTCATCTGAAAAGATGAATGGCGCATCATTTTCTAGGAGTTTATTCATAGGAGTGGCAATTTTAGAAAAATCTTTTATGAAACGTCGGTAAAAACCGGCATGCCCTAGAAAACTCCTAACTCCTCTAACATTGGTGGGATGTGGAAGTTTAGCAATTACATCTACTTTAGCTCTATCCACTTCAATTCCTTCTTTTGAAATTTTATGTCCAAGAACGATGCCTTCTTTAACCATGAAATGGCATTTCTCCCAATTAAGTACTAGATTTGATTGTTCGCATCTAATTAGCATTCGTTCCAGATTAACTAGACATGATTTAAATGTATCACCGAAGACTGAAAAGTCATCCATGAAAACTTCCATGCATTCTTCTATCATGTCGTGAAAAATCGCCATCATACACCTTTGAAAGGTTGTAGGGGCGTTACAAAGTCCAAATGGCATGCGTTTGTAAGCAAAAGTACCATAAGGGCACGTGAATGTGGTTTTCTCTTGGTCTTCGGGTGCTATTGGAATTTGAAAATATCCGGAAAATCCATCTAGAAAACAATAGTAACTATTTCTGGCTAATCTTTCCAACATTTGATCTATGAAAGGTAAGGGAAAGTGATCTTTTCTGGTGGCGTCATTTAATTTTCTATAATCAATACATACACGCCATCCTGTTACAGTCCTAGTAGGAATAAGCTCATTTTTCTCATTTGTAATGACAGTCATGCCACCCTTCTTAGGTACGCATTGAACTGGGCTTACCCATGGACTATCAGAAATTGGATATATCAAACCTGCATCTAGCAGTTTAATAATCTCTTTCTTAACTACATCTTGCATATTAGGATTTAGTCTTCGTTGGCGTTGCACATACGTTTTATGACCTTCTTCCATAAGGATTTTATGTGTGCAATACGAAGGACTTATTCCTTTAATATCATGAATCTTCCATGCAATGGCTGGTTTATGAGCTTTCAACACAGAAATGAGTTGTGATTTCTCATTTTCAGTAAGAGAAGACGATATTATTACAGGTAATTCAGATTCACCATGTAAATAAGCGTATTCCAAATGGTTTGGAAGTGGCTTTAACTCTAATTTCGGAGGTTCTTCTATCGATGATTTGTATCGATATCTTTCTTCTTCTTTTAGAATTTGAATTTCTTCTGTTGTTGGTTCATATCCATTAGCTATAAGTGTAGCTAACATTTCAGCTTCATCAATTGGTTCATTACCTTCTCCTAAAGAACATTCTCCTGTTCCTTGTAATTCTGGAAATTCTTCTAATAATTCTGCATGTGCATCTATAGTTTGAAAATAATAACATGTATCATCTGCAGATTGTGGTTGTTGCATTGCTCTATCAACTGAAAAGGTAACACTCTCATCCTCTATACTTAGGGTCAGTTTCTTACCGAACACGTCTATCATTGCTTTAGCCGTGTTTAAGAATGGTCTTCCTAATATGAGAGGAACTTGAGAATCTTCTTCCATGTCCAAAACAACAAAATCTACTGGAAATACTAAAGTACCAACTTTAACTAGCATGTTCTCCATTATCCCTCTAGGATATTTTATTGATCTATCGGCTAGTTGTATGCTTATTCTGGTTGGTTTCAATTCTCCAAGGTCTAGTTTAGCGTATAGTGAATACGGCATTAGATTTATACTAGCACCTAAGTCTGCCAATGCTTCTATTGAACTAAGACTACCCAGAAAACATGGAATTGTGAAACTTCCTGGATCAGATAGTTTTTCTGGTATCTTATTCAACAGCACTGCTGAACAATTAGCATTCATAGTAACAGCCGAGAGTTCTTCCATTTTCTTTCTATTTGAGATTAGATCTTTCAAGAATTTAGCATATCTTGGCATTCCTGAAATCACATCAATGAAAGGAAGATTTACATTTATCTGTTTAAACATATCCAAGAATTTGGATTGCTCGGCTTCAAGTTTTTCTTTCTTCATTTTACTCGGGTAAGGAAGTGGTGGTTGGTATGGTTTAACATAAGGTTTATCCTTAACTGTGTTATCTTCATTAATCTTTTCAACTACCGGTTCTTTTTCCTTATCTTGATCAGGTTGTGGTTCTTGTGGAGTAGGAATGGTTTCATCAGAAGTTACAGGTATTTCAGGTGGTTTAAGTGTTGTACCACTTGTTGTGGTAATGGCTTTAGCTGTTTCATTTCGAGGGTTAGCGTTTGTATCACTAGGTAGACTTTCCGGTTTTCTTTCACCTATTAACCTTGCTAGGTTACTTACTTCTTGTTCCAGATTTTGAATAGAAGCTTGTTGATTTCTAAATGCTTGAGCATTTTGTTCATTGGTTTGTTTCTGAGATGTGAAAAACTGTGTTTGAGTTTCAACTAGCTTCGTCATCATATCTTCTAAATTCGGCTTTTTATCATCGGTTTGTTGTGGTGGTTTGTTTTGAAAATTAGGTCTTTGCTGGTTGTAAGTATTATTGGATACTTGTTGATTGCTAGGACCTTGTTGGTTGTTGTATGGAATATTTCGGTTATAATTCTGGTTTTGATTGTAAATCGGTCTTGGCGGTTGATAATTATTCTGATCATTATTTCCAGGCCTTTGGTTTATGTATGAAATATTCTCTCTTTGTTCCATTGTTAATTCAATACTGAGACAATCTTTTGTCAAATGTGGTCCTCCACACTGCTCACAACTAATTCGTATTGAGTGAATATCTTTAGTCATCTTTTCCATTCGTCTCTCCACAGCATCTATTTTTGCGGAAATGGAATCTAAGTCATGGCTAGAATCGGCTCTAGCTGCTTTAGATGATCTAATGATATCTTTTTCTTGGTGCCACTCATGTGAGTGGGAAGCAGTGTTATCAATAATTTTGTAAGCATCAGTTTCGGTTTTCTTCATAATAGAACCACCAGCTGCTATATCTATGTCTTTCCTTGTAGTGATGTCGCATCCTTGGTAGAATATTTGTACTATTTGACAGGTGTCTAAACCATGTTGCGGACATCCTCTTAACAACTTTCCATATCTTGTCCACGCCTCATATAGAGTTTCATTTGGTTTATGTGTAAACGTAACAATTTCTGCTTGAAGTCTTACGGCTTTAGATGCATGAAAGAATTGTTTAAGAAATTTGTCAACTAAAACATCCCATGTATCGATTGCCCCTTCAGGTAATGATTCCAACCAATCTTTGGCTTCTCCCTTTAAAGTCCAGGGAAATAACATGAGATATATCTGTTCATCCTCCACTTCTCGGATTTTAAATAGTGTGCAGATCCTATTAAAGGTACGTAGATGTTCATTTGGATCTTCCTTCGGCGCACCACTAAATTGGCATTGATTAGTCACCATGTGTAGAATTTGTCCTTTGATTTCATAATCTGGCGCATTAATTGTCTGGATGAGTAATTGCGTGACCTTGGCCAGTGCGTTTAGCTCTCATTCGGTCTTCCATACTTAAAGGTTCCAGATTCTCCATAATTGAATTTGTTGAATCGGTATCACTAGATGATTCTGATTTAATGGTTCGTTCCTCAACAATCTCTGTTTGAATGATTGGTGGCTCCGGAGGAAAGTTTAATGGTTCAGGATCTATGAACCGTTCCTGAATATTTTCCGGATTCTCAATTGTGAGGTCGGGTTCAAAAAATGGATTATCGGAAATTTGAACTGAAGTACTTGGTCTACTGGATGACGATTCTAAAGAAAAATCAACGGCGGTTATATTTGCTAAATGTCTTGATCTAGTTACAGGTGGTGAACGTACAAAAGGTGATGAACGTCTTGCTCGGTGCATTCACTGAATATCCTATTAGTTTTAATAAGGAAAGAAAAATTATAATAAGTTATCCAATTAATAGACTTTTCTGATTTTGCCCACGTTTCGAATAGCCAAAAGATGCAGCAGAGGGGCAGGATTCGTTTGGTCTCAATATAATTGAGGACTGTTTGACTCCAATAACCCGGTCCACGTACAAATCCAACTATTACTACGAACCAGAAAATTTTGATGTCTATCAATTTAACCACTCAAAATAAATTTTCGTAATTTTAAGAAATTTAGATAAGAAGTAGAATAAAAATCTATGTCCTAAAACTAGAATAGCGAGAAATAAGAAAGAAAAAGAGTTCGTCGAAAAAGGTCGAAAAAGAAAAAAATGGTTGAAAAATAAAAGGTGACGGAAAAATAAAAGAAACTTATAAAAACTTAAAAATACTTGACTAACCTAACCTTATTACTACAACTAACTTAAAATTATAATCGCAAATTGAAATTACTAATTGGAATGATAATTGATACATAGTAAAAGTGTCTAAAAATATTAAAGCTTACAGGAAAAACTAAATCCCAAATAGAAATAACTTAAAAAGAAACTAAAACTTAAAAAGGCGTCGCAAAATTTTAAAGTA
This sequence comes from Rutidosis leptorrhynchoides, assembly GCF_046630445.1. Lineage (NCBI taxonomy): Eukaryota > Viridiplantae > Streptophyta > Magnoliopsida > Asterales > Asteraceae > Rutidosis > Rutidosis leptorrhynchoides. The sequence goes on from NC_092341.1 coordinate 325,897,488, forward strand.
CCTAAATCTTAGTCTAAAGAAAAAGCACTTAAGGAATTCTACGGCAAAGCCTAAAAATCTAGAAGTAAAAATAATTATGGCAAAAACTATGAATTAAAACTAAATATGAGCTAAAAATACAAAAGTTACGCTAAAACGATTAAAAAGGGACAAAATATAAAAATATATAAAAAGTTGTAAAAAGTACAATTTTTATAAAAATATTATTTTTATATTATTTATTTTATAAAACTATTAATTTTATAATTTAATGAAAACTAAAATAAAACTAAATATAACAAATTAATAATAATAAAAACTAAACTAATAAAAAAATAATAATACCCTAATTAGGGTTTTAATTATATAATAATAATAATAATTTCGTAATTATTGCAGCAGGAAGTCAAATCTGGCGTGTCAGATGGGCTCATGCGATCGCATGAGTCCTCAGTTGCCCAGCCATGCGATCGCATGGGCTAGGGTTTCGGGCCATAGAGTGGGCTGCTACAGTACAGGCCGAATTATTTATTTTTTTTTTCTGTTTTAATAAAATTATGTAATATATTTATATAAATTAAATAAAACTTATATTTTTATAAAATAAAGATAAAGAAACTTTTATATAACTTACAAACTCTTAAAAAAAATATTTATATTTTTGTTTTTATTTTTATATTTTCGAATATTTAAAACGTATTTCTACAAAACGTACTAAAAATAAAAATCTTTTTTTTTTATGTGTGTGGCGTTTTGCTTCGGCGTTTCCCCGGCAGCGGCGCCAAAAATACTTGATGTTATGCGAGGTGTATAAAAAATAGTTTATATTTTACTAGAAAAAACTATTAAATACGATACAATTTTACACAAGATATTTATTTATTTATAGAATGGATATACTTAAACCTTGCTACAACACTTATAGGCAGTGTACCTAATCGTACAGTAGTGTAGTTTTTAGTAAGTCCGGTTCGTTCCACAGGGAAATCTTTAAACAAAGCGTAACGCTATATTAGTTTACTTTTATAAAAATACAAACATATATATAAGTAATATTATTATTATAAAGGGGTTTTTACCGTTTAATGACCGGTTTGTCGATTTTAAGACTTTAGTCGCAGTTAAAACCTAATGTAAAATATAAAATAAATAAAAGACTTAAATTAAAGCGTAAAGTAAATAACGATAATGAAATTGTGAATTATAAAAGTGCGATAAAATAAAATTGCGATAATTAAAAAGTACGATAATTAAAAGTGCGATTAAATAACAATAAATAAAAGTGCGATAATTAGAAGTGCAATTAAATATAAAATAAAGGAAATTAAATATGAAATACAAGAATTATGCTTATTTAAACTTCCGTAATCATGATGTTTGACGTGTTGATTTTAGTTTTATGCCCATGGGTTAATTGTCCTTTGTCCTGGATTATTTAATATGTCCGTCTGGTTTTTGTCCATAACAGTCCATCAGTCATAAATATAAAGTGCGAGTGCCCTCGTCAAATTATCCTTATACCCGAAGTTAAATATTCCAACTAATTGGGGATTCGAATTGTAACAAGGTTTTAATACTTTGTTTAATGAATACACCAGGTTATCAACTGCGTGTAAACCAAGGTTTTACTACTTTGTTAGCAATTACACCAATTACCCTTGAATGTAATTTCACCCCTGTTTTAATTATTCTAGTGGCTATTAATCCATTCCCGTGTCCGGTTAAATGAACGATTATTCGTACATATAAATACCCCGCCCATCGTGTCCGATCGAGTGTATATGGTAATTTATAGGGACGCCCAATTATAAATCTTTATATTAATATTAACAAACTTTCATTTAGTTAAACAAATATAAAGCCCATTAATAGCCCATAGTCTAATTTCCACAAGTGTCGTTCTTTTGTCCAAACCCCAATTATGGTACAAAGCCCAATTACCCAATTTTAGTAATTAGCCCAACATCATGATTACTTCGTTTTAAATAAGCATAATAATAACTTAGCTACGAGACATTAATATAAAAAGGTTGAACATAACTTACAATGATTAAAAATAGCGTAGCGTTACACGGACAGAATTTCGACTTACACCCTTACAACATTCGCTAACATACCCTTATTATTAGAATTATAATTAAAATTAAAATTAAAATATAAATTATATATATATTTTTTACGTATATATGAGAGAAGAGAGAAAGATGGATATGTTTTTGGTTCACCAAAGCTCGATTTTTATAGGAGGTGTGGCCTGACTTTTCATGCCATGCGATCGCATGGACTTCCTTCTTCCTGGCCATGCGATCGCATGGCCAGCTGGGAGAGCTCACATGTTGCTTGTTTCCTTGTGCCGACGTTTTATAAATAATATAATATATTAAATAATTATAAGAATTATTTAAATATTATATTATATTTATGTGCATAGTTGACTTGTAATTTTTAGTCCATTTCGTCGAGCGTTGAGAGTTGACTCCGGTCCCGGTTCCGGATTTTCGAACGTCCTTGCGTACAATTTTATATTTTGTACTTTGCGTTTTGAATCTTGTACTCTTGTAATTTCGAGACGTTTCTTATCAATAATTGGAACCTTTTTGATTGTCTTTTGTACTTTTGAGCTTTTTGGTCGTTTGCGTCTTCAATTCGTCGAATCTGTCTTTTGTCTTCACCTTTTATTATTTAAACGAATATCACTTGTAAATAGAACAATTGCAACAAAAAGCTTGTCTTTCTTGAGGAATAATGCTATGAAATATATGTTCGTTTTTAGCATTATCACTTGTATGATAGCAACGGGGTTTGGGTAAAGGTGTACAATGTCTTGCTAAAGATTATAACCCGAACTTTCTATAATTGGAAAGTTACTAAAAGTGAAAACTTTCCATAAATAGTAACCTTTCCGAAAATAAAATTTCTTTTAGAAACCATTATCATTAGTATAGTTACTATACTTATGTCTATTAGGCAATATCTGATCGTACATTCTATCTCTAGGTTGAGATCTCGATCACGTTCTTCCGTTCAATTCATTTCTCTCGTGGAATAACTCTTCTGTGCTACTAAGGTGAACTCATAGCCCCGCTTTTACATATTTTAATGTACTTTATAAATCTTGGGGTGAGACACATGCTTACTTTTAAATGATTTACAATTTTGACACAAGTGCCTAAACTTTTTGATATGCAACTTCGTGAGACTTTTGTTAACTTGTATTGATTGTATCTTTACATGCAAATCCCCGCCATAATATCGTTAATTGCTGGAATTAAAATGTTGCAAGCTTAATTATTGTGAGTAGGCCTATTGAGAGCGACGTCTCTACCCATTGACAGATCGTCAAGGGGGTACATAATAATGATTACCGACACCCGTACAGTGTCAGGGGTTAATGTTTAGCTCGCTATTATAACTCATGGCATATTGAATATTTTGATGTTTTAAAATAAATCTTGTGGTCTAAACTTATTAATTATTAAACCTATGATGTTCACTCAACCATTGTGTTGACATATTAAGCATGTTTGTCTCAGGTGAAGAATAGCTTATGTGCTGCCCTATATTGCTTGCTTGCTGTTGCATTGGAGTCCACATTAATTATATTTTAGCATTTGTTAAACATTTATTACATTTGGGTTTACCATGTAAAACATTTCGTTTTCCGCTGCAATTGAATTATTGATTTTATTAAACGTCTCATTTAGAGTCATTCTGGTTTATATAACTGTGTGATGATATTGGAAAAGTCATATTTACCCCCAGCCCTATTTGGGGGGTATGACGCTAACGATCGTTAAATAAATCTGTAAAAATCTCTCACATGCTTGGCACATGAGTGTATTTTTATCATTTCATTTCCATTGTTTTTAAGGAATTCTAGGTCATCTTCATCCAACTAATAAAATCATAAAAATTAATCTTGGATTCTCAACCAATATTATAGGTAATAAGCTGATTGACGGAGCATACGTGGTCGGAATCGAAGGTGAAGTGAAGGCGTCGTATGTGATGCAATAGTGACGGCATCGCGAAAAGACTTAGTAAATAGTTTTCATTAAAGTGGTAGTGGTTAGGATTTGATTTGGATGAAGGGTGGTTGGAGTTGAGGTATTCGAGAATGAGATTGATGGTTGTGTAATGGAGGCGATGATGATGGTACAAATGGGATTGAAGATGGTACAAGTTTTTCTTTTTGATAAGGAACAAAAGGAAAATGTTATAGTGGATAAAAAGAGGGGATAAAAATGAAATAGATCGAAATACCTCATGTGCGTCGTACGATCTCGAACTTAATGGAAATTTTAACGATCGTTAGAGTCAGGGACTGACAAGGTAAAATGTGCAAATCACGAGGACTGTCAATAAAAGAAAATTATACTAGGGGCTGTGCGCGTAATCTGTGCAAATTACAGGGAATATTTGTGATGACCCGGGAATTTCTGACCAAATTTAAACTTTAATCTATATATGTTTCTGACACGATAAGGAAAGTCTGTAATGTTGAGTCTTGAAAGTTTCGAAATCTGTATTCATGTAATCAATTACCCTTTGACTATGCTCGACGATTCACGAACAATTGTGTGTAAATAAAAATGTAAATATATATGCATAAACAAATTCTATAGATATTCAATATATAATATTATATAATACATATTAAGATGTAATTAGTAAACGGTAATATTAGCATATTAAGTATAAATTATAAGTAAAATATAGTTAATACATTATGGTTAGCATCATGGTTATTAGTAAAATTATAAGTTTAATTATTATTAGGATTATTGAAGGTATTATTATTAATAGGATTACTAAATTATTATATTATTAGAATTGTTAGTTTCATTATTCTTACTAGTATTATTATGATGTAATATCATCTTTATTATAAATATTACTAATTTTGTTATGAAAATTAATATTAAAGTTATATATTAATGTTTGTGTTATTTATAATATTATGTTTCCTTAATATGAAAAATATATATATATATATATATATATATATATACAAATTTCAGATAAATAGATATATAGATATAAAATACGGGGATATGTACAGATTATACATATATACATAATACAACCAAACATATGTATATATATATATATAATAAATATAAATACCGTATATATATACTTAAATACAGGTAAACAAGTATTCTGTTTCCAATCATTTTCAAACTTTAAACAAGTTGTTTTCCGTCTCTTGTATTGTACAATTAAGAATCCAATTATCAAGAATACAAAGAAATCAGAAATATTCGCAGTAGATGAATTATCCAATTCTGTTTCCAATCCTTTTCAAGCTGTAGCTGATTGGTTTCCTTTCGTACAAAACAGAATCTAAAACAAAAGGATGAATCCAAATATCTGTTGACAATCGTGATCAGTCTTCATTTTTTTTATTCCTTTCCATTGATTTAATCCTTCCTGCCTTTGATCTTGTTAGACGTCGAAATCAAATCCAAAAATACAAACAATTTCTGTTTCATGTCTCTATCGAATTCCTATTCTTTTTTGTCCTTCTTTTCTGGCTCGAATAATTCTGTCAACGATCATATTAGGAGAGCTGTAAATAGGATATAGTAAATTGTTATACTTCTCTCTGTAATTAATATACATAAAATATATACATAGAATGATAGAGAAGAACAACTGAAACCTTATGTGTTTTCGATCACCATTACCTTAACTCTTGTCCTCTCCATCACTTTTGGTTTATAACTTTCACGACACCATCACCCAAAACACAACCCTTTTCTGTGAACCCTTTTCGTCACCTGCTATATACTTCATCTTGTTTCTGTTTCTTACTCAAACACAAACCAAACAACCATAAACTTCACCTTGATCACAAACACATCTCTCTCTTCTTTCTCTTTCTTTTCCTTTAATTCATGACTACTATGGTTTCTGTTTATTCCGTGAACAACAAATACTAAAACTGCAAACAACCATCAAAACCCATTAATGATTTCATGCCACGATTTCTGTCTCTAATTCTTTCTTCTGTTTCTGGACTCAACCGCCACCACCAACACCGTAATTCATGTGCTGCAGTATAAAAAGTTTATCAACTTCGGTCGTACTTTATTCAACCCAAGTTGCATAGATTTATGCTTCTGTTAAACACCAAAGAACCACAATAAGATCACACTTTAATCTTGATCGATACCCATATATAACCGTAAGAAACTGCAGCACTTTTCTATGATCTAGATCAACTCGATTCAACCACCATTGAATATTTATATTACTTGAATTCCCCACTTGACAACCTTTTCATTAGTGGGATATAAATAAGTGATTATAGGAGTATGGGCCATAGAATATTAATCGGGCAAGGTTGATGTATAGCATATATATTGAACGAATTCTTTATAGCAAGTGAAACAAAAGGAGTCATTGGCCGACCAATATGGGTCATAAAGTGAAGTTTTAATCTTCTTCTTTAGATAAAGTAACTATGGCTAGTGAGATCTCATAATGATGCTACGCTGTAACTTTTCCTTTATCTCCATTCCTGCTCGATGTTATCATGACTGGAATGATGATATTAGTGATCGGTGAACCAAAGGACTCAAGCGTTTAACATTTTTTTTTCTTAACAACTCGTGACCAAGCTTTGGGCTAACCTAATAGTTGGGATAATCTAATAGTGGGTTGTTTAGTGGGCCAATAACTGTTTTGCTAAAACGCTGAAATGGTTATCTTTCTGTTGAATAAATACAATGAAAAACGTTGATGAAGAGTTATGATTTTATGTGGACTATGATGATGATAATATTACAGTAAGAACGATGATGAAAAATCGAAGTAACCTGATTAGGATTCGCTGTTATGGTTGATTCACCTTTGTTCGATGAATGTTATGAAGAAGAAGAAAAAAAAGGAGCAACAGAAAATACGGGTTAAATATAATATTGATACTAATAAAAATCAGAAACACCAAACGGATCAATTGGTTTGAGGGTGTTGTTGAGGAGTTAGAGGTCGCGGGTTCGATCCCCGGCAGTGGCGAATTCCTTTTTATAAAACCTATTCTTTTGAGGTATAACTAATTTATTACTATTATTTCTTGTTATTATTACTATTATTATCATTATTGTTAGTATTATGTTAACCATTATTAATACCATTAATATAACTAAAATTATTATCTTTATTGTTATTATGATTAGTATTATCAATCTTATTATAAATGATACAATTTATTAGTACTTTCATAAATATTAGTATTAACACCATTTTATAAATAATAGAATTATTATTATTAATTTACATTATTATTAAAAACTATCATTATTATTAGTATTTTAATTATCAGTATTATTTTAATTATCATTTTTATTAATTTTTTTTATAACAAATAAATATTATACTTATATTACATATAATTATATACTAAACATATTAATATTATTTTTTTATATAAATATTATAAATAACAAATTATTGATAAAATACTAATATACATATTAAGATATCTACATGTATAAATATTAATCATTTTAAATATATACAAATTAAATACATATAACATATAAACTAAGATATAATATATATAAATTTGTTTGATTACAAATATATGTGTTAATATACATTAATGATATAGGTTCGTGAATCCGAGGCCAACCCTATACTTATTCAATGTCGTTATATGTATTTTTACTACAAAATACAGTATGGTGAGTTTCATTTGATCCCTTTTACTCTTTACATTTTTGGGCTGAGAATACATGCAAATGCTTTATTAACTGTTTTACAATATTTATATGCGTGAGTTTCATTTGCCTTTTTACCCTTTATATTTTTGTGCTGAGAATACATGCGCTGCTTTTATAACTGTTTTACAAAATAGACACGAGTAAATGAAACTGCATTCTATGGCTGGATTATTAAACCGAATATGCCCCTTTTTATTAAGTCTGGTAATCTAAGAATTAGGGAACAGACACCCTAATTGACGCGAATCCTAAAGATAGATCTATCGGGCCCAACAAGCCCCATCCAAAGTACCGGATGCTTTAGTACTTCGAAATTTATATCATGTCCGAAGGAGGATCCCGAAATGATGGGGATATTCTTATATGCATATTGTGAATGTCGGTTACCAGGTGTTCAATCCATATGAATGATATTTTTGTCTCTATGCATGGGACGTATGTTATGAGAAATGGAAATATGAAATCTTGTGGTCTATTAAAATTATGAAATGATTATTTATGTTAAACTAATGAACTCACCAACCTTTTGGTTGACACTTGAAAGCATGTTTATTCTCAGATATGCAATAAATCTTCCGCTGTGCATTTGCTCATTTTAAGGACATTACTTGGAGTCATTCATGGCATATTTCAAAATACGTTGCATTCGAGTCGTCGAGTTCATCAAGATTATTATTAAGTCAATTATAGTTGGATATATTATGAAATGGTATGCATGTCGTCAACTTTCATTGTAAAGAAAAGATTGTCTTTTAAAATCGAATGCAATGTTTGTAAGATGTATCATATAGAGGTCAAGTACCTCGCGATGTAACCAACTGTTGTGAATCATTTATAATCGATATGGACTTCATGCGGATGGATTAGGATGGGTCTTTACAGTTGGTATCAGAGCGGTGGTCTTAGCGAATCAGGTCTGCATTAGTGTGTCTAACTGGTAGTTGTTAGGATGCATTAGTGAAGTCTGGACTTCGACCTAGTGGTTGTTAGGTTATATTAATGAGTCTGGACTTGAACCTGGTCTGCATGTCAAAAGTTTTGCTTATCATTTCTTGTCGAAAATTACCTGCTTATCATTCTTAGTCTAGACACATCTTACTGCATTGACTGCATGAATAGTGTGTAGACAAAATTCACATTTTAGCGTATCTGCTAATCCATATCTAAGCGTATCTGTTACTATAAACTTTGTCTGATATATTTTGTAAATTCCTCCGTAATCTACGAAATCTTCTGTTCTACATATAGGTATTCTATGTAATTAGAATATCATCCGATATCCAAAAATCATTTCATTTCGAGAGATCCTTTATTCAATTGTACGCAATAGAACTCACCACTAGTTCAAGTCCCTCGAATTCCGATATGGAGTCCCACTCCAGCTCCGAAAGCAGCGTCACCAGAATGAATCAATCAATCAGCCATTCTCAACTCATCTGATGAGTTTGTAGTCGACATAATCAATGGAGATGAGAAGAAGACGATCCTTTCCATCAACCGAATTCACCTCTTGGCGAAGAACCTAAAGCACTCACCGGCGAACCAATCCGAAACACCATTTTTCACCCTCATTACCCGAATATCTCGCCATGATAATATTCTATCTAAAATTCTAAACCTTATTCATCCGCTCGTTCCGATCGACAATCATCCTGGAATAATAGAAGAAGTCAACGAGCTTCGCACCCGAGTTGTAGCCTGGAAAAATATGGTGCAAAATGTACCAGCTTCAGCAACATCAACAGTTCCACAAACAACAACATCCGCATCCCAAGCCTCAACATCGCAATCTGTTCTACGAACATCAACATCATACGCACCATGGATATCAAGGAGTACCAACAGCAATTAACGATGAAGTATTGATCCATAACTTCATTAATATTCTGCGAAGAATATGTGGATCCTAATAGTTTTAGAGATTACTTATTCTAGCTCAAATTGAAAATCAAATGAGTCTAATATTATATTGACTCATTAAATCCATAATTACATCTGAAGAAAATATATAGGTATATATATTTTAATAAAGATTGTGATTAAATTTTTTTTGTACAAACTGTTAATGGTAAAAATATTTTAACGGGTAGGTAATACCCGAGGAATATTTAAGATTTCACATTAATAAGTTATACTTTACATTCTTCAAATCTGATTCAACAGTCATTTCTTATGCTATTTACATCCACATATATATGAATCTGTTCGCCGCAAGATAACCATTTCCACTCAAATTTCATATTTGGATTTTGACGCATCAGAATCCAACAAGTGGCATAATGAAGAAAACGTTTGACGGAATAAAATTTGTTAGAAACAAACAAAATAACTATGAGAAATTTTGTTAAGAATCCACACTAACAAAATCGTAGCTAACTGTTCCTAGCTAACTGTGGACTAATCAACTGAGGACTTGTAGCGACCCGACCAAATCGTCATTGACGGCGCCGTCTACTTAGGTCCCGTTACGTGGTCATAAGTCTTTAAAACAACGTTTGACCAAAAGATATGTCGCATTCATTTCAAATGTAAAGGTTGTTCAAGTTTACAAGAATAGTTCCACCACAAGTTACGATACAAAGTTTTAAGTACAAATGAAACTTATGCGACACAATTTAAAAGTATCCAAAAGACGCTCCATGTATGCATATATACTCGACATCCAATGCAAGTATCAAAATAATGAGCGGAAGCATGTATCAAGTATCGTTCAAGGACCTGAGAAAAACATAGAAATCTGTCAACGAAAACGTTGGTGAAATCATAGGTTTAAGTAAGTAAGTACAAGTGAACCACAAGATTTGCATCAATGAAATAATAGTAATACATTCCAAAAGTTTGTTTCACGAGCACCCAATTATCAATGCTTAACATTTCCTTCCATTGAACCCCATCACTTAGTGCTAGAACATACACTGTTTCTCGAAAATATATTTCATTCGTAAACGGTAGCGAACCGTTTGAATGAGGGTTTGTCAAACCCATATGGATCCATACAACATAAGTTCTCGCTTACACCCGGCAAGTGTAACTAATGATAATCGAATTGAGGATTTTGTTCTAAACTCGTATGTAGAATGTTTGTTTTCCTGTACTTGTGTTCACTTAGTAAAAGAAATGTTTATGTTTTCTCATCCCAAATGTAAGTTCAAAAAGAGTAAAAGTGGGACTATGATCTCACCTTGAGTGCACGTACGAAAAGTACTTCACAAAATAACGTGTGCGAAGGATAGTGCTAGTCTTGACCTAAACAAATAGGTCGTATCAATAACGGTAAACACGATAGGTTAAAGATGTTCAATTAGTCCTATGGCTCGTTAAGACTCGATCATAATAGCATGTGAATCAAATTTTCATGTTTCATGCAAGGTACAAGTATAAAAACATGTTAGAACGATTGCACAAATATTTGGTTAAGTTTGATTAAAAGTCAAACTTTGGTCGGTCAAAGTCAACGAAAGTCAACACGTTCGGGTCGGGTTCCGAACTATTTTTCTAAGGTTTTTAATCATATATGAACATGTTAGAACAAGTTTCATGTGAATCGGAGGTCCGTAGTATGCCAAACATTTTCCATAAAATGGACACCGGAGACAGAAGCTGGGCACGGCTTATGCCGCGCCGCGGCACCCTTCTGTCGCGCCGCGACAATAGGCGGGTGCTGGTGCCTGGTCTGTTTCACTTGTCCAACTTGATCCAAACTTCAAATAAGCATAAAACGCAAACCACAAACACTTAGGACTCGCACCTTATATCGTTGGAAAGCTCTTTTGACATAGAATGCAACTAAACACAATTTAACAATCAAAAACCTCATTTGTAACAACCGAGTTTTCCAACCAAGTGATCATTCAATGCCCACATTAATGCTTCAAACTCACCAATGCACATTTAATGATTTGGGCATTCAATGCATACATGTGACATGCCATTTTGTAGGTAATGGAGCATACAATACAACTAACAACTTACTAACAACAATTCATGGCAATCAGCGCATCAAATAATCACTTCAAGTTCTTCAAACCCTAACTCAATTCCACCAAAAATCAATAATCGAGTTCATGAAGTTTTCTAAGGCAACCTACACATCAAATTGAAGCTAGTAACACTAGGAACACATTTAATACATGCATTCATAACATTTAACAACTTTTAATCAACCAAATCACCAAATTTAAACACACCCAAGTTCATATTCAAACTAGTTACTCTAAATAACGAAATCAAGCATATAAATCATATAATCATGTTAGACTTGAGCCATAGACACTAATTAACAACTTTATAACTCAAAAATCTCAAGAACACAAAATTAGTGATTTTAGAAAGTTACCCAAATGCAAAGAAATCGGTATGGAATCGAAGAGGAGATCACGAGGAGTTCAAATATGTAATTTGTTTTGATCGAATCCTTCTTGAACGAATTTGGATGATGAATTGCTTTAAGGAGAAATTAGAGAAAAGGTGGAAGTAATTTAGAAAAAGAGAAAATGAAAGGATAATTGTGGGGAGGTGGTTGACTAGTCAAATGGCTAGTCACCATTTTGGCATGTTGGCGAAACAAGTCCCTCTACTTCCAATCGGGTGCGTTAAATTACCTAAACAAGATAAATCGAAACGCGTATTAACGGGAGATGTTATAAACATATAACGGAACTCAAATAGTTAAACGGAAAAGTAGACGGAAAAAGGCGGGATGTTACATTACCTACACCTTAAAAGAAATTTCGTCCCGAAATTTAGGCAGGCGTAGTAATCGTTGTTTCTTCCTCAGAATCTGACGTTTCCAGAACCGGGAATAGATGAGGGTATTTCTTTCGCATTTGATCTTCTCTTTCCCAAGTAAACTCGGGTCCTCTTTTGGCATTCCAACGAACCTTGACAATCGGGATTCGGCTTTGTTTCAATGTCTTGACGGAGGTGTCCACAATTTCAACCGGTTCCTCCACAAAATGAAGTTTGTCATCAATAGTAAGTTCTTCGAGAGGGATGACGATATCGGGTTCGGCAAGACACTTTTTCAAGTTAGATACATGGAAGGTAGGATGAACGGAGTTCAATTGAGGCGGAAGATCTAAACGATAAGCAACGGTTCCAATACGCTCCAAGATTTCGAAAGGACCAATATACCGCGGATTTAGCTTCCCGCGTTTCCCAAAACGGATTACACCCTTCCAAGGTGCGACTTTTAACATTACTCGGTCACCGACTTGAAATTCAAGATCGTTGCGTCGTTTGTCGGTATAGCTCTTTTGACGACTTCGGGCCGTCCTAAGCCTATCTCGGATTTGAACGATTTTCTCGGTGGTTTCGTGAATGAGTTCGGGTCCGGTGATTTGCACGTCGCCTACCTCGGCCCAACAAAGAGGTGAACGACATTTGCGGCCATATAGCGCTTCAAAAGGTGCGGCTTTAATACTCGCGTGATAACTATTGTTGTAAGAGAACTCGGCGAGAGGTAAGTGCTTGTCCCAAGCTTTTCCGAAATCAACCACGCAAGCTCGTAACATGTCCTCTAAGGTTTGAATTGTACGTTCGCTTTGTCCATCGGTTTGAGGATGATATGCGGTGCTCATGTCTAAACGCGTTCCCAACGCTTCTTGCAATGTACGCCAAAATCTAGAAACGAAACGGCCATCTCGGTCGGAGATAATCGATAAAGGTACACCGTGTCGGGCTACGATCTCCTTAATGTAAAGTTGTGCAAGTTTCTCCATTTTGTCCGTTTCTTTCATGGCAAGGAAGTGTGCGGATTTGGTGAGACGGTCAACAATAACCCAAATGGTATCATAACTGCCCGTCGTTTTTGGTAGTTTGGTGATAAAATCCATCGTTATCCTTTCCCACTTCCATTGCGGGATCTCGGGTTGTCGAAGTAGTCCGGACGGTCTTTGGTGTTCGGCTTTGACTTTGGAACATGTCAAACACTTGGAAACATAAGTAGCTACGTCCCTTTTGATGTTCGGCCACCAATATAGTTGTTTAAGGTCGTGGTACATCTTATTGGCACCGGGGTGAATCGAGTATCGTGACTTATGGGCTTCATCTAAAATAAGGCTTCGTAGATCCCCATAACTAGGCACCCAAATTCTTCCGGCGAAATATCGGAGTCCGGTTTCTTTAACTTCGAATCGAGAGGTGAGGACGTTCAAGTGTTCGAGAGAGATGTTTTCATCCTTGAGAGCCTCATCTTGGGCTACCCGAATTTGGCTATTAAGGTTGGTGTGAATGGTGATGTTTAAAGCTCGGACACGGAGAGGCACCGCTCTTTCTTTTCGACTTAAGGCATCGGCTACTACATTTGCCTTCCCGGGATGGTAACGAAGCTCGCAATCGTAATCGTTTAAGGTTTCAATCCACCTTCGTTGTCTCATGTTTAGTTGCTTTTGATCGAAAATGTGTTGAAGGCTTTTGTGATCGGTGAAGATAGTACTCTTGGTTCCATAAAGATAGTGTCTCCACATTTTAAGTGCAAAGACAACGGCTCCGAGTTCGAGATCATGTGTCGTATAGTTTCGTTCATGAATTTTGAGTTGTCGAGAAGCATAAGCAATGACTTTCGTTCGTTGCATCAATACACACCCAAAACCATGTTTTGAGGCATCGCAATATACAACAAAGTCATCATTGCCTTCGGGAAGTGACAAGATAGGAGCGGTGGTTAGCTTCGTTTTCAAGATTTGGAATGCGGATTCATGTTCGGTCGCCCAAATGAATTTCTTTCCCTTGTGAGTCAATGCGGTTAGAGGACGTGCAACCAAAGAGAAATTTTCGATGAATCTACGATAGTACCCGGCGAGACCCAAAAATTGACGAATGTGAGTAGGAGTAGTAGGAGTCTCCCATTTGCTAATGGCTTCGATTTTCGTTGGATCGACTTTAATACCTTGGTCACTTACAACATGACCAAGAAATTGAACTTCCTTTAACCAAAATTCACACTTGGAGAATTTGGCATAGAGTTGTTCTTGTCTTAAAAGTTCAAGCACAAGTCGGAGATGTTGTTCGTGCTCTTCTTCATTTTTAGAATAGATCAATATGTCATCGATGAACACAATAACGAATTTATCGAGATATGGTTTGCACACGCGGTTCATAAGATCCATGAATACCGCCGGTGCGTTAGTGAGACCAAATGGCATGACAAGGAATTCATAACTACCGTAACGAGTCCGGAAAGCGGTTTTGGAGACATCTTCCCCCTTAACCCTTAATTGATGATAACCCGAGCGGAGATCGATTTTCGAATATACACAAGACCCTTGTAGTTGATCAAAGAGGTCATCGATGCGAGGAAGAGGATATCGGTTCTTAACCGTCAATTTATTTAGTTCACGATAATCAATGCACATTCGTAGGGATCCGTCTTTCTTTTTAACAAACAAAATCGGAGCGCCCCAAGGTGAATGGCTAGGTTGGATAAAACCACGATCAAGTAGTTCTTGGATTTGACTTTGCAATTCTTGCATTTCAGATGGAGCGAGTCTATATGGTGCACGTGCTACGGGTGCGGCTCCCGGAATAAGATCGATTTGGAATTCAACCGGTCGATGAGGCGGAAGACCCGACAATTCGTCGGGAAATACATCGGAATAGTCACTAACAATTGGCACATCATCGATGTGCTTCTCATCGGACTCGACTTTCTTAACGTGGGCAAGGATCGCAAAACAACCCTTACGGAGTAGTTTTCTAACTTTAAGGCACGAAACGAGGTTGAGTCTGGTGCAACTCTTATCGCCATAAACAATCAAAGGTTCACCATTCTCGATAGGAATTCGGATTGCGTTAAGATCACAAAGAATGTGAGATTTCGTTTTGACTAACCAATTCATACCGATTATTACATCAAAGCTTCCTAGTTCCATGGGTATCAAGTCAATTTCAAATTCCCTACCCAAAATGTTTAACGTACACCCCCGGTAATATGTGTCGGCACTTAATAGTTTTCCGTTAGCCACTTCAATGGTATAAGTGGTATCTAATGGAAGAGGTGGGGTGCTAAAAGAATGAGTCAAAGTCTTGGATACAAAGCATTTATCGGCACCCGAATCGAATAAGCAAGAGACATAAGAATTGTTGAGAAGAAACGTACCCGTGACTAGTTCAGTGTCATCCCGGGCTTCCTCGGTGTTTATGTTGAAAGCTCGGCCGCGCGTATTGGGGTTATCTTTCCTCTTCGGGCATGCATTTCTATAATGGCCCGTTTGGCCACATTCATAACAAGTGCCCGTCTTTGGTGCATTGGGCCATTTTCGAGCGACGGGAGTGGCACTTTTACAATCGTTGGCCTTATGACCAATTCCTTGGCACCGGTGGCAAATTAACTTACTACATTTGCCAAAGTGATGTTTGTTGCATTTGTTGCAAAGAGGTAGGTTCCCGGCATAACCTTTCTTGCCGTCGGAGGTGTAAGGCTTCTTAGCAAAGTTGTTGTTGCTTGATTGGGAGGGTTCCCACTTTCTTTTGTTGCCGCCCGATTTATCCTCGGCCTTAGGTGCCGGAACTACGATTTCGTCAACCGTTTCAATTAGTTGGCGAGCCATGTTCATAGCGGCTTGATGAGTAGTGGGTTTGGATGACATCACCCCTTGTTTGATGCTTTTTGGAAGACCGAGCATGTAGAGCTCAATCCTTTGAGATTCGGGGTTAACAAGATTAGGACACATCAAGGATAGTTCGGCGAAGCGTTGATTATAAGCTTTAAGATCGTTTCCGACCGCTTTCAAAGCTCTTAGTTCTTCCTCAAGCTTTCGGGTTTCTTCGCGCGGAAAATACTCAACAATCATCTTTTCCTTTAGATCGGCCCAAGAGAGGGCATGAGCTTCATCGGTACCCACCGATTGAACGTAGGTGTTCCACCATGTTAGAGCAATTCCGGAGAAAGTGTGAGTGGAGTATTTGACCTTGTCTTGGTCCCGACAACCGCTTATGCTAAAGACGGCTTCCGTTTGCTCAAACCATCGGGTGAGCACGACCGGTCCCCCGGTTCCATCAAAAGTGTGAGGTTTGCACCCCATGAAAGCTTTATAGGAGCATCCCTCGTTTGAGTTTCCGGCTCCATTGTTGTTGTTGTTGTTGTTGTTGTTGTGGTTGTTATTATTATTGTTGTTGGATGAGTGACCGGCCATGGCCGCATCTACGGCGGTAGCTATCATCCGTTCGAGAGCTTGTTCGGGAGTTTCATTGCGGCGTACACGACGAGGAGCCATTGTTCCTTCAAGACACAAGAATATCATTGATTAGTATTCTCAATAATACTAACCGTGATATAGAATAAAGATAAAGAGAAGTTTTTCCTCGACTCGCCTTAAATTCTTTATGTCATAATGTCGGAACGTTCATATGAGTCACCGTAATATAATCCCGGAAATTATATTACCCTGATTCATATGTGCATTCGACATCATTTCATATAGTCAAGGTGGCGTGTCAATCAAATTAAACAACGTGAGATTAAGAGGAACTAAGAGTAGATATGAGTAGAAGCATTCGAGTATAAATGCACAAGTAGTCAAGTAATTCCTACTTCAAGTCTATATGCCGGTTGTAGTCTAGACTCACCAATGTACCCTATGACTCGAGGTTGACACCAATGAACTCTAAATCCCTACAACCAACGCTCTGATACCATCTGTAGCGACCCGACCAAATCGTCATTGACGGCGCCGTCTACTTAGGTCCCGTTACGTGGTCATAAGTCTTTAAAACAACGTTTGACCAAAAGATATGTCGCATTCATTTCAAATGTAAAGGTTGTTCAAGTTTACAAGAATAGTTCCACCACAAGTTACGATACAAAGTTTTAAGTACAAATGAAACTTATGCGACACAATTTAAAAGTATCCAAAAGACGCTCCATGTATGCATATATACTCGACATCCAATGCAAGTATCAAAATAATGAGCGGAAGCATGTATCAAGTATCGTTCAAGGACCTGAGAAAAACATAGAAATCTGTCAACGAAAACGTTGGTGAAATCATAGGTTTAAGTAAGTAAGTACAAGTGAACCACAAGATTTGCATCAATGAAATAATAGTAATACATTCCAAAAGTTTGTTTCACGAGCACCCAATTATCAATGCTTAACATTTCCTTCCATTGAACCCCATCACTTAGTGCTAGAACATACACTGTTTCTCGAAAATATATTTCATTCGTAAACGGTAGCGAACCGTTTGAATGAGGGTTTGTCAAACCCATATGGATCCATACAACATAAGTTCTCGCTTACACCCGGCAAGTGTAACTAATGATAATCGAATTGAGGATTTTGTTCTAAACTCGTATGTAGAATGTTTGTTTTCCTGTACTTGTGTTCACTTAGTAAAAGAAATGTTTATGTTTTCTCATCCCAAATGTAAGTTCAAAAAGAGTAAAAGTGGGACTATGATCTCACCTTGAGTGCACGTACGAAAAGTACTTCACAAAATAACGTGTGCGAAGGATAGTGCTAGTCTTGACCTAAACAAATAGGTCGTATCAATAACGGTAAACACGATAGGTTAAAGATGTTCAATTAGTCCTATGGCTCGTTAAGACTCGATCATAATAGCATGTGAATCAAATTTTCATGTTTCATGCAAGGTACAAGTATAAAAACATGTTAGAACGATTGCACAAATATTTGGTTAAGTTTGATTAAAAGTCAAAATTTGGTCGGTCAAAGTCAACGAAAGTCAACACGTTCGGGTCGGGTTCCGAACTATTTTTCTGAGGTTTTTAATCATATATGAACATGTTAGAACAAGTTTCATGTGAATCGGAGGTCCGTAGTATGCCAAACATTTTCCATAAAATGGACACCGGAGACAGAAGCTGGGCACGGCTTATGCCGCGCCGCGGCACCCTTCTGTCGCGCCGCGACAATAGGCGGGTGCTGGTGCCTGGTCTGTTTCACTTGTCCAACTTGATCCAAACTTCAAATAAGCATAAAACGCAAACCACAAACACTTAGGACTCGCACCTTATATCGTTGGAAAGCTCTTTTGACATAGAATGCAACTAAACACAATTTAACAATCAAAAACCTCATTTGTAACAACCGAGTTTTCCAACCAAGTGATCATTCAATGCCCACATTAATGCTTCAAACTCACCAATGCACATTTAATGATTTGGGCATTCAATGCATACATGTGACATGCCATTTTGTAGGTAATGGAGCATACAATACAACTAACAACTTACTAACAACAATTCATGGCAATCAGCGCATCAAATAATCACTTCAAGTTCTTCAAACCCTAACTCAATTCCACCAAAAATCAATAATCGAGTTCATGAAGTTTTCTAAGGCAACCTACACATCAAATTGAAGCTAGTAACACTAGGAACACATTTAATACATGCATTCATAACATTTAACAACTTTTAATCAACCAAATCACCAAATTTAAACACACCCAAGTTCATATTCAAACTAGTTACTCTAAATAACGAAATCAAGCATATAAATCATATAATCATGTTAGACTTGAGCCATAGACACTAATTAACAACTTTATAACTCAAAAATCTCAAGAACACATAAAATTAGTGATTTTAGAAAGTTACCCAAATGCAAAGAAATCGGTATGGAATCGAAGAGGAGATCACGAGGAGTTCAAATATGTAATTTGTTTTGATCGAATCCTTCTTGAACGAATTTGGATGATGAATTGCTTTAAGGAGAAATTAGAGAAAAGGTGGAAGTAATTTAGAAAAAGAGAAAATGAAAGGATAATTGTGGGGAGGTGGTTGACTAGTCAAATGGCTAGTCACCATTTTGGCATGTTGGCGAAACAAGTCCCTCTACTTCCAATCGGGTGCGTTAAATTACCTAAACAAGATAAATCGAAACGCGTATTAACGGGAGATGTTATAAACATATAACGGAACTCAAATAGTTAAACGGAAAAGTAGACGGAAAAAGGCGGGATGTTACAGGACTACCAACAGTGGACAATTAAAATGAATTAAAATATTGATTATAACATATGAAACTAAACAATTCTTCAAGTTTGCCACTTGATTTCATCTTAAAAATCATTTGTATCTTGACGATTACAATTTGCGTTCAAACCTTTCATGATTCTTAAAAACACCTCAATTGAAAGGATGAACCAACCACACTTCATCTATGGAAGAAAAGATTGACGCATATAGTTATGCACCTGAAAACTCCCGGACCCTAAGTAAAAGTTTAACACGTGTCTGTGTTAGCTCCTTTGGCATTGTTATTACCGAAAATAACATTGCAATTTTTTCAAATTAGCCAATTTTATCACAGCTTCAACAAATCAACTTCAACTTCCATTCGAATTAGCCTTATTATAACCTCGATATATAAGTTTGCCTGTCGTCATCGTTACCGGAGAACCGTTTATATTTCACCACATCAGCAGTAAAATTACCAGCAACTTCAATGAATTTGGACTTTCCGAAAAATCATTATATTCATTGAAACCCCATCTTGTATTCATCTATACCCTGTAACAATAATTGCCATACCAATTACCGGGAATCAGCAATCAGTATTTCGAATCTCGTAGCATTTCTACATCAATAGTTATATATATACTTATAACAATTATCTCCCAGAATTACGATCTTTAATTCTGAAATTTTGAAAAGGCACCTAGTTTACGAATCGATACTCTGAATGTTGAAAAAGGTGAATGAAGCAGCAGAAACTGTAGGCAACCGTAAACGACCTTAGTCGTCGGAAGTTTGATGGTAAAGAATAATATGTTGGAAAAGCTCAGAAATGTTGGAACTGAAAAATGAATAGAGTTAACCATGAAGGAGACCAAAGACAAATACAAGGACCATACCCTATATTCAAAGAATCCAGATAATTCTGGATCCGTTGAAATCTTTAGAGAATATCTTGCTCTGAATTCATGTTAAAATCTTACGGAAAAATCTTTCTCCATCAACCATCGAACTTAGAAATTCCAAAATATCATCATTAATATCTTCGATATTTCTGAGGATATTTTCATAAATATTCTCGTCCGAAATTATATACCTGGTGTCAAAGCTAAGGGGTATAAAATACTATTAAATTTTAGCAGAAAATACTATTAAATACGATACATTTTTACACAAGATATTTATTTATTTAGAGAATGGATATACTTAAACCTTGCTACAACACTTATAGGCAGTGTACCTAATCGTACAGTAGTGTAGTTTTTAGTAAGTCCGGTTCGTTCCACGGGGAATCTTTTTAAACAAAGCTTAACGCTATATTAGTTTACTTTTATAAAAATACAAATATATATATAAGTAATATTATTATTATAAAGGGGGGTTTTTACCGTTTAATGACCGGTTTGTCGATTTTAAAACTTTAGTCGCAGTTAAAACCAAATAAATACAAGACTTTAAATTAAAGCATAAAGTAAATAACGATAATGAAATTGCGAATAATAAAAGTGCGATAAAATAAACTTGCGATAATTAAAAAGTACGATAATTAAAAGTGCAATACAATAACAATAAAAATGCGATAATTAGAAGTGCAATTAAATATAAAATAAAGGAAATTAAATATGAAATAAAAGAATTATGCTTATTTAAACTTCTGTAATCATGATGTTTGACGTGTTGATTTTAGTTTTATGCCCATGGGTTAATTGTCCTTTGTCCTGGATTATTTAATATGTCCATACGGATTTGTCCATAATAGTCCATCAGTCATAAATATAAAGAGCGAAAGCCTTCGTCAAATTATTCTTATTCCCGAAGTCAAATATTCCAACTAATTGGGGATTCGAATTGTAACAAGGTTTTAATACTTTGTTTAATGAATACACCAGGTTATCGACTGCGTGTAAACCAAGGTTTTACTACTTTGTTAACAATTACACCAATTACCCTTGAATGTAATTCACCCCTGTTTCAACAAGTTTATTAACTATTAATCCAGTTCCGTATCCGGTAAAATGAATAATTATTGGTATTTATAGATATCCCGCCCACCGTACCCAGTCAAGCGTATGTGGTTATATATAAATACGTCAAATTATAAGTTTGTATATTAAATTAACAAGGTATTGTTTAGTTAATATAAAACCCATTAATAGCTCATAGTCTAATTTCCACAAGTGTCGTTCTTTTGTCCAAACCCCAATTATGGTACAAAGTCCAATCACCCAATTTTAGTAATTAGCCTAACATCATGATTACTTCGGATTAAATAAGCATAATAATAACTTAGCTACGAGACATTAATATAAAAAGGTTGAACATAACTTACAATGATTAAAAATAGCGTAGCGTTACACGGACAGAATTTCGACTTACACCCTTACAACATTCGCTAACATACCCTTATTATTAGAATTATAATTAAAATTAAAATATAAATTATAAATATATATATATATATATATATATATATATATATATATATATATATATATATATATATATATATATATATATATATATATATTTTACGATATAGATAGAGAGATGGGTGGATTTTTGGTTAATTTTTACGATCAGAATGCGCGAGCTTTATAGGGAGTTTCAGAAATTGGGGCTCCGCGACTCGCGGCCAATTTTGCCTTCAAACTCCGCGAGTCGCGGAGTTTACTTTTACAGCTCACCCATGTTTGGAGTCTTTCTTGCCGACGATTTATTTTATATATATAATATATATATATAATTAATATAATTAATTATATATTATATTATATTTATATACATAGTTAACTTGTAATTTTTAGTCCGTTGCGTCGAGCGTTAAGAGTTGACTCTGGTCCCGGTTCTGGATTTTCGAACGTCCTTGCGTACAATTTTATATTTTGTACTTTGCGTTTTGAATCTTGTACTCTTGTAATTTCGAGACGTTTCTTATCAATAATTGGAACCTCTTTGATTGTCTTTTGTACTTTTGAGCTTTTTGGTCGTTTGCGTCTTCAATTCGTCGAATCTGTCTTTTGTCTTCACCTTTTAATATTTAAACGAATATCACTTGTAAATAGAACAATTGCAACTAAAAGCTTGTCTTTCTTGAGGAATAATGCTATGAAATATATGTTCGTTTTTAGCATTATCAAATATTCCCACACTTGAGCGTTGCTTGTCCTCAAGCAATATCGTCTTGAAATACTAGAATCACTTCTTTATTCTTCACACTTTGTACATCAGTGATTTCTATACGGCGGTATAAACAATGGTAGTAACGATATGGTTTACAGTCCCACATGACTATAAAAATTTAGATCCATTAAGGAAATTGGATCTTTATGAAAACATTTGATCTTTTGAAAATTAAATCTAGTTTTTACCCTAGATAAGTTTTCCGGAATAACCCTTTACCGGTGTTTGCAAAATATTTTTGTGGGTTTGGTGGGTTTCAGATTTGAAAATTTTAGCTCAAAACTTATGGTTTTGTGTCACCCACTTGCTAACCTTGTATTTAGAAAGCAACAAGTCCAGTTTACTTGTCCCGTATATTACCTTTCGGTAAACTACCGTCCAGTTTTAAAGGAATGCGTTGAACAAGCAACTGTTAAGGCAATGTCCCCTGACATGCTTTTAATTATGGTCTATAATGTGTCGGACGCAATTACTATCCTTGGTAGGAGCAATAGTAAAGCTCACCCTTATAGTTTTTCGGTCTGGCACAAGGTCCTGTCTTTGACCATGCTATGCAACCACCGTTCTTACGGTTGACACCCGATTTGGTTCAGGTGACCTAATGAATTCCAGGTGAATTCCTAGGATTTTACGTTCAATGGTAATGAACGCATTGAAAATAGGGTTTTCAGAAAACAAGTCGGTTTGTAATTTTGATCAAAATATTTTCTCGTTCAAGCTCGAGTTTAGATATCATTGAATTCCATGAGTTTGTAATTCTCAATCTTTAAAGTCAATCTCTAGGATTGAGTAATATCAGTCTTAAAAGCTGATTTTTAATCTTTAAGGAGATTATCCTTTCTGGGGATCTGATTCATTAGTCTTATCAAGCTAATTTGCATGGTGCCCCCCCATTTTACGAGATAAATCCTTCTCATGGTTAGGATAAATCTGACCACTTGGCGACCCTGTTTAATGCTGAGGTCCGTGGATTTCCTGCTGATTTTAGTGATGACTTTTCTAGATTTTTCGTCAACCTACAGCTGGTCTGGACGACAACTTCATGACCTAAATCAAGAAGCGCGTGTCTTTTTCGGAAGACTTTACTTCCTTTTAATGATGGAATTGATTCATCGTGTAGATCCATCTTTTCTTTTCTTTCATCGGGTAAAACAGTTTAGTTTAGTCCAAAGCAAAAGTATTTTCAGTTATTTGTTACAGAAATATGTGATATATGTTTTGAATAACTTGGAGAATTTTCCTACACTTGGCTTTTATTTTCCTTTTTATCGTCCTCTATTCCATTTTAAATAAATTTTAACATTTTGGTTTGTTTCTCAATTTATGTCCTTTCCGAGGTTACAATAATTTCGGTGTTAAAACCTAGTTTTATCGTTCATAAATATGTATAAACATGATTTTGAGTTCATTTAATTGAAAATTTTTACTAGAATTGGGTAGTCAGTATATAAGACTAGGGCTGTTCTTTATTATCAGAGAGCACTATATTCTAATACAACTACTGCTTTACTAGTATTTTTAATGGTAACCAAGTGTATAAAGTAAAAATTTTAAAATCCGAAAGAATTTAACCCCTTCCCACACTTAAGATCTTGCAATGCCTTCATTTGCAAGAAATCAGTAATAATTTAAATTATTGAGAGTGATTTGTGTGAAAATGATTAAATTTTTACCAAAGTTTCCAAATATATTGGCGTTTGTTTGCTGAATGATAAATGGTGCACATCATTTGTTCATTCCGTCTTGTTGTTATTTCACATATATTTTGCATCTTGTCGTCAAAATTAGTTGCTTTTGCTGAACTTAATGCCAGTCTTTGAAAATGCGTTGTTTTACCCTGTTGTGTACATAAGATAAACTGCAAACATATATACATATTTTTGAAGTTTGGTATATTACCCCACATTCAAAAATTATTAAAATCTAAGAATAAAAGTTAGAAAATTATAAAAACTATTACAATATTAACATAAGTATTAAACGTATCAATCATTACAAATTACAAAATAAAAAAAAATAATAAGTAGACTAAGGATGATATTGGTACCAATAGGGGTTCCAGGCATAACCATAGGTGCTATAGAATGCTTCGGCAGGGTTATACGTAGGATACGGTGGCTGCATCTCTATAGACCAGGGAGGGAAGATGGGTTTCGGTGTAGGAATATAGTTTCTACCTATATGTTGGCAATGAGCTATGATTTGGTTCTGATGAACTTGCCAATCTTCAAATGCTCTCTGTCTAGCATTTTCGTACTCCTGAGAAGCTATAAACCTTTGCATTTCTTGCATATCATTTCCCCCTCCTACATTACCTTGCTGTTGGTTTCTCTCAACCTGTGGATGTCTACCATGGTATGGTACTGCGGCGTTATTTCGCCTCTTCAAAACTTTCGCACCATGGTATACATTTAAACCTATAGTATCGCGGGGTTCTGGTTCTTCTACTAATAATCCCCCCCCCCCCGACTTATATCCACACCGAGATATTCACCAATCAAAGTAATAAAAATACCACCTCCTATTATGCTATGCGGTCGCATCCCCCGAACCATAGCTGATAAATAATAACCCACACAATACGGTATACTTACAGCGCTTTGTGGGTCTCGAATACACATATGGTAAAACAAATCCTGTTCATTTACTTTTTCCTTGTTCTTACCCCTTTGTGTAATCGAATTAGCTAAAAACCTATGAATTACTCTTAATTCGGCTCTATCTATATCCAAATAAGAGTAATTTCCCCCTTTGAAACGGTGATGGCTTGTCATTTGACTCCACACACCGTGTGTATCAAAATTTTCATCTATCTTTCTACCGTTTAGTATCAACCCTCTACAATCGGCAGATGCTAACTCCTCAGGCGTATATATACGTAAAGCCTGAACCATGTCTAGTAAATACATGTGGCGCATCGAACCGCCTAACAAAAATCTAATAAAAGAACGATCGGTTAAACTAGCTACCCGATCATTCAACTCTATACTACACAACAATTCTTCACACCATACTTTATATACAGGTCTACGCATGGTGAATAGACGTACCCAGTCATTAAAAGTAGAATTACCATACCTCTGTACAAGTAATTCCCTAATTGGCCCGGCCAATTCTACAGCTTCTAAGGGTCCCCATTTTATGACCCTCGGTACCTCAACAACCTTAGAATGAAGAGTATGCAAACCCCTTTGATATTTTGGATAATCTATCCAAAGTCTGTCAAATCTCAGGTTCGGGTGCAACTCTTCCAAGTGCATATCAGAAAAGGTCATGACTGGATGAGGTATATCCTGCTTGTAGTAGTTATCCACCTCCTGTTGTTCCGCATTCTCAGCAGGAGCATTGCGGGCTTGGGATGAAGATTCACCTCTTTCAGTCTGCAAAACACATCAAACACAATTTTTGTGCATCCAAATATGCATTAGTGTCAGCAAAATCATCAATCAAAATAATTACAATGACATGATTAATTTATATCAAACTTAAGCTTATTTTCATATTTTCATCAAATTTACACTTTTTCAAATAAGCATATACGAAAATATTCGCCAAGTTCATAAGCATTCAACTCAAATAACATGTCAAAATAATCATTACTAGCAATTAAACAAGTTTCAAATGGCATTATCTTTCAAAAATCAAGTTCATGAATTTTAGACTTGAAAAAGTCCACTTTAATTCTCAAAATCATGTTTAGGCTCAAAGTTTGGATCATTTAACTACCTAGACATGTTACACTACTTAATTTAGCAACAATTCATGACAAAAATCGGCCATAACCTGTTTATATCAAAAAGCCCCAAATTTGCTCAAGAACACAAACCCTAGATTACTCAAATTTTGAAGTTTAAGGCTTCTAATCATGTTAAATAGCATCAATCTAGGTTATACAAGTATAATACATAAACAATTTAAGCATAATTACACTAAAAAGCATCAAAATCAAATTGGGGAAAAATTGCTCAAGAACACTAATTTCGGATTAAATGGTGTTTAGGTGTAGAAATTTACCGTTTTTCTTGAGTAATTCCTAGATAGCATCCTTCTCAACATGATTTTAATAAAAGATTTGATGATTAACGGTTAAAAATTGTGATTTTGGGGTGTGTTTTTCGGGTTTTTTTCGAGCAGTTTTCGCAATGTTTTTTTTTCTGTGTTGGGACTGATCAGTTCGGGTGTTTATATTTTTTTTTCTGATTTTTTTTTCTCCCGCGACTCGCGGAGATATCCCCTTCAAACTCCGTGAGTCGCGGAGTTTGGTATTTTTTTTTTTTAATCTTTAACTTATTAAAACAATTAATTAATTAATTTTAAAATTTTGTTTCTTTTGTTATTTAGGACGAGGTCGTTTCGGATCGATATCCTAGTCCGTCCTTCGACAAAATTTTAAAATTTGTCTTTTTGTAGTGATTGTTTTAAAAGCTAAGATTTTTGGGTTTTTTTTTAATGTTTTTGGCATACTTTAATTCAATAAGATTAAAAATAATGATAATAAAAGTTCTCGTCCCTCCCTCGGGTAAAGCAATTTCGGTTCAAAGACCTAGTCTTCAACTTACGACGAATTTTAAAAATCATATTTTTAACTTAATGAGATAAAGTAACTTTTTGTTTTTAAATTCACACAACTTAAATATGAAATTCAAAATTAATATTAAAAATTCACACCAAACTTAAAATTTAAAATGCATAAAATTAAAAATTCATATTTTAAAAATTCACACCAAACTTAATTTAAAAATTCATATTATAAATTCACACCAAACTTAATTTAAAAATTCATATTATAAATTCACACCAAACTTATATTATAGTTCAAATATTTACAATTTTAAATATATTGTTTTTATAAAGTTTTACAATATTAATTTAAGATTTAAATATTAATTTTAAAAACATGGTAAAAATAAAATTAAAAATCTTTTTGGCTTTTTATCCCACTTTAATCAATCAAATATTATCAAAAATATGCGCCCCTCTTTTCGGTAAAGTAATTTCGGTTCCAAGACCTAATTTAACTCATGACGAATTTTTGAAATATTTTGGGTTGATTGATTAAAGATATTTATACCTTAAGAATAAACGTTAAATTTCGCAGTGATGTAATAAATTTTTGAATGATATCAATAATTTCGGTCGCCAAACCTAATTTTATTCAATACCAATTTAATACTTTTTAGCGAACAAATTAGCGTTTATTATCAAAAGGTTAAAAATAAAAATAAAAATAAAAATTGTACAGACATACCTGTGAAATAGATTTCTTAGTTATATGATCTATCCCATTCATAAGATAGTCGGTTTAATTGGTTTTCCATGGCTACATAGGCGTAACCTCGAGCATTCAGTGTCTTTTCTTCTAAACATATGAACGGTCCGTCTCTGCATAAAGTAACAAATTCGGTATTTGAATAGGTTTGATTATTTGAACATTTACCTCCATGTGACCATTTTCCGCATTTGTGACATCTTTCTAGGTGTCGTGCTCTTCTTTTCGCTGCGGATTTTGATTTTCCTTTACCAAATTGTAACTTATTATCTTCGCATCTGGATTCTTTTCTAACTCCGTCCATTCTTTTTCTGATTACTGATACTAATTCACTCGGGAGTATGTCATTATTACGTTTAGTGATCAAAGCGTGTAGCATTAGACCATGGTTTAGTTCGCAGGCAGTCTTCATTTTGTAAAAACCTAAAAAAAATAAAAATTCAGAATGGGGGGAGAAGACTAGTTCTTTAGGGTCTGCTAGGGAAAGACCATTCGAGTTCCATTTTCGAGAACTACACGAAAACAGATAATCTAACTCTAACAGAAATACATATTATCCTTTAAAGACTTGATTCTCCCCACACTTAGTTAGCTGTGGTGTCGAAATTGTGATTAACTTCGTTGTCGACTTCCATCGGACCATGTATGCAATGTTTAACTCTGTGACCATTAACTTTAAATTCAATCCCATTTGAATTTATTAATTCTATCGTTCCGTATGGAAAAACTCTTTTGACTATGAATGGTCCAGACCATCTTGATTTCAATTTTCCAGGAAATAGCTTGAATCGTGAATTGAAAAGAAGAACTCTGTCTCCTTCTTTAAATTCTTTTGAACTTCTGATTCTTTTATCATGCCATTTCTTCGTTCTTTCTTTATAGATTGACGAATTTTCGTATGCTTCATGTCTTAATTCTTCTAATTCGTTTAGTTGACTTAATCGTAGACGTCCGGCTTCATGTAAATCAAGATTACATGTCTTCAAAGCCCAAAATGCTTTGTGTTCAATTTCTACTGGAAGATAACATGCTTTTCCATAAACAAGTCTAAAAGGTGTGGTTCCAATTGGAGTTTTGTAAGCTGTTCTAAAAGCCCAGAGTGCATCCTCCAATTTAATGGACCATTCCTTCGGATTTGATCCTATGGTTTTCTCTAGAATACGTTTTAAAGCTCGGTTGGTATTTTCAACTTGTCCACTTGTTTGTGGATGATATGCGGTGGAGATTTTATGAGTTACTCCATATCTTTTAAGAATTTTCTCAAGTTGATTATTACAGAAATGAGTACCCCGATCACTTATTAAAGCTTTCGGTGTTCCAAACCTTGCAAAAAGACGTTTTAAAAAGTTGACTACAACTCGTGCATCGTTAGTTGGGAGAGCTTGTGCTTCCGCCCATTTAGATACATAATCAATGGCTACGAGTATATATAGATTATTATGAGATTATGGAAATGGACCCATAAAGTCAATACCCCAAATGTCAAATACTTCACATACTTGGATGACATTTTGTGGCATTTCATCACGTTGACTTATTTTTCCGGCCCTTTGACAAGCATCACAGGATTTGCAAAGAAGGTGTGCGTCTTTGTAAATTGTAGGCCAATAGAATCCAGCTTCATAAACTTTTCTTGCTGTTAGTTGAGGCCCATAATGCCCTCCTGTTGGTCATGTGTGACAATGGTTTAATATTTTACTAGCTTCATCTCCAAATACACATCGGCGTATTATTCCATCGGGACAACTTTTAAACAGATGTGGATCTTCCTAAAAATAGTGTTTTATATCACTGAAGAATTTCTTTCGTCTTTGGTACGATAATCCCTTCTCAAGGAATCCACAAACTAAGTAGTTTGCATAGTCTGCAAACCATGGGATTTCATTATAATCTATCTTCAATAGATATTCATCAGGAAAGTTATCTTGTATGGCTGATTCATTTAGAACTTCTAACTCGGGATTTTCAAGACGAGAAAGATGATCAGCGGCGAGATTTTCTGCTCCTCTTTTATCTCGGATTTCAATATCAAACTCTTGTAAGAGTAAGATCCAACGGATTAATCTTGGTTTAGCATCTTGTTTTGAAAATAGGTATCTAAGAGCAGAATGGTCGGTATAGACCACCGTTTTTGCTAGAACGAGATATGATCGAAATTTGTCAAAAGCAAAGACAATAGCAAGGAGTTCTTTTTCAGTAGTTGTATAGTTCGTTTGTGCTCCTTGTAACGTCTTACTAGCATAATATATAGGTTGAAATCGTTTTTCAATCCTTTGTCCTAAAACGGCTCCCATTGCAAAATCACTTGCATCGCACATTAGTTCAAATGGTAGATTCCAATTTGGTGTTATCATGATCGGTGCATTAGTGAGTTTTTCTTTAAGAATATTAAAAGATTTGATACACTCATCTGAAAAGATGAATGGAGCATCCTTTTCTAGGAGTTTATTCATAGGAGTGGCAATTTTAGAAAAATCTTTTATGAAACGTCGGTAAAAACCGGCATGCCCTAGAAAACTCCTAACTCCTCTAACATTGGTGGGATGTGGAAGTTTAGCAATTACATCTACTTTAGCTCTATCCACTTCAATTCCTTCTTTTGAAATTTTATGTCCAAGAACGATGCCTTCTTTAACCATAAAATGGCATTTCTCCCAATTAAGAACTAGATTTGATTGTTCGCATCTAATAAGCATTCGTTCAAGATTAACTAGACATGATTCAAATGTATCACCGAAGACTGAAAAGTCATCCATGAAAACTTCCATGCATTCTTCTATCATGTCGTGAAAAATCGCCATCATACACCTTTGAAAGGTTGCAGGGGCGTTGCAAAGTCCAAATGGCATGCGTTTGTAAGCAAAAGTACCATAAGGGCACGTGAATGTGGTTTTCTCTTGATCTTCGGGTGCTATTGGAATTTGAAAATATCCGGAAAATCCATCCAGAAAACAATAGTAACTATTTCCGGCTAATCTTTCCAACATTTGATCTATGAAAGGTAAGGGAAAGTGATCTTTTCTGGTGGCGTCATTTAATTTTCTATAATCAATACACACACGCCATCCTGTTACAGTCCTAGTAGAAATAAGCTCATTTTTCTCATTTGTAATGACAGTCATGCCACCCTTCTTAGGCACGCATTGAACTGGGCTTACCCATGGACTATCAGAAATTGGATAAATTAAACCTGCATCTAGCAGTTTAATAATCTCTTTCTTAACTACATCTTGCATATTAGGATTTAGTCTTCGTCGGCGTTGCACATACGTTTTATGACCTTCTTCCATAAGGATTTTATGTGTGCAATACGAAGGACTTATTCCTTTAATATCATGAATCTTCCATGCAATGGCTGGTTTATGAGCTTTCAACACAGAAATGAGTTGTGATTTCTCATTTTCAGTAAGAGAAGACGATATTATTACAGGTAATTCAGATTCACCATGTAAATAAGCGTATTCCAAATGGTTTGGAAGTGGCTTTAACTCTAATTTCGGAGGTTCTTCTATCGATGATTTGTATCGATATCTGTCTTCTTCTTTTAGCATTTGAATTTCTTCTGTTGTTGGTTCATATCCATTAGCTATAAGTGTAGCTAACATTTCAGCTTCATCAATTGGTTCATTACCTTCTCCTAAAGAACATTCTCCTATTCCTTGTAATTCTGGAAATTCTTCTAATAATTCTGCATGTGCATCTATAGTTTGAATATAATAACATGTATCATCTGCAGATTGTGGTTGTTGCATTGCTCTATCAACTGAAAAGGTAACACTCTCATCCTCTATACTTAGGGTCAGTTTCTTACCGAACACGTCTATCATTGCTTTAGCCGTGTTTAAGAATGGTCTTCCTAATATGAGAGGAACTTGAGAATCTTCTTCCATGTCTAGAACAACAAAATCTACTGGAAATACTAAAGTACCAACTTTAACTAGCATGTTCTCCATTATCCCTCTAGGATATTTTATTGATCTATCGGCTAGTTGTATGCTTATTCTTGTTGGTTTCAATTCTCCAAGGTCTAGTTTAGCGTATAGTGAATACGGCATTAGATTTATACTAGCACCTAAGTCTGCCAATGCTTCTATTGAACTAAGACTACCCAGAAAATATGGAATTGTGAAACTTCCTGGATCAGATAATTTTTCTGGTATCTTATTTAACAGCACTGCTGAACAATTAGCATTCATAGTAACAGCCGAGAGTTCTTCCATTTTCTTTCTATTTGAGATTAGATCTTTCAAGAATTTAGCATATCTAGGCATTCCTGAAATCACATCAATGAAAGGAAGATTTACATTTATCTGTTTAAACATATCCAAGAATTTGGATTGCTCGGCTTCAAGTTTCTCTTTCTTCATTTTACTCGGGTAAGGAAGTGGTGGTTGGTATGGTTTAACATAAGGTTTAGCCTTAACTGTGTTATCTTCATTAACCTTTTCAACTACCGGTTCTTTTTCCTTATCTTGATCAGGTTGTGGTTCTTGTGGAGTAGGAATAGCTTCATCAGAAGTTACAGGTATTTCTGGTAGTTTAAGTGTTGTACCACTTCTTGTGGTAATAGCTTTAGCTGTTTCATTCCGGGGGTTAGCATTTGTATCACTAGGTAGACTTCCCGGTTTTCTTTCACCTATTAACCTTGCTAGGTTACTTACTTCTTGTTCCAGATTTTGAATAGAAGCTTGTTGATTTCTAAATGCTTGAGCATTTTGTTCATTGGTTTGTTTCTGAGATGTGAAAAACTGCGTTTGAGTTTCAACTAGCTTCGTCATCATATCTTCTAAATTCGGCTTTTTATCATCGGTTTGTTGTGGTGGCTTGTTTTGAAAATTAGGTCTTTGCTGATTGTAAGTATTATTGGATACTTGTTGATTGCTAGGACCTTGTTGGTTGTTGTATGGAATATTTCGGTTATAATTCTGGTTTTGATTGTAAATTGGTCTTGGCGGTTGATAACTATTCTGATAATTATTTCTAGGCCTTTGGTTTATGTATGAAATATTCTCTCTTTGTTCCATTGTTAATTCAATACTGAGACAATCTTTTGTCAAATGTGGTCCTCCACACTGCTCACAACTAATTCGTATTGAGTGAATATCTTTAGTCATCTTTTCCATTCGTCTTTCCACAGCATCTATCTTTGCGGAAATGAAATCTAAGTCATGGCTAGAATCGGCTCTAGCTGCTTTAGATGATCTAACGATATCTTTTTCTTGGTGCCACTCATGTGAGTGGGAAGCAGTGTTATCAATAATTTTGTAAGCATCAGTTTCAGTTTTCTTCATAATAGAACCACCAGCTGCTATATCTATGTCTTTCCTTGTAGTGGTGTCGCATCCTTGGTAGAATATTTATACTATTTGACAGGTGTCTAAACCATGTTGTGGACATCCTCTTAACAACTTTCCATATCTAGTCCATGCCTCATATAGAGTTTCATTCGGTTTCTGTGTGAACGTAACAATTTCTGCTTGAAGTCTTACGGCTTTAGATGCCGGAAAGAATTGTTTAAGAAATTTGTCAACTAAAACATCCCATGTATCAATCGCCCCTTCAGGTAATGATTCCAACCAATCTTTGGCTTCTCCCTTTAAAGTCCAGGGAAATAACATGAGATATATCTGTTCATCCTCCACTTCTCTTATTTTAAATAGTGTGCAGATCCTATTAAAGGTACGTAAATGTTCATTTGGATCTTCCTTCGGTGCACCACTAAATTGGCATTGATTAGTCACCATGTGTAGAATTTGTCCTTTGATTTCATAATCTGGCGCATTAATGTCTGGATGAGTAATTGCGTGACCTTGGCCAGTGCGTTTAGCTCTCATTCGGTCTTCCATACTTAAATGTTCCAGATTCTCCATAATTGAATTTGTTGAATCGGAATCACTAGAGGATTCTGATTTAATGGTTCGTTCCTCAACAATCTCTGTTTGAATGATTGGTGGTTCCGGAGAAAAGTTTAGTGGTTCAGGATCTACGAATCGTTCCTGAATATTCTCCGGATTCTCAATTGTGAGGTCGGGTTCAAAAAATGGATTATCAGAAATTTGAACTGAAGTACTTGGTCGACTGGATGACGATTCTAAAGAAAAATCAACGGCAGTAATATTTGCTAAATGTCTTGATCTAGTTACAGGTGGTGAACGTCTTGCTCGGTGCATTCACTGAATATCCTATTAGTTTTTAAAAGGAAAGAAAAATTATAATAAGTTATCTAATCAATAGACTTTTCTGATTTTGCCCACGTTTTGAATAGCCAAAAGATGCAGCAGAGGGGCAGGATTCGTTTGGTCTCAATATAATTGAGGACTGTTTGGCTCCAATAACCCGGTCCACGTACAAATCCAACTATTACTACGAACCAGAAAATTTTGATGTCTATCAATTTAACCACTTAAAATAAATTTTCGTAATTTTAAGAAAATTAGATAAGAAGTAGAATAAAAATCTATGTCCTAAAAACTAGAATAGCGAGAAATAAGAAAGAAAAAGAGTTCGTCAGAAAAGGAAAAATGGTTGAAAAATAAAAGGTGACGGAAAAATTAAAGAAACTTATAAAACTTAAAAACACTTGACTAACCTAACCTTATTACTACAACTAACTTAAAATTATAATCGCAAATTGAGATTACTAATTAGAATGATAATTGGTACATAGTAAAAGGTGTCTAAAAATATTAAAGCTTACAGGAAAAACTATATCCCAAATGGAAATAACTTAAAAAGAAACTAAAACTTAAAAAGGCGTCACAAAATTCTAAAGCACCTAAATCTTAGTCTAAAGAAAAAGCACTTAAGGAATTCTACGGCAAAGCCTAAAAATCTAGGAGTAAAAATAACTATGGCAAAATCTAAGTTTAAAACTAAATATGAGCTAAAAATACAAATATTACGCTAAAACAATTAAAAAAGGACAAAATATAAAAATATACAAAAAGTTGTAAAAATTACAATTTTTATAAAAATATTATTTTTATATTATTTATTTTATAAAACTATTAATTTTATAATTTAATTAAACTAATTTACTAAATAAAACAAATTAAATAAAAAGTAAAACTTAAAATAAAACTAATTATAATAATAATAATAATAATTAGTGTTAAATAATAATAATAATAATTAATTACCCGTAATTAATGCAGAATTAGGGTTCTGTCGCGTGTCAGGTACCCTCCGCGAGTTGCGGTATTCAAGGCATCAAACCCTGCGAGTCGCGGGGTTCCAGTTTTCAACTGACAGGTTATTTAAATTCGACGCGTTTTTCTTTATTTTTTTTTTATTTTCTGTTTTTAATTTTTTTCTGTTTATATAAAAAAATATGTGTATAATAAAAACTTATATTTAAAACTTAAATAAAAATAGAATTACTTTATAATTTTATAAATAAAAATCTTAAAACTAGATTTATATATATTTTTTTATATGTTTTTAAATAAAAACAAAATACTTAAATAAAACTTATATAAAAATAAAGAAACTTTATAAAACTTAAATATTTAACAAAATCTTAAAAATACATAAATTTTTTTTTTTTTATATTAGCGTTGCGCTTCCGGCTTTTAAGAGACTCCCCGGCAGCGGTGCCAAAAATACTTGGTGTCAAAGCTAAGGGGTATAAAATACTATTAAATTTTAGCAGAAAATACTATTAAATACGATACATTTTTACACAAGATATTTATTTATTTAGAGAATGGATATACTTAAACCTTGCTACAACACTTATAGGCAGTGTACCTAATCGTACAGTAGTGTAGTTTTTAGTAAGTCCGGTTCGTTCCACAGGGAATCTTTTTAAACAAAGCTTAACGCTATATTAGTTTACTTTTATAAAAATACAAATATATATATAAGTAATATTATTATTATAAATGGGGGTTTTTACCGTTTAATGACCGGTTTGTCGATTTTAAAACTTTAGTCGCAGTTAAAACCAAATAAATACAAGACTTTAAATTAAAGCATAAAGTAAATAACGATAATGAAATTGCGAATAATAAAAGTGCGATAAAATAAACTTGCGATAATTAAAAAGTACGATAATTAAAAGTGCAATACAATAACAATAAAAATGAGATAATTAGAAGTGCAATTAAATATAAAATAAAGGAAATTAAATATGAAATAAAAGAATTATGCTTATTTAAACTTCCGTAATCATGATGTTTGACGTGTTGATTTTAGTTTTATGCCCATGGGTTAATTGTCCTTTGTCCTGGATTATTTAATATGTCCATACGGATTTGTCCATAATAGTCCATCAGTCATAAATATAAAGAGCGAAAGCCTTCGTCAAATTATTCTTATTCCCGAAGCCAAATATTCCAACTAATTGGGGATTCGAATTGTAACAAGGTTTTAATACTTTGTTTAATGAATACACCAGGTTATCGACTGCGTGTAAACCAAGGTTTTACTACTTTGTTAACAATTACACCAATTACCCTTGAATGTAATTCACCCCTGTTTCAACAAGTTTATTAACTATTAATCCAGTTCCGTATCCGGTAAAATGAATAATTATTGGTATTTATAGATATCCCTCCCACCGTACCCAGTCAAGCGTATGTGGTTATATATAAATACGTCAAATTATAAGTTTGTATATTAAATTAACAAGGTATTGTTTAGTTAATATAAAACCCATTAATAGCCCATAGTCTAATTTCCACAAGTGTCGTTCTTTTGTCCAAACCCCAATTATGGTACAAAGCCCAATTACCCAATTTTAGTAATTAGCCTAACATCATGATTACTTCGGATTAAATAAGCATAATAATAACTTAGCTACGAGACATTAATATAAAAAGGTTGAACATAACTTACAATGATTAAAAATAGCGTAGCGTTACACGGACAGAATTTCGACTTACACCCTTACAACATTCGCTAACATACCCTTATTATTAGAATTATAATTAAAATTAAAATATAAATTATAAATATATATATATATATTTTACGATATAGATAGAGAGATGGATGGATTTTTGGTTAATTTTTACGATCAGAATGCGCGAGCTTTATAGGGAGTTTCAGAAATTGGGGCTCCGCGACTCGCGGCCAATTTTGCCTTCAAACTCCGCGAGTCGCGAAGTTTACTTTTACAGCTCACCCATGTTTGGAGTCTTTCTTGCCGACGATTTATTTTATATATATAATATATATATAATTAATATAATTAATTATATATTATATTATATTTATATACATAGTTAACTTGTAATTTTTAGTCCGTTGCGTCGAGCGTTAAGAGTTGACTCTGGTCCCGGTTCCGGATTTTCGAACGTCCTTGCGTACAATTTTATATTTTGTACTTTGCGTTTTGAATCTTGTACTCTTGTAATTTCGAGACGTTTCTTATCAATAATTGGAACCTCTTTGATTGTCTTTTGTACTTTTGAGCTTTTTGGTCATTTGCGTCTTCAATTCGTCGAATCTGTCTTTTGTCTTCACCTTTTAATATTTAAACGAATATCACTTGTAAATAGAACAATTGCAACTAAAAGCTTGTCTTTCTTGAGGAATAATGCTATGAAATATATGTTCATTTTTAGCATTATCAATACCTCTTCGTGCTTCCTGTGTATCATTATAATGGAAACATTCAATAGAAAATTTAGTACCGAAAAGCAGATTATGCGAAACTATGAAGAAAGCCGTGGACAAATCACAAAGAATAAGTTTGACTTCAAAGAATCCAAATGATTCAATGTCTGCTAAGGTCTTTAGTGAATATCTTGCTCATTACTCTAACCCCTTGCAGACAATAGTTTCTATCATCCTCTGATCTTAGATATTCTGAGATATTATCGTATCTTTCATTGTAAATATCCTCCATATTTCTGGAGATATTTTTATAACTATTCTTATCTGAAGTCATTAATCTCTTCGTACTATTAGTGTTACATCATATAGAAACTGTTAGTTTCTATATTCTGTAAACTTTCGAGCTTAAAATATGAAAGTTATTGAAGTAATGTTGGGAACTGCCGCATGAGTTAGTATAATATAATGACACTTGATCAACGTGATTATATTACAGTAAGTAATGCTGAGTTTCTAATGAAACGTGATGATTCACAGAACATACCATCATCATGTGCCATTTACACGACTCTTGCATTCTACTCAATCTCTAAACATATTAAGAACGTATCTTCTTGATAGTTCTATCTTTCCGGATATTCTGGTAATTTACCAAATCAAGATCGTGCCATTACGATTTCATTATTAGAACATTAACTATGTTCATTCCGAATTTCATATCTACAAATTTTGGACCATTATTTGCTTGATTTAGAGTCGAGAAGAGAATAAAAACGCAAAGAGCTCCGAAATATAAGGGAGGATATAAAGCCCGATAATAACACATAAATTACAAACCGTGTATATCAATGTTTATCGCAACATAAAGACACGGGAGAATTAAAAACACTATAACCCCAAGGTAATAGTAAAAATAAATAAAATCCTCCGGTGGTAGATGAAAGAGAAGAATGACAGTTATGAAAGTTAGAAGGATATCAAAGATCAGAACGGGGTGGAGCATATTGACGAATGCTTTAAAAGTATAAATCAAGGAGAAAGAATAGAAGATATGAGATATGGAAACAAGAAAACGAAGAGGGTGGATTTATAGTAAAATATCCGACAAAGCAATCAAAAATATTGATCGCATTTAAAGCGGATCCTAATTTCCTTAATTATCGAAGAATCAAATCTTATTACTAAGATTTTCCCCAAATCTCTTGAGCTTGGAAATCAATCCTATCTACGTCAAAAGATATGACGAATCTATACCTACTCGTTTCACTCTTTGGTGATAGTTTCACTCGTACTCTTCGTATAATCAAAATGTTTTATCCATATTACTCAATGATGATAAAACTCTATTTATCAACTTGTATTTGTCATAAAAACATTCTTATTGTTAGCCATGACGACCTCGATCAAATTTCGGGACGAAATTTCTTTTAACGGGTAGGTACTGTGATGACCCGGGAATTTCTGACCAAATTTAAACTTTAATCTATATATGTTTCTGACACGATAAGCAAAGTCTGTAATGTTGAGTCTTGAAAGTTTCGAAATCTGTATTCATGTAATCAATTACCCTTTGACTATGCTCGACGATTCACGAACAATTGTGTGTAAATAAAAATGTAAATATATATGCATAAACAAATTCTATAGATATTCAATATATAATATTATATAATACATATTAAGATGTAATTAGTAAACGGTAATATTAACATATTAAGTATAAATTATAAGTAAAATATAGTTAATACATTATGGTTAGCATCATGGTTATTAGTAAAATTATAAGTTTAATTATTATTAGAATTATTGAAGGTATTATTATTAATAGGATTACTAAATTATTATATTATTTAGAATTGTTAGTTTCATTATTCTTACTAGTATTATTATGATGTAATATCATCTTTATTATAAATATCACTAATTTTGTTATGAAAATTAATATTAAAGTTATATATTAATGTTTGTGTTATTTATAATATTATGTTTCCTTAATATGAAATATATATATATATATATATATATATATATATATATATATATATATATATATATATATATATATATATATATATATATATATATATATATATATATATATATATATTGATATATAAATTTCATATAAATAGATATATAGATATAAAATACGGGGATATGTATAGATTATACATATATACAGAATACAACCAAACATATGTATATATATATATATAATAAATATAAATACCGTATATATATACTTAAATACAGGTAAACAAGTATTCTGTTTCCAATCATTTTCAAACTTTAAACAAGTTGTTTTCCGTCTCTTGAATTGTACAATTAAGAATCCAATTATCATGACTACAAAAAAATCAGAAATATTCGCAGTAGATGAATTATCCAATTCTGTTTCCAATCCTTTTCAAGTTGTAGCTGATCGGTTTCCTTTCGTATAAAACAGAATCTAAAACAAAAGGATGAATCCAAATATCTGTTGACAATCGTGATCAGTCTTCATTTTTTTATTCCTTTCCATTGATTTGATCCTTCCTGCCTTTGATCTTGTTAGACATCGAAATCAATCCACAAATACAAACAATTTCTGTTTCATGTCTCTATCGAATTCCTATTCTTTTTTGTCCTTCTTTTCTGGCTCGAATAATTCTGTCAACGATCATATTAGGAGAGCTGTAAATAGGATATAGTAAATTGTTATACTTCTCTCTGTAATTAATATACATAAAATATATACATAGAATGATAGAGAAGAACAACTGAAACCTTATGTGTTTTCGATCACCATTACCTTAACTCTTGTCCTCTCCATCACTTTTGGTTTATAACTTTCACGACACCATCACCTAAAACACAACCCTTTTCTGTGAACCCTTTTCGTCATCTGCTATATACTTCATCTTGTTTCTGTTTCTTACTCAAACACAAACCAAACAACCATAAACTTCACCTTGATCACAAACACATCTCTCTCTTCTTTCTCTTTCTTTTCCTTTAATTCATGCTACTATGGTTTCTGTTTATTCCGTGAACAACAATTACTAAAACTGCAAACAACCATCAAAACCCATTAATGATTTCATGCCACGATTTCTGTCTCTAATTCTTTCTTCTGTTTCTGGACTCAACCGCCACCACCAACACCGTAATTCATGTGCTGCAGTATAAAAAGTTTCTCAACTTATGTCGTACTTTATTCAACCCAAGTTGCATAGATTTATGCTTCTGTTAAACACCAAAGAACCACAATAAGATCACACTTTAATCTTGATCGATACCCATATATAACCGTAAGAAACTGCAGCACTTTTCTATTATGTAGATCAACTTGATTCAACCACCATTGAATATTTATATTGCTTGAATTCCCCACTTGACAACCTTTTCATTAGTGGGATATAAAGAAGTGATTATAGGAGTATGGGCCACAGAATATTAATCGGGCAAGGTTGATGTATAGCATATATATTGAACGAATTCTTTATAGCAAGTGAAACAAAAGGAGTCATTGGCCGACCAATATGGGTCATAAAGTGAAGTTTTAATCTTCTTCTTTAGATAAAGTAACTATGGTTAGTGAGATCTCATAATGATGCTACGCTGTAACTTTTCCTTTATCTCCATTCCTGCTCGATGTTATCATGACTGGAATGATGATATTAGTGATCGGTGAACCAAAGGACTCAAGCGTTTAACATTTTTTTTCTTAACAACTCGTGACCAAGCTTTGGGCTAACCTAATAGTTGGGATAATCTAATAGTGGGTTGTTTAGTGGGCCAATAACTGTTTTGCTAAAACGCTGAAGTGGTTATCTTTCTGTTGAATAAATACAATGAAAAACGTTGATGAAGAGTTATGATTTTATGTGGACTATGATGATGATGATATTACAGTAAGAACAATGATGAAAAATCGAAGTAACCTGATTAGGATTCGCTGTTATGGTTGATTCACCTTTGTTCGATGAATGTTATGAAGAAGAAGAAAAAAAAGGAGCAACAGAAAATACGGGTTAAATATAATATTGATACTAATAAAAATCAGAAACACCAAACGGATCAATTGGTTTGAGGGTGTTGTTGAGGAGTTAGAGGTCGCGGGTTCGATCCCCGGCAGTGGCGAATTCCTTTTTATAAAACCTATTCTTTTGAGGTATAACTAATTTATTACTATTATTTCTTGCTATTATTACTATTATTATCATTATTGTTAGTATTATGTTAACCATTATTAATACCATTAATATAACTAAAATTATTATCTTTATTGTTAT
This sequence comes from Rutidosis leptorrhynchoides, assembly GCF_046630445.1. Lineage (NCBI taxonomy): Eukaryota > Viridiplantae > Streptophyta > Magnoliopsida > Asterales > Asteraceae > Rutidosis > Rutidosis leptorrhynchoides. Next base: position 325,939,403 of record NC_092341.1, read on the forward strand.
TATGATTAGTATTATCAATCTTATTATAAATGATACAATTTATTAGTACTTTCATAAATATTAGTATTAACACCATTTTATAAATAATACAATTATTATTATTAATTTACATTATTATTAAAAACTATCATTATTATTATTATTTTAATTATCAGTATTATTTTAATTATCATTTTTATTATTTTTTTATAACAAATAAATATTATACTTATATTACATATAATTATATACTAAACATATTAATATTATTTTTTTATATAAATATTACAAATAACAAATTATTGATAAAATACTAATATACATATTAAGATATCTACATGTATAAATATTAATCATTTTAAATATATACAAATTAAATACATATAACATATAAACTAAGATATAATATATATAAATTTGTTCGATTACAAATATATGTGTTAATATACATTAATGATATAGGTTCGTTGAATCCGAGGCCAACCCTATACTTATTCAATGTCGTTATATGTATTTTTACTACAAAATACAGTATGGTTGTAACGACCCGTCCTTATCCACCTGGACGAAGTCATCAACATTTGGTCCCATTGTGATGATCGACTCCAAGTATTGTCCTTAAAATGAGCAAATGCACAGCGGAAGACTTAATTCGTACCTGAGAATAAACATGCTTAAAAGTGTCAACCAAAAGGTTGGTGAGTTCATAGATTTATCATAACAATCTTTTCAATGTATTAATAGACCACAAGATTTCATTATTTATAAACATAATACACTCGCAAGTGTATGTAAAGCATTCTAAGTGGTTGAGCACTTGGTAACCATACTTAACATTTAATCACGTCGCATATTCCCTTTATTATGAAATCTCACTACACCGTACCAAGTGTAGTCACCGAAACGAAGTACTGTGCAACCGTTGAATACTGGTCGTCCAGTCCGGTTGGGGTTGTCAGGCCCGATAGATCTATCAACAGGATTCGCGTTTACAATACCACATGTAAATAGTAGTTACCAAGCTACAGGGAAGTATGCTAGTGGTACAACTCAACGTAGAATATATTTTTAAGTACTTGTGTCTATTTCGTAAACATTTATAAAAGCAGCGCATGTATTCTCAGCCCAAAAATATATATTGCAAAAGCAATTAAAAAGGGAGCAAATGAAACTCACAATAATGTATTTTGTAGTAAAAATACGTATGGCGACATTGAACAAGTGTAGGATTGGCCTCAGATTCACGAACCTAAATTAATTATATATATTTATATATTGGTTAATATCTATTTAACAATTAAGGTCAAGTCTTAGTGTACCACAATCCTAATGCTCGAGACTAATATGCAACAGTTAATAAAAATGAATTTGACTCAAAATGATTTCCAAAATTTACACATGATTAAATATCGTCATTTTATATTTTTAAATATTTTTACTAAATTTATTAGAGTAAATAATAATATAATTCATTTATTAATAAATAAAACTTTATATAAAAATATATTAAAATGATAAGTTAATATTTTATAATAATAATAATATTTCCATAAAAAAAAGAATACTTTTAATAAAAATGATAATTTTAATGTTAATGATAATAAATTGATAGTTTTAATAATAATAACGATCAAAATAATAATTTGATAGTTTTTGATAAAAATATTAATTATTTTTAATTATTAATAATAATAATCATAATAATAATAATAATAATAATAATAATAATCAAATAATAATAACGATGATTTTAACGACGTCGTAATAATAAAAATAATCATTTTTAATAATTAATACAAAAATTCAATTGACTATAACTTCTAATCCGTCCGTCGAATCCATTCGATATCTAAATGAAAACTTTATAGTTTTTCGCCACCTTTCCAAAAACATGAATATCATATACCTTATCTCAACCACAGGAGTAACTAATTCAGATTCTACCCTAAAACATATTTTGACAAAATTTAAACATACCAGCATGCATGATCCTAAATTCTCGAGCACTAGTCAGGGATACACTAATAATATATAAAAGTTAAGTTTTGAGTGCTCACGTATCAATATTGAGATTCAATATTGCAGGAAAGTATATAGATGCAACGGAGATGATAAACACTAGTTTGACTTACGAGCAAAACTCCCAACATTACCCATAACCTCCATAGCTATAACCCATAATCTAGCTCAATCACTCCCACTCATGAAACCATTTTTGAAAACATTTTGGCAGAACCCCGTCGTAGTATTTTATGTATAATACTAATAATTTTCTCAAAATAATACTAATACTAGTAATATTAGGATTAATATTAATAATCTTGATAATCTTAATTAATAATAATATTTTTAATTTATTTATTTATGTAAGTATACGGAGTAATATAAGAAAGAAGAAAAGAAGTTAGAAAAAAAAGAAATTGTGAAAGTAAGAGGCCAGATCCAGCGAATTTATGCTGTCCACTTTTTAGGTCGGCAAACATTATGCGTTTCGCGTAGATGGGTACGCGATCCGCTTAAGGTATATTCACGAAAGTTGTATATTTTTGAGTTACGGTCGTCTGGACACCAGGATCACCCTTTTTCGAGTCAGTATGAATTAGTTATGATTTTTCTCGTGCAAGTGCGTAGGTTTAGTGATTCCCAACATTTTAACTTACAATCTTGTGATGAAATGTTGTAGTCTTTTGGTTCTCATTAGAAATCTTTATTTTATCTTTATTTTTATTTTTATATCATTGAAAATCCATAAAAATATTTTATAATCAAATTCTATTATATCAAAAAAATGTGTTCGTACTAAATTGAATAAATATAATTTAGTTTTCCAGGATTAGTTATATTCAAAACCATTCTTTTAAAGGTTTCATCTGAAATGTCCCATTCTTATTGATTAAAAACGTTCCATATTAATTGATTTCGTTGCGAGGTTTTGACCTCTATATGAGACGTTTTTCAAAGACTGCATTCATTTTAAAACAAACCATAACCTTTATTTCATCAATAAAGGTTTAAAAAGCTTTACGTAGATTATCAAATAATGATAATCTAAAATATCCTGTTTACACACGACCATTACATAATGGTTTACAATACAAATATGTTACAACAAAATAAGTTTCTTGAATGCAGTTTTTACACAATATCATACAAGCATGGACTCCAAATCTCGTCCTTATTTAAGTATGCGACAGCGGAAGCTCTTAATAATCACCTGAGAATAAACATGCTTAAAACGTCAACAAAAATGTTGGTGAGTTATAGGTTTAACCTATATATATCAAATCATAATAATAGACCACAAGATTTCATATTTCAATACACATCCCATACATAGAGATAAAAATCATTCATATGGTGAACACCTGGTAACCGACATTAACAAGATGCATATATAAGAATATCCCCATCATTCCGGGACACCCTTCGGATATGATATAAATTTCGAAGTACTAAAGCATCCGGTACTTTGGATGGGGTTTGTTAGGCCCAATAGATCTATCTTTAGGATTCGCGTCAATTAGGGTGTTTGTTCCCTAATTCTTAGATTACCAGACTTAATAAAAAGGGGCATATTCGATTTCGATAATTCAACCATAGAATGTAGTTTCACGTACTTGTGTCTATTTTGTAAATCATTTATAAAACCTGCATGTATTCTCATCCCAAAAATATTAGATTTTAAAAGTGGGACTATAACTCACTTTCACAGATTTTTACTTCGTCGGGAAGTAAGACTTGGCCACTGGTTGATTCACGAACCTATAACAATATATACATATATATTAAAGTATGTTCAAAATATATTTACAACACTTTTAATATATTTTGATGTTTTAAGTTTATTAAGTCAGCTGTCCTCGTTAGTAACCTACAACTAGTTGTCCACAGTTAGATGTACAGAAATAAATCGATAAATATTATCTTGAATCAATCCACGACCCAGTGTATACGTATCTCAGTATTGATCACAACTCAAACTATATATATTTTGGAATCAACCTCAACCCTGTATAGTTAACTCCAACATTCACATATAGAGTGTCTATGGTTGTTCCGAAATATATATAGATGTGTCGACATGATAGGTCGAAACATTGTATACGTGTCTATGGTATCTCAAGATTACATAATATACAATACAAGTTGATTAAGTTATGGTTGGAATAGATTTGTTACCAATTTTCACGTAGCTAAAATGAGAAAAATTATCCAATCTTGTTTTACCCATAACTTCTTCATTTTAAATCCGTTTTGAGTGAATCAAATTGCTATGTTTTCATATTGAACTCTATTTTATGAATCTAAAAGAAAAAGTATAGGTTTATAGTCGGAAAAATAAGTTACAAGTCGTTTTTGTAAAGGTAGTCATTTCAGTCGAAAGAACGACGTCTAGATGACCATTTTAGAAAACATACTTCCACTTTGAGTTTAACCATAATTTTTGGATATAGTTTCATGTTCATAATAAAAATCATTTTCTCAGAATAACAACTTTTAAATCAAAGTTTATCATAGTTTTTAATTAACTAACCCAAAACAGCCCGCGGTGTTACTACGACGGCGTAAATCCGGTTTTACGGTGTTTTTCGTGTTTCCAGGTTTTAAATCATTAAGTTAGCATATCATATAGATATAGAACATGTGTTTAGTTGATTTTAAAAGTCAAGTTAGAAGGATTAACTTTTGTTTGCGAACAAGTTTAGAATTAACTAAACTATGTTCTAGTGATTACAAGTTTAAACCTTCGAATAAGATAGCTTTATATGTATGAATCGAATGATGTTATGAACATCATTACTACCTTAAGTTCCTTGGATAAACCTACTGGAAAATAGAAAAATGGATCTAGCTTCAATGGATCCTTGGATGGCTCGAAGTTCTTGAAGTAGAATCATGACACGAAAACAAGTTCAAGTAAGATCATCACTTGAAATAAGATTGTTATAGTTATAGAAATTGAACCAAAGTTTGAATATGATTATTACCTTGTATTAGAATGATAACCTACTGTAAGAAACAAAGATTTCTTAAGGTTGGATGATCACCTTACAAGATTGGAAGTGAGCTAGCAAACTTGAAAGTATTCTTGATTTTATGAAACTAGAACTTTTGGAATTTATGAAGAACACTTAGAACTTGAAGATAGAACTTGAGAGAGATCAATTATATGAATAAAATTGAAGAATGAAAGTGTTTGTAGGTATTTTTGGTCGTTGGTGTATGGATTAGATATAAAGGATATGTAATTTTGTTTTCATGTAAATAAGTCATGAATGATTACTCATATTTTTGTAATTTTATGAGATATTTCATGCTAGTTGCCAAATGATGGTTCCCACATGTGTTAGGTGACTCACATGGGCTGCTAAGAGCTGATCATTGGAGTGTATATACCAATAGTACATACATCTAAAAGCTGTGTATTGTACGAGTACGAATACGGGTGCATACGAGTAGAATTGTTGATGAAACTGAATGAGGATGTAATTGTAAGCATTTTTGTTAAGTAGAAGTATTTTGATAAGTGTATTGAAGTCTTTAAAAAGTGTATAAATACATATTAAAACACTACATGTATATACATTTTAACTGAGTCGTTAAGTCATCGTTAGTCGTTACATGTAAGTGTTGTTTTGAAACCTTTAGGTTAACGATCTTGTTAAATGTTGTTAACCCAATGTTTATAATATCAAATGAGATTTTAAATTATTATATTATCATGATATTATCATGTATGAATATCTCTTAATATGATATATATACATTAAATGTCTTTACAACAATAATCGTTACATATATGTCTCGTTTAAAAATCATTAAGTTAGTAGTCTTGTTTTTACATATGTAGTTCATTGTTAATATACTTAATGATATGTTTTCTTATCATAGTATCATGTTAACTATATATATATCCATATATATGTCATCATATAGTTTTTACAAGTTTTAACGTTCGTGAATCACCGGTCAACTTGGGTGGTCAATTGTCTATATGAAACATATTTCAATTAATCAAGTCTTAACAAGTTTGATTGCTTAACATGTTGGAAATATTTAATCATGTAAATATCAATCTCAATTAATATATATAAACATGGAAAAGTTCGGGTCACTACAGTACCTACCCGTTAAATAAATTTCGTCCCGAAATTTTAAGATGTTGAAGGTGTTGACGAATCTTCTGGAAATAGATGCGGGTATTTCTTCTTCATCTGATCTTCACGCTCCCAAGTGAACTCAGGTCCTCTACGAGCATTCCATCGAACCTTAACAATTGGTATCTTGTTTTGCTTAAGTCTTTTAACCTCACGATCCATTATTTCGACGGGTTCTTCGATGAATTGGAGTTTTTCGTTGATTTGGATTTCATCTAACGGAATAGTGAGATCTTCTTTAGCAAAACATTTCTTCAAATTCGAGACGTGGAAAGTGTTATGTACAGCCGCGAGTTGTTGAGGTAACTCAAGTCGGTAAGCTACTGGTCCGACACGATCAATAATCTTGAATGGTCCAATATACCTTGGATTTAATTTCCCTCGTTTACCAAATCGAACAACGCCTTTCCAAGGTGCAACTTTAAGCATGACCATCTCTCCAATTTCAAATTCTATATCTTTTCTTTTAATGTCAGCGTAGCTCTTTTGTCGACTTTGGGCGGTTTTCAACCGTTGTTGAATTTGAATGATCTTCTCGGTAGTTTCTTGTATAATCTCCGGACCCGTAATCTGTCTATCCCCCACTTCACTCCAAAAAATTGGAGACCTGCACTTTCTACCATAAAGTGCTTCAAACGGCGCCATCTCAATGCTTGAATGGTAGCTGTTGTTGTAGGAAAATTCTGCTAACGGTAGATGTCGATCCCAACTGTTTTCGAAATCAATAACACATGCTCGTAGCATGTCTTCAAGCGTTTGTATCGTCCTTTCGCTCTGTCCATCAGTTTGTGGATGATAGGTAGTACTCATGTCTAGACGAGTTCCTAATGCTTGCTGTAATGTCTGCCAGAATCTTGAAATAAATCTGCCATCCCTATCAGAGATAATAGAGATTGGTATTCCATGTCTGGAGATGACTTCCTTCAAATACAGTCGTGCTAACTTCTCCATCTTGTCATCTTCTCTTATTGGCAGGAAGTGTGCTGATTTGGTGAGACGATCAACTATTACCCAAATAGTATCAAAACCACTTGCAGTCCTTGGCAATTTAGTGATGAAATCCATGGTAATGTTTTCCCATTTCCATTCCGGGATTTCGGGTTGTTGAAGTAGACCTGATGGTTTTTGATGCTCAGCTTTGACCTTAGAACACGTCAAACATTCTCCTACGTATTTAGCAACATCGGCTTTCATACCCGACCACCAAAAATGTTTCTTGAGATCCTTGTACATCTTCCCCGTTCCAGGATGTATTGAGTATCTGGTTTTATGAGCTTCTCTAAGTACCATTTCTCTCATATCTCCAAATTTTGGTACCCAAATCCTTTCAGCCCTATACCGGGTTCCGTCTTCCCGAATATTAAGATGCTTCTCCGATCCTTTGGATATTTCATCCTTTAAATTTCCCTTTTTTAAAACTCCTTGTTGCGCCTCCTTTATTTGAGTAGTAAGGTTATTATGAATCATTATATTCATAGATTTTACACGAATCGGTTCTCTGTCCTTCCTACTCAAGGCATCGGCTACCACATTTGCCTTCCCCGGGTGGTAACGAATCTCAAAGTCGTAATCATTCAACAATTCAATCCACCTACGCTGCCTCATATTCAGTTGTTTCTGATTAAATATGTGTTGAAGACTTTTGTGGTCATTATATATAATACTTTTGACCCCATATAAGTAGTGCCTCCAAGTCTTTAATGCAAAAACAACCGCGCCTAATTCCAAATCATGCGTCGTATAATTTTGTTCGTGAATCTTCAATTGTCTAGACGCATAAGCAATCACCTTCGTTCGTTGCATTAATACACAACCGAGACCTTGCTTTGATGCGTCACAATAAATCACAAAATCATCATTCCCTTCAGGCAATGACAATATAGGTGCCGTAGTTAGCTTTTTCTTCAATAATTGAAACGCCTTCTCTTGTTCATCCTTCCATTCAAATTTCTTCCCTTTATGCGTTAATGCAGTCAAGGGTTTTGCTATTTTGGAGAAATCTTGGATGAATCTTCTGTAGTAACCAGCCAATCCTAAAAATTGACATATATGCTTCGGAGTTTTTGGGGTTTCCCACTTTTCAACGGTTTCGATCTTTGCAGGGTCCACCTGGATACCTTCTTTGTTCACTATGTGACCGAGGAATTGAACTTCTTCCAACCAAAATGCACACTTTGAAAACTTAGCGTACAGTTTTTCTTTCCTCAATACTTCTAGCACTTTTCTCAAATGTTCTTCGTGCTCTTGATCATTCTTTGAGTAAATAAGTATGTCATCAATGAAAACAATGACAAACTTGTCAAGATATGGCCCACACACTCGGTTCATAAGTTCCATGAACACAGCTGGTGCGTTAGTCAATCCAAATGGCATAACCATAAACTCGTAATGACCATAACGCGTCCTAAAAGCAGTTTTTGGAATATCATCCTCCTTTACTCGCATTTGATGATATCCAGAACGTAAATCGATCTTCGAATAAACCGACGAGCCTTGTAGTTGATCAAATAAGTCATCAATTCTCGGCAGTGGATAACGGTTTTTGATGGTAAGTTTGTTCAACTCTCTGTAGTCAATACACAACCTAAATGTACCATCCTTCTTCTTGACAAACAAAACAGGAGCTCCCCATGGTGATGTGCTTGGTCGAATGAAACCACTTTCTAATAGTTCTTGTAGTTGGCTTTGCAGTTCTTTCATCTCGCTGGGTGCGAGTCTATAAGGAGCACGAGCTATTGGTGCAGCTCCTGGTACAAGATCTATTTGAAATTCAACAGATCGATGTGGAGGTAGTCCCGGTAATTCTTTCGGAAATACATCGGGAAATTCTTTTGCGATGGGAACATCATTGATGCTCTTTTCTTCAGTTTGTACTTTCTCAACGTGTGCTAGAACAGCATAGCAACCTTTTCTTATTAGTTTTTGTGCCTTCAAATTACTAATAAGATGTAGCTTCGTGTTGCCCTTTTCTCCGTACACCATTAAGGGTTTTCCTTTTTCTCGTATAATGCGAATTGCATTTTTGTAACAAACGATCTCCGCTTTCACTTCTTTCAACCAGTCCATACCGATTATCACATCAAAACTCCCTAACTCTACTGGTATCAAATCAATCTTAAATGTTTCGCTAACCAGTTTAATTTCTCGATTCCGACATATATTATCTGCTGAAATTAATTTACCATTTGCTAATTCGAGTAAAAATTTACTATCCAAAGGCGTCAATGGACAACTTAATTTAGCACAAAAATCTCTACTCATATAGCTTCTATCCGCACCCGAATCAAATAAAACGTAAGCAGATTTATTGTCAATAAGAAACGTACCCGTAACAAGCTCCGGGTCTTCCTGTGCCTCTGCCGCATTAATATTGAAAACTCTTCCGCGGCCTTGTCCATTCGTGTTCTCCTGGTTCGGGCAATTTCTAATAATGTGGCCCGGTTTTCCACATTTATAACAAACTACATTGGCATAACTTGCTCCGACACTACTTGCTCCGCCATTACTTGTTCCGACACCATTTGTTCCTTTCGTTCTATTAACCCCTGGTCCGTAGACATCACACTTCGCCGCGCTATGACCATTTCTTTTACACTTGTTGCAAAATTTGGTGCAGAACCCCGAGTGATTCTTTTCACACCTTTGGCATAGCTGCTTCTGATTGTTGTTGTTGTTGCGGTTATTATTGTTGTTGGGATGATTGTTGTAGTTGCTGTTGTTGTTGTTGTTGTTGTTGTTGTTGTTGTTGTTGTTGTTGTTGTTGTTGGGCCGTTTGTTGTAGTTGCGATTGATGTTGCGATTATTGTTGTAATTGCTGTTGTTATTGTATTGGTGATTCTTATCACCGTTTTCCTCCCACTTTCTTTTGACTTGCTTCACATTGGCCTCTTCAGCAGTCTGTTCTTTAATTCTTTCTTCAATCTGGTTCACGAGTTTGTGAGCCATTCTACATGCCTGTTGTATGGAGGCGGGCTCGTGTGAACTTATATCTTCTTGGATTCTTTCCGGTAATCCTTTCACAAACGCGTCGATCTTCTCTTCCTCATCTTCGAATGCTCCCGGACACAATAGGCACAATTCTGTGAATCGTCTTTCGTACGTGGTAATATCAAATCCTTGGGTTCGTAACCCTCTAAGTTCTGTCTTGAGTTTATTGACCTCGGTTCTGGGACGGTACTTCTCGTTCATCAAGTGCTTGAATGCTGACCACGGTAGTGCGTATGCATCGTCTTGTCCCACTTGCTCTAGATAGGTATTCCACCATGTTAACGCAGAACCTGTGAAGGTATGCGTAGCGTACTTCACTTTGTCCTCTTCAGTACACTTACTTATGGCAAACACCGATTCGACCTTCTCGGTCCACTGTTTCAATCCGATCGGTCCTTCGGTTCCATCAAATTCCAAAGGTTTGCAGGCAGTGAATTCTTTGTAGGTGCATCCTACACGATTTCCTGTACTGCTAGATCCAAGGTTATTGTTGGTATGTAGCGCAGCCTATACTGCGGCTATGTTTGAAGCTAGAAAAGTACGGAATTCCTCTTCATTCATATTCACGGTGTGTCGAGTAGTCGGTGCCATTTCCTTCAAAATAGTCAAATGGAACAAGTTAATCATACAGAATATTAAGAGTAGTTAATAGTATTTCGTAGCATAATATGAACTCATTTATAAAAGCTTTTTCTTCATATTAGCATTTTATAAGTTTAAATTCGGGTAGTACCTACCCGTTAAGTTCATACTTAGTAGCTAATATACAATTCAACTACTACAATTCTATATGAAAAACTGATTATAATAATATTTCGCGTTCAAACTTTTACACAATATTTTACAAACTTACAATACCGCTTATTTTACATATAGCATGAAATATAGCACACAATAAATTTGATACAAGATGGTTGTGAAGATAATTCTAGCTAGTACACAAGTCGTTCAGCAAAGGCAATAAAGACACGTAATTCATACGTCCAGAAACAAGTCATGCATTCTGGTTTTACTAGGATTACTTCCCATCCTTGGTCTTGTGGAACATAACCGTTATGGCCGTTGATAAGACAGCGTGTTGTAACGTCGTCAAAGGGACGAGGGTTACGTAATGTCCAACAGTCCCGTAACAATCTAAAAACCTCATTTCTTACCCCAATTACCGACTCCGTCACTTGTGGGAACGTTTTGTTTAATAGTTGTAGCCCGATGTTCTTGTTCTCACTTTGGTGAGAAGCGAACATTACTAATCCGTAAGCATAACATGCTTCTTTATGTTGCATGTTAGCCGCTTTTTCTAAATCACGAAGTCCAATATTCGGATATATTGAGTCAAAATAATTTCTTAACCTGTTGCGTAAAATAGCATTTGGGTTCCCCGCAATATATGCGTCAAAGTAAACACATCGTAACTTATGGGTTTCCCAATGTGATATCCCCCATCTTTCAAACGAAAGTCTCTTATAAACCAAGACATTCTTGGAACGTTCTTCGAATGTCTTACAAACTGATCTCGCCTTAAATAGTTGTGCCGAGGAATTCTGACCGACTCTAGACAAGATTTCATCAATCATGTCTCCGGGTAGGTCTCTTAAAATATTGGGTTGTCTATCCATTTTGTGTTTTTAAACTGTAAAATAGACAAGAGTTAGATTCAAAAAAAAAAAAAAAACTTATTAATGTAAGCAATTTTTACATATATCATAAAGCATAAGCACACTATATTACATATATTACACCACACGAATACAACTATCTTATTCCGACTCGCTTGTTTCTTCTTCTTCGGTTTTGGTTCGTTTTGCCAAGTTTCTAGGGATATATGATGTTCCCCTAATACGAGCCGTCGTAATCCACATTGGTTTAGAAAAACCTGGTGGTTTAGAGGTTCCCGGGTCATTGTTACAACTTAAGGACTTCGGGGGTTGACGATACATATAAAGTTCATCGGGGTTGGAATTAGATTTCTCTATTTTTATGCCCTTTCCCTTATTATTTTCTTTTGCCTTTTTAAATTCAGTTGCGGTAATTTCTATAACATCATCGGAATTCTCGTCGGAATCCGATTCATCGGAGAATTGGTAATCCTCCCAATATTTTGCTTCCTTGGCGGAAACACCATTGACCATAATTAACCTTGGTCGGTTGGTTGAGGATTTTCTTTTACTTAACCGTTTTATTATTTCCCCCACCGGTTCTATTTCTTCATCCGGTTCCTCCTCTTCTGGTTCTGATTCTTCTTCCGGTTCCGACTCTTCTTCCGGTTCCTCTTCGGGAACTTGTGAATCAGTCCACGAATCATTCCAATTTACATTTGACTCTTCATTATTATTAGGTGAGTCAATGGGACTTGTTCTAGAGGTAGACATCTATCACATAATATCAAACGCGTTAAGAGATTAATATATCACAAAATATTCACATGTTAAAAATATATAGTTTCCAACAAAATTTGTTAAGCAATCATTTTTCAAGTAAACACGGTCGAAGTCCAGACTCACTAATGCATCCTAACAAACTCGATAAGACACACTAATGCAAAATTCTGGTTCTCTAAGACCAACGCTCGGATACCAACTGAAATGTCCCGTTCTTATTGATTAAAAACGTTCCATATTAATTGATTTCGTTGCGAGGTTTTGACCTCTATATGAGACGTTTTTCAAAGACTGCATTCATTTTAAAACAAACCATAACCTTTATTTCATCAATAAAGGTTTAAAAAGCTTTACGTAGATTATCAAATAATGATAATCTAAAATATCCTGTTTACACACGACCATTATATAATGGTTTACAATACAAATATGTTACAACAAAATAAGTTTCTTGAATGCAGTTTTTACACAATATCATACAAGCATGGACTCCAAATCTCGTCCTTATTTAAGTATGCGACAGCGGAAGCTCTTAATAATCACCTGAGAATAAACATGCTTAAAACGTCAACAAAAATGTTGGTGAGTTATAGGTTTAACCTATATATATCAAATCATAATAATAGACCACAAGATTTCATATTTCAATACACATCCCATACATAGAGATAAAAATCATTCATATGGTGAACACCTGGTAACCGACATTAACAAGATGCATATATAAGAATATCCCCATCATTCCGGGACACCCTTCGGATATGATATAAATTTCGAAGTACTAAAGCATCCGGTACTTTGGATGGGGTTTGTTAGGCCCAATAGATCTATCTTTAGGATTCGCGTCAATTAGGGTGTTTGTTCCCTAATTCTTAGATTACCAGACTTATAAAAAAGGGGCATATTCGATTTCGATAATTCAACCATAGAATGTAGTTTCACGTACTTGTGTCTATTTTGTAAATCATTTATAAAACCTGCATGTATTCTCAACCCAAAAATATTAGATTTTAAAAGTGGGACTATAACTCACTTTCACAGATTTTTACTTCGTCGGGAAGTAAGACTTGGCCACTGGTTGATTCACGAACCTATAACAATATATACATATATATTAAAGTATGTTCAAAATATATTTACAACACTTTTAATATATTTTGATGTTTTAAGTTTATTAAGTCAGCTGTCCTCGTTAGTAACCTACAACTAGTTGTCCACAGTTAGATGTACAGAAATAAATCGATAAATATTATCTTGAATCAATCCACGACCCAGTGTATACGTATCTCAGTATTGATCACAACTCAAACTATATATATTTTGGAATCAACCTCAACCCTATATAGTTAACTCCAACATTCACATATAGAGTGTCTATGGTTGTTCCGAAATATATATAGATGTGTCGACATGATAGGTCGAAACATTGTATACGTGTCTATGGTATCTCAAGATTACATAATATACAATACAAGTTGATTAAGTTATGGTTGGAATAGATTTGTTACCAATTTTCACGTAGCTAAAATGAGAAAAATTATCCAATCTTGTTTTACCCATAACTTCTTCATTTTAAATCCGTTTTGAGTGAATCAAATTGCTATGTTTTCATATTGAACTCTATTTTATGAATCTAAACAGAAAAAGTATAGGTTTATAGTCGGAAAAATAAGTTACAAGTCGTTTTTGTAAAGGTAGTCATTTCAGTCGAAAGAACGACGTCTAGATGACCATTTTAGAAAACATACTTCCACTTTGAGTTTAACCATAATTTTTGGATATAGTTTCATGTTCATAATAAAAATCATTTTCTCAGAATAACAACTTTTAAATCAAAGTTTATCATAGTTTTTAATTAACTAACCCAAAACAGCCCGCGGTGTTACTACGACGGCGTAAATCCGGTTTTACGGTGTTTTTCGTGTTTCCAGGTTTTAAATCATTAAGTTAGCATATCATATAGATATAGAACATGTGTTTAGTTGATTTTAAAAGTCAAGTTAGAAGGATTAACTTTTGTTTGCGAACAAGTTTAGAATTAACTAAACTATGTTCTAGTGATTACAAGTTTAAACCTTCGAATAAGATAGCTTTATATGTATGAATCGAATGATGTTATGAACATCATTACTACCTTAAGTTCCTTGGATAAACCTACTGGAAAAGAGAAAAATGGATCTAGCTTCAATGGATCCTTGGATGGCTCGAAGTTCTTGAAGTAGAATCATGACACGAAAACAAGTTCAAGTAAGATCATCACTTGAAATAAGATTGTTATAGTTATAGAAATTGAACCAAAGTTTGAATATGATTATTACCTTGTATTAGAATGATAACCTACTATAAGAAAAAAAGATTTCTTGAGGTTGGATGATCACCTTACAAGATTGGAAGTGAGCTAGCAAACTTGAAAGTATTCTTGATTTTATGAAACTAGAACTTTTGGAATTTATGAAGAACACTTAGAACTTGAAGATAGAACTTGAGAGAGATCAATTAGATGAATAAAATTGAAGAATGAAAGTGTTTGTAGGTGTTTTTGGTCGTTGGTGTATGGATTAGATATAAAGGATATGTAATTTTGTTTTCATGTAAATAAGTAATGAATGATTACTCATATTTTTGTAATTTTTTGAGATATTTCATGCTAGTTGCCAAATGATGGTTCCCACATGTGTTAGGTGACTCACATGGGCTGCTAAGAGCTGATCATTGGAGTGTATATACCAATAGTACATACATCTAAAAGCTGTGTATTGTACGAGTACGAATACGGGTGCATACGAGTAGAATTGTTGATGAAACTGAATGAGGATGTAATTGTAAGCATTTTTGTTAAGTAGAAGTATTTTGATAAGTGTATTGAAGTCTTTCAAAAGTGTATAAATACATATTAAAACACTACATGTATATACATTTTAACTGAGTCGTTAAGTCATCGTTAGTCGTTACATGTAAGTGTTGTTTTGAAACCTTTAGGTTAACGATCTTGTTAAATGTTGTTAACCCAATGTTTATAATATCAAATGAGATTTTAAATTATTATATTATCATGATATTATCATGTATGAATATCTCTTAATATGATATATATATACATTAAATGTCTTTACAACGATAATCGTTACATATATGTCTCGTTTAAAAATCATTAAGTTAGTAGTCTTGTTTTTACATATGTAGTTCATTGTTAATATACTTAATGATATGTTTTCTTATCATAGTATCATGTTAACTATATATATATCCATATATATGTCATCATATAGTTTTTACAAGTTTTAACGTTCGTGAATCACCGGTCAACTTGGGTGGTCAATTGTCTATATGAAACATATTTCAATTAATCAAGTCTTAACAAGTTTGATTGCTTAACATGTTGGAAATATTTAATCATGTAAATATCAATCTCAATTAATATATATAAACATGGAAAAGTTCGGGTCACTACATCATCTATATCGTAAAACGTTTTCAATATTAAGAAAACTAAATAATTAACCTATCAAGTGACACAAGTCAATCATTGCAAGGTACGCTTTTGATAATTAAACAAGACTCTCCGCTAACCTCTGTCTAATCCTCAATAATAACACTTTTGTTCTTACACGGAATCACTTTATCAAATATTCCGAATACCGTTAAAAGTAAGGGTTTCCTAATTCAAAGTGGACCTTATGACAAAGACTCATAATCCTAAATCAATGTATCTGATAATTCAATCGAATAATATTATCTTTTAATCACATTGATAACTATAATAAACTTAAAGTGAAATAAAATACGTTTATGTACATTATTATATATAATACACATGATTGTTCGTGAATCGTCAGACATGGTCAAAGGGTAACGAATTTCATGAATATAGATTTCAAGGTTTTCGAGACTCAATATTACAGATTTTGCTTATCGTGTCGGATACATATAAAGATTAAGGTTTAAATTTGGTTGAAAATTTCCGGGTCATTACAGTACCTACCCGTTAAAGAAATTTCGTCCCCGAAATTTGATAGAGGTCGTCATAGATAACAATAAGAATGTTTTCATGACGATTATGAGGTGATAATGGAGTTTTATCATTATTGAGAGATATTGATAAAACGATTCGATCATGTGAAGCGTACGAGTGAAGCTATCACAAAAGAGTGAAATGAGTAATTAATATATTCGTTTCAACTGATGATGTAGTTACTATTGATTTTTGAGATTTAAGGGATTTAAATAAAATCTTACGTAATAAGATTTGGTTCTTCGGCGATCAGAATCTTCTTTGATTTAATGCGGCAATCTGTTTCGATTTCTTTGTCGGATATTTCATTATAAATCCACCTCATTCGTTTCCTTATTTCCATATCTCACATCCTATTTTTCTTTAAAGCGTTCGTTAATATGCTCCATCCAGTACTGATTCTTGATATACTCTTAACTTTTATATCTGTCATTCTTCTTTTTCATCTACCACCAGAAGAATCTATTTACTTATACTATACTCTTGTGTTCATAGTGTTTCTAGTTCTCCCGTGTCTCTATATTGCTATCTGCATCGATATACACGGTTTGTAATTTTCGGGGTTATTATCGAGCTTTATATTCTTCATTATTTTTCGGAACTTCATGCTTTCGTTTTCTCTTCCCGACTTCGAGTCAAGCGAGTAATGGTCCGGAATTCGTAGGTATGAAATTTGGAATGAACATAGCTAATACTCTAAGAAAGAAATGGTAATGGAACGATTTTGATTTGTCAAATTACCAGAATATCCTGGAAAAGACCGAGTCATCAAGAAAAATATTTTCTTGATATGTTTAGAGATTAGATAGAATGTAAGAGTCATGTAAATGGCACATGATGATGGTACTGTGAATCATCACATTCCATTAGAAACTCAACATGACTTACTGTAATATAATGACGTTGATCAAGTGTCATTATATTATACTAATTCATGCATCAGTTTCCAACACTACTTCAAAACATTCCTATTTTAAACTCGAAGGTTTTATAATTTAGAAACTAACACAGTTTCTTTTATATTGTAACGCAGATATTACGGAGAGATACATGATCTCAGATAAGAATAGTTGTAAAAATATCTCCAGAAATATGGAGAATATGTATAACGGAAGATATGAAGATATCTTATAATATCTAAGATAAGATGATGATGAAGAATATCATCTGGAAAGGTTTAGAATAAGGAGTAGGGTTCTTACTAACGGTTTCAGCAGGTACTGAATCATTTGAATTCTTTGAAGGCAAGTTTAGTCCTTGTGATTTATCCCCAGCCTCCTTCATATTTTACTCAATCCGTTTTCCTTCTCTGTTTCTGAGCTTTACCAACACACTGTACTTTATCGTCAAACTTTTGACTGTTAAAGTCGTTTACAGTTTTTGCTGCTTCATCAGCATTTCAAGAACTAGTCTGTAGTTCAGGGTGTTTTTCAGGAACTTCACATTCAAGTGTGTAATTCTTGGGGATAGACGTTATGAATATAACTGGAGAAGTTATGCGAGATTTTCAAAATACTGATTGCGGATTCCGTCAAAGAGATGACGAGTTGCTGGTACATCTGCAGATGATGTCGTGGAATATAAACGTTCTCTGGTAACGACGGCGAAAGGGCAACGTATATATATCGAGGTTATAATAATACTAGTTTTACTGAGAAGTCAAAGTTAACTTGCTGGAGCTGTGACAAAATTGGCTACTTTGAAAAGGAATCGTAAGGTTGTTTTTGCTAATAAATGGTAAAGAATTCAACACGGGTACATGTTAAACTATGAATTTGGGTTCGAGAGTTTTTCAGGTGCATAAATCTTTTCTTCTGTAGATGAAGTGCGATTGGTTAAATTTCTCGGTCGAGGTGTTTTCAAGAATCGTGAAAGGTTTGAACGCGGATTATAATTGTCAAGATACGAATGAGGTTTAAAATGAGATCAAGTGGCAAACTTGTAGAATTGTTTAGTTTCATATGTTATAATCAATATTTTAATTCATTTTAATTGTCCAAAGTTAGCAGTCCAATAGTTCAATTGTCCAATAGTCCAATATATTCATATATAATTTAATGTATATAATATTCGAATTAATTAATACGTATCGTGACCCGTGTACCGGTCTCAGTTTTGATCACAACTCAAACTATATATATATTTTGGAATCAACCTCAACCCTGTATAGCCAACTCCAACATTCACATATAGAGTGTCTATGGTTGTTCCGAAATATATATATAGATGGGTCGATATGATAGGTCGAAACCTTGTATACGTGTCCCGTTATTTAAAGTGCGTAAAATAAATACAGAAATTAAATGACGATAAATAAAATTGCGAGAATGTAAATTACGAGAATATAAATTGCGATAATTAAATTACAGTAAATAAAATATAACCAGTTAGCTAGGAACAGTTAGCGTGGATTCTTAACAATATTTCAATTAGTTAGTTCGTTTGTTTCTAACAAATTTTACTTTGTCCGATGTTTTCTTCATTATGCCACTTTGTTGGATTCTGATAGGTAAAAATCCAAATATGAAATTTGAATGGAAATGGTCACTCTGTGGTGAATGGATACGTATATCGATGAATGTAAGTAGGATAGTAAATGACCGTTGAATCAGATTCGAAGAATGTACAGTGTAACTTATTAATGTGAAATCTAAATATTCCTCGAGTATTACCTACCCGTTAAAATATTTTCACCATTAACAGTTTGTACGAAAGAATTTTTAATTACAATCTTTATGAAAATATACTTACATATATATTTTCTTCAGATGTAATCATGGATTTAATGAGTCAATAAGATATTAAACTCATTGGATTTATCGTTAGTACTTGATTACATGATCTCTAAAATATTAGAGATTACATAATCGCCATGTCGAACGAAGATAAGTGAGGTAGAATGATACGTAAAGCGAAGATAATCGATATAGAACGATATGTAGAACAAGGATCACACTCGAAGTAAATATGGTGATATTGAAGCGTGCGATGTAGATATCCGAGGTACAGATTGTGATGTTGAGGTTTACGACGTGGTTGTGGTTGGGGGTGATAAGGGTACTGTTGGCGTTAATGATGGTGGTACGGATTATGCTGCTGGTGTTGCTGCTGGTGTTTGTAACCTTCGCACCATATTCTCCAAAGCCACTACCCGAGTGCGAAGTTTGTTAACTTCTGCTAGTATACCGGGATGATTGGCGGTTGGAGCAAGCGGATGAATAAGATTCGAAATATGGGAAAGTATATAATCGTAACGAGACACTCTAGAAATGAGAGAGAAAATGGTGTTTCGAACAGGTTCGCCGGTAAGTGCTTCAGGTTCCTCGCCAAGAGGACAATTTGGTGGATGGAAGGGATCTTTGATGTGAAATGATTTTCAGATATCGAATAATATTCTAACTATATAGAATATCTATGTATATATATTTCTAAAGATTTCGTAGACTACAGAGGAATTTACGGTATATGTCAGGCAAGTCTACAGATTCGCTAAGATATGAAGTATCAGATACGCTAAGATATGAAATTTTTCTATACACTATCAATGCAGTAAATGCAGTAAGACGTGTCTAGACTTAAGAATGATAAGCAGGCAATTCCCTAAGGATGATAAGTAGGTGATTTCTGACTAGATATGATAAGAAAAACTTTTGGCATGTAGACACGGTCAAAGTCCAGACTCATTAATGTATCCTAACAACTACTAGTCAGACACACTAATGCAAGACCTGGTTCGCTAAGACCACCGCTCTGATACCATTCTGTAACACCCCAGGTAAAACGTTCCCCGTAGCATGATATTGTCCGCTTTGCAGAGATAGGGACGTACCCTTGTCTCCCCCGTAGGTTGCTCACGGATTTTTCTTGGCAACCACACACGACGAACACTTTCCCAGGAGGTCACCCATCCTGGTAGTGCTCTCGCCTGAGCACGCTTAACTGCAGAGTTCTCATGGGATCTGCTGCGCTTGTGGTCCCAAAACGCGTCATGCTAGGAAAGGTCTCCACACCCTTATAAGGCATGCTTCGTTCCCCTCTCCAACCGATGTGGGACGGATGTAACACGGGTGTTACAATGGAATGGTATCAGAGCCAGGCCCCGGACCAAACGTGCACAGCGAGGACGCTGTGTCCCATTAGGGGGGAGGATTGTAACACCCGTGTTACATCCGTCCCACATCGGTTGGAGAGGGGAACGAAGCATGCCTTATAAGGGTGTGGAGACCTTTCCTAGCATGACGCGTTTTGGGACCACAAGCACAGCAGATTCCATGAGAACTCTGCAGTTAAGCGTGCTCAGGCGAGAGCACTACCAGGATGGGTGACCTCCTGGGAAAGTGTTCGTCGTGTGTGGTTGCCAAGAAAAATCCGTGAGCAACCTACGGGGGAGACAAGGGTACGTCCCTATCTCTGCAAAGCGGGCAATATCATGCTACGGGGAACGTTTTACCTGGGGTGTTACAATGGTGAGTTTCATTTGATCCCTTTTACTCTTTACATTTTTGGGCTGAGAATACATGCAAATGCTTTATTAACTGTTTTACAATATTTATATGCGTGAGTTTCATTTGCCTTTTTACCCTTTATATTTTTGGGCTGAGAATACATGCGCTGCTTTTATAACTGTTTTACGAAATAGACACGAGTAAATGAAACTACATTCTATGGCTGGATTATTAAACCGAATATGCCCCTTTTTATTAAGTCTGGTAATCTAAGAATTAGGGAACAGACACCCTAATTGACGCGAATCCTAATGATAGATCTATCGGGACCAACAAGCCCCATCCAAAGTACCGGATGCTTTAGTACTTCGAAATTTATATCATGTCCGAAGGAGGATCCCGGAATGATGGGGATATTCTTATATGCATATTGTGAATGTCGGTTACCAAGTGTTCAATCCATATGAATGATATTTTTGTCTCTATGCATGGGACGTATGTTATGAGAAATGAAAATATGAAATCTTGTGGTCTATTAAAATTATGAAATGATTATCTATGTTAAACTAATGAACTCACCAACCTTTTGGTTGACACTTGAAAGCATGTTTATTCTCAGGTATGCAATAAATCTTCCGCTGTGCATTTGCTCATTTTAAGGACATTACTTGGAGTCATTCATGGCATATTTCAAAAGACGTTGCATTCGAGTCTTCGAGTTCATCAAGATTATTATTAAGTCAATTATAGTTGGATATATTATGAAATGGCATGCATGTCGTCAACTTTCGTTGTAAAGAAAAGATTGTCTTTTAAAATCGAATGCAATGTTTGTAAGATGTATCATATAGAGGTCAAGTACCTCACGATGTAACCAACTGTTGTGAATCGTTTATAATCGATATGGACTTCGTCCGGATGGATTAGGACGGGTCTTTACAATATTCGCGTAATTTTGCCTTTAAAATCCGAGGAGGTATCATGAGCCGTATCAACCTAAAAAGAAGAAACGTTTCAAAACTGTTATTATTTTAGCGATATAATTTTCAAAGTTGACATGGTATATATCCTAGTGCATCGGTTCAAGTAAATGGCAATGTGTTTGCGTCAAGGTTTAGAGGTTGCAAGGTTTCATAATATGGTTACTTCGACCTCAACTTTGACATGGTTACAAGGTTTATGGTTTCTGTTTGTGGGGAGATCATCTTGTTGGGTTTCGTTGAATGGATTCTTTCAAGTTTTGTTTCAAATTTGAAAGTTATTTAACGGGTTTCCTTAACATTATTTAGTTTTATCTCAATGGATTTAATTGTTGTCATGTATAATTCTTTGTTTAGCTTAATAAATTTGTAGAAGACAAGCTCAATAGTTTTTGTTGTTTTTATTCATGTGGTTAGATCTAGCGATGAAGCTTACTGTTTATATTTTGTTTGAGGCCTTTTAACTTACAATGATAAATTTCAGGATTTTTCTAAAAAAGAAAAAATGTATTATTATTATTATTATTATTATTATTATTATTATTATTATTATTACTATTACTATTATTACTATTACTATTATTACTATTCGTCGCCGTTTGAATATGAGTTACACATTTTAGTAACTCTCCTAACATGCATGTATGTATGTCTTCAATTTGCTTACAATTTTTAATATGATTAACACCAGTTCTCATTTTATCTTTCTTTCTTTTTTCAGTTTTTTTAAAACTTTTTTGAAATATTATCATTATAAATTTCTTACATTTTAGGGAGTACTAACTTTTTATATGCGTATTGTAATTATAAACTATCAAAAAGCGATCAATGTATATAACAGAACTTACTCTTGTTGCAAACAATTTCTAGCAGCTATGAGTGGATTATTCACTACTACTGAAACAATGTTTAAGTTATCGAGTGTGGTTATCTCCCGCACCAACGTAGGGCATTACTTACTCGTTCACTCAAAATTGCACTATTTATTGCATATCTTTAAAAATATGTTAGTATTACCGATACCAAAACTCATCCATTTGCCCAAAATCATCGTCTATATGCTAAACTTGCCCATTTTCATTTGACATCCATTTTCCAATCTAACCATTTTGCTACCTCTGTTGACAAGTCATACCTCTAACAGGAGCACCAGCCACTAATGCCAATCCCATCTATGACACTCTTCTTAAAAAACTTTCAACTCAACGCTACATCAACACATTTTTACAAAGACTAATGAAAAACTTAACCATGTTTGTGGCATAATGTTAAAGAATAACTATTACTTGACCAGAAAATGTTATGAGATTCTATTTAAGACAAATATCATTAAATCTAAGATCTAGATTACAAAGGCTACTCACTGTAAGGTGCAGAGCGATATCGAAAATGGTGTCTAAGAAAAAAAGAAAGAAAAACACGTACATCACCAAGACTTGCAAGAACGGGCACAATGTAGCCTTCGACCAAATAAGTAGAAGCTGCAAAACATAACAAACACACAACCATATAAACTGCAGATACGTGGCCCTCAACTAAACAAGCGGCAAACGAAACGTAGCTCTAAAAGTTGCATATCATCCGGATTGTGGAAAACAGAATGCATATTATACGTGTGATGTTATACAACATTATCACGTAAAATACAGACTATTCAAAATTGGGAGAGTTAATCTTTGATACTGACCTAAATCAATTATCTTCCGTTGGCACTGACCATATTTCTGATTGAGTTCAAACGACTGTACTCGTTTGCTGCAACCTTCGTCTTTTTGAATGTAACAACCGCTTTCTCCAGGTCTTTCTGGGATAATGGTCTTGAACACTGCATATAGACAATCGAAACGTATCATAATAATTAGCTTTCGATTAAAGTCAAAGAGTTCTTTATATCTGATACAAATAAATCTCTCTCGAATTACGAATCAAGAGATACTAACGTTTGACGACTTCCCCTTCTTCTCATTATCAAGTAGATCTCTTATCGGATAATAAGCCGCTTTCTTGCATAGCTCTATCAGATCTGAGCCAGTATAATCTTCACAAATTGAAGCTATGAAGTCAAGGTCTATATTTTTATTTACTTTCTCGCCCTTCAAGATCACCTTTAAAATCGCAGCCCTTTCTTTGCGGTCAGGTACCCCAATTTCGAATGACTGCGGTAAACGTCTAAGTATTGCTTCGTCAAGCTCTGAAGGACGATTAGTTGCCGCAAGAACCATCACTCTAGCATTCTCTACATAAAACCACAACTCAACTTTCACATTTACAAAGTTGTACTATTTGTGTAGTTATATGCCTTAAAAAGGAAAAAAACTTTTTAACAACATATATAGTCTTTTATAAATAGAGTTCCATTTTTTAAGTTCTTTTAACACCTGTATTAAATTTGGAGACTTTATGCTGGTATAAAGAGTAAGAGTGTAAGAAACTGT
This sequence comes from Rutidosis leptorrhynchoides, assembly GCF_046630445.1. Lineage (NCBI taxonomy): Eukaryota > Viridiplantae > Streptophyta > Magnoliopsida > Asterales > Asteraceae > Rutidosis > Rutidosis leptorrhynchoides. Next base: position 325,963,777 of record NC_092341.1, read on the forward strand.
CTTAAAGAGTAGTATTTAAAACAGAGATATCAAGATTATCTGGAGAAAACTTACGGTCTGTTGTAAAACCATCCCATAATGCCATAAACTCGGTCTTCATACTGGTTAATGCTTCATATTCTGTAGTTCTGCGCTGACTAAGAAAGCTATCAACCTCATCGATAAATATTATGGCAGGCTGGAGCTTGTGTGCCAAACTAAAAACAGCAGCCACTGCAAATAACAATCATCACCACTAAAACAATACTTTGTGAAGAGAGAAAATATCTATGTACAAGGTAACAATATCTTGTCCAATACTTAAAAATAACTATCTGCAATCAAAGGGAAGCATTAGAATAAGAAGAACGAAATAGTAGTTACACAAGCGGGTTTTGATCCATTTACAGATGGGTTATACGTTAATGAACATATAGAAAACCATATTGGTTGTCCACTATGTAAGGGTTACATAAAACTGAATAATTAAGCGTTGAATGATTTATAATCTGAATGACTTAAAGGTTCCGAATGAAGTTGGTTCTCTTTGATAATCATTTTGAATGAACAATTTGAATGATATAATATTACATAACTAATATTTTGCATGAATAAAAGGACATTATAGTTGATTAATAAGTGTTCTTGATATAATTTTAAGAGGACATTACCAAAAAATTATGTGTTTAACGGTTAAGAGAATATTTTAACTCTGAAACCATTCAGAACCATACGTCATAGAGGTCAGAAACAAACGCGTTGAATGCTGAATGTTGCATCATTTAGCGTTGAATCATTCAATCAAGAGGTAATCATACGCACCCTACAAAAATAAGTAGAAACTAACCTGTTGAATAAGATGATAACCCGTTTTAGAAGTGTGTTTGGTATTGCTTATCTACTATTAAAATAACCAAATTAATACTTGAAGAAGCAATCATAGGACCCGACAGAAAGGCTTCAAGAACTCACCGAGTTTTTGTGCATCTCCAAACCACTTGCTCATAAGATCTGATAATCTGACATTAATGAAAACAGCCCCGGATTCTTTCGCGATAGCTTTTGCAAGCATAGTCTTACCTGTACCAGGTGGACCATACAACAAAATACCTTTTTGAGGACCAAGAAGCTTCCCATAAGAAAAAAGCTCGGGCCTACGCAAAGGTAATATGACCAATTCATATAGTGATTGCTTGATAGATTCCAACCCTCCAATGGAGTTAAACTCCACATCAATGTGATCAGGGTTTATCACATTGCATGCAATGACATCCTGTTAAGCATCAAAATTTAGGAACAACTAATCAAACAACTTATTAGAAACTACATACTTGTTTTGCACATGACACCCCTTTCCTAAGAAAATTCTCTTGTACAGCACAAAAGTGTGTTACAAAAAAAAGGGTGCTAAGTAGAAAAACAGTAAGTTTCAATTTATACTGGCTGCCTGTCATCCTAACAATGTTACATCCTCTGCTTTTTATCGGAGGTCATATACTTAGTTACATATTTTAGCAAGAATTGAGAGCTATTTACATACATAAAATCATTCGGACTCAAGCTACAAACAATAAATGTACAAAGTACACGAGTTCAGTTTTTGCGGTTTTTTTTTTTTTTTTTTTTTTTTTTTTTTTTTTTGAAAGGCAAACTCACACACCCACCTAAATCTAACTCGAATATATACACCACGAATTGTCCTAAGCAGGACTCGAACCCTCAACCTCAGTTTTTGCGGTTTATGAGCTTAAAATCTTAAATGCATAAGCTTATGGTATTATACAACTAATGAGCTCAAATTGGCAAGCTCATACACTCTTAAAAATATGCTTATCCGATTATCTACATTGCAGTAAGTCCCTAACCCGAAGAAATAAACTTACCAAACACCCTCACCTTAACATGAAAAATTATACTACTACTATGTTCATATACTAGTTTACACCCGCAACTTCGTGGAATTAATAATTAATAATCAACAATCATAAATAATTAATTTAATTATAAATAATAATAATGATAATAATAAGTTTTCTTTTTATATATACAATAAAGATATTTGAGTTTGTTATGGCTTTTACATATAGGAGAAAGATTTGAATTTGTTACAAATCATCAATGGTTAAATTCAAATCAATTGTTAAAATTTCAAATTAAGGGTTGAATTGAACAGAGACAAAATAATGACATCATCATGCTAATCAATAATTAAAAATCATAGTTATGAACTAATCTAAAGGTCAATATTTTTTATTCTGTTTTTTTTTAAAGGCAAGTAAGTTTTATATATAAAAAAAGAAGTACACGAAATACACTAGCAAGTAGCTAGATAAGACACGAGACCGCACAAACGCACACGAGACCACACACAAACACACGAAAAAAATGCACTAAACAAACAAAGCTCGAAGCATTAAAGGGACACAAGCACGAAATTATATTCAATCTTTTATTCAATCTTCTAACAAAAGATGACATAATACTAACATGTTTGCAAGTGAAATTATGTTTCTCCCATACATACATGCATACATTCATACAATTATATATTATATATTTATATATACATATACATAATACATATAACATAAAAAATACTACGCGTACTATTCAATTGCAGATGGCTACTAAATTTCCCCCCAACAATATCACATATTTCAACATCAAAGTATCACTATCATAAACCTAAATCCTAAATATTAATGTACTTCCTAAAAGCATAAAACAGAAAATAATAACAATATTGAATATTGTTGATTTATGTTAACAATAATAATAATAATAATACCTCATAAGGATTAGTTTGAATAAGGGGACGTCCTAATCGTTTAGAAATTTCTTTCTTTTGTTCAATGGCCTTTTTAGAAGCTTCTCGATTATGATCAACATGTTTTAACCCTGCAAACAGAGCCAAACAACTTAGAGCTGCAAACAGAACCAAACAATATAGAGCTGTACTCGCTCTCGCTGCATACAACACAAGTTCTTGTAAATGCTTTGTTTCAGTTGATGTATCATTCATCTTTTTATCCAATTAATTAATAATTAATACTCCAATGAATAAAGTTTTTCAGTTGATGGAACGCACGTACACCGTGATGCTTTAATCGCGAACCCTTTCATCATTCACAAGTCTTGGATTTCAATGTACGATGTGAGCCCGATAACTTAAGGCCCAATTGTGGTCCAAAATGTTTTTTTTTTTTTTTTTTGGTAAGCGAGTAAACCCTCCTATGAACGAGTACATTGGCTTCCCATAGAAGGTAAAACCCCGGGTAATCAAGCCCCCTGAGCGCGAGACCTGGTACCGGGTGAATTGCGCATTATGCGCACCCTCTAGTCACACTCTCTTTTTGAACAATTTGGCATAGTCAGGAATTGAACCCGGGTGATGTGCATAAATTATATATTTTATTTATTATTTAGTTGCATGTGATGTAACAATAAACTTTGCTAGAAAAACTTCTTAAGAATACAAGAACAAAGAAAGGAAAGGAAGGAGATGAGAAGTAACACCTACAATTGTGAAAATAGTCAATGGTGCAAATTTAAAGACTTACATACATGACTTATTTCTATTACACAATTTATTATGCAAGTAGTATTCATATTGATATATGACACTAGCATGCTATAAGTAAAATGAAGTGATATCAAGTAACAAAATTGATCATCCACGTACACAAGTTAGAGTCATCTGTTTGAAGACTTATTTCTCAATATCATAACATTCCCATTTAGATGACAATTTGGTTTCATTAAAGATCATCTACATTCTAGTACTGTCTTGTTAAAAATGTTGCTATAAAAAACTCGGTGGAAAAACACTTTAGTGAATGGAAAAATAGTGCATCATCATAGAGTTACCCGAAATTAGACATCCTTGAGATGTTACATATTTTGAACTTGCATCGTGCCAAAACTATGAGCATGTTTTCCGAATATACCGGTCAGTAGTGCTTTAATAAAAAGATTAGCAAAGCTGTTGCTAGATTGAACATATCTCATTTCAATCTGGTTGTCCTTGGTTGTCCTTAATAAGCTATTTGTATATGAGAAAAAAAAAATAGGAAGTTCAGTCACTTCTAAAATACACTTCATTTGTGTGACAGAGATGCATTATCTTCATGAATTGTTGGACTTTTCTCATGTTTTAAGAGTCAATAATAAGTTGTGTCATTGATCGCATATTCTCGAGTAACTTCATGTAATGTAATAACTTTGGCATGATATGAGTAGTTCACTAAATACTTGACTCACTAACACCTTCAATTGAAACAACTCGAACTAATAACTTTGGCATGATATGAGTAGTTCACTAAATACTTGACTCACTAACACCTTCAATTGAAACAACTCGAACTAATATTTCGAGAGTGTGTTCAAACACGTCGTCTATATACTAAACTTGCCCATTTTGACTTGACATCCATTTGCTCAACACATTTTACAAAGACTAATGAAAGACTCAACCATGTTTGTGGCATAATGTTAAAGAATAACTATTACTTGGCCAGCAAATCTTAGAGATTCTATTCTAAGACAAGTATTACTAAACCTAAGACCTAGATTACAAAGGCTACTCACTATAAGGTGCAGATTGATATTGAAAATGGTACTTGAAAAAAAAAAAAAAAAAAAAAAAAAAAAAAAAACACATCACCAAGACCCACAGATGGGGGCACAATGTAGCCTTCGACCAAACAAGTACAAGCTGGAAAACATAACAAACACATAACAATATAAACTGCAGATACGTAAATGTCATCCGAACCAGCCTCAGCCATTAGAATCTGCGGAAACATTACAAGCAGAACAGATAATTAAAGCAGTCAGAATTGAACATTCGTAGCCTTATCTCCCGATACGAATTGACAACCTAAGACCAGAAAACCTCACAAAAGCAAGACACAAGAAGATAGCGAATTCTCTTCAACCATAGCTTTAACACTATGTTAAACACACAACATCCAAGAAAACAGACAAATATGGCTGTTGTTTATACCGCAATCCTCTTTAACCATAGTTTTAATACGGCGTTAGTAACATACTAAACCTGAACAAAGTGTTAGCATTCAAATTTTGACCAAATCTAACAAGTTACATCAGGTTACAGATATCATACACCCAAATCAAATTCTGTTATCATATAGATACAGAAGTCAGGGCAAACAAAACGTAGCTCTAGAAGTTGCATATCATCCAGACTATGGATAACGAAATGCATATTAAATTATAGACTATTCAAAATTGGGAGAGTTAATCTTTAATACTGAACTAAATCAATTATCATGACTATCAGATTTCATGTTCAGAATCTTGGAAAGCTCACTAATCGCAGAGTCAACTTCAACGGTTTCCCTTGGCACTGACCATATTTCTGATTGTGAGTTCAAACCACCGTACTCGTTTGCTGCAACCCTCGTCGTTTTGGATGTAACAACCGCTTTCTCCAGGTCTGCCTGGGATAATGGTCTTGGACACTGCATATAGACAACGGAAATGTATGATAATCAGCTTTCAATTTGAGTCGAACAGTTCTTTATATATGATACAAATGAATTTTCTCTATATACGAATCAAGTGCACTACAAATGGATGGGGCAAAATGGGTAGTTCAAGTAACGAGTTAAAACATATACACGCCATCCCATTACAAGTGTCCATAATTTTTCAATTTTGACTGTAAATTTCTTTGCTTGTGTTATATAATCTTGATAAAAGTTATATTAACAAAAACACCTTTAAAACCCACAAAGTTCATATAATTTTCATCAAATATCATATAACACAAATAAACATATTTAAAGTCAAAGTTGAAAACATAAGACTTTTTTAAGTCAATAGTGGACACTTATCATGGGATGGATGGATTATATTTATTTTAGTTGTGATTAAACGAATCAAATTGGGATCGACCTGAAACACCTCTTGCCGATATTTTTTCCCCTTTATTAAACAGTACTGTGATAAACTTGATGATTAAAAAAAAAAAGTTACGAAAACAAAAACCAAAGTTTTTGAACAAACCATACACTATGGTCGATGGGGCATTCGGGTTTGTACTCAAAAACCAAAACTGATGATCATAGTGTATGGTTCGTTCATAATAAAACTATTCTAGCTTCTAATTTAGACAGTTTAGTAGGTTGGATGCATTAGATGCACTTTAGGAGCCTTTCAGCTCATTTGACTCATTAGCTTGACTGTTTTGACATATATAATGGACATAGAGATACTAACATTTGGCGATTTCCCGTTCTTCTCATTATCGAGTAGATCTCGTATCGGGAAATAAGCTGCTTTCTTGCAGAGCTCAACCAGATCTGAGCCAGTATAATCTTCACAAACTGAAGCTATAAAGTCAAAGTCAATATTGTCATCTACTCTTTCATCCTTCAAGATCACCTTCAAAATAGCAGCCCTTTCTTTGCAATCAGGCACCCCAATCTTAAATGCCTGCGATAGACGTCTAAGTATTGCTTCATCAATCTCTGAAGGACGATTAGTTGCTGCAAGAACCATCACTCGAGCATTCTCTACATAAAACAACAACTCAAACTTTCAAATGGGCCCGAATTTACACTACCATAGGCCCAGTCCCATAAAGTTTAGTATTTGTCATCTACATATCACTCGACTTACTGTTTTATACGGGTCACATAATTTCAAAAGTACATAATTGTATAATTTGTGTATTTATATGCCTTACAAAAAGAAAATAACTTTTTAACAAGATATAAAGTCCTCATAAATGAGTTCCATTCTTAAGATATTCAAACGTATTAGATTTGAAGGATTTTTTTTCCAACTATCATAATATCATATACAGTCCCTTCTCCAAAATAGGACTGCTTTAGCAAGAATTTTAGGGAACGGACTAGGTCTGGATTTTATGCTGGGACAAACAGTAAGACAGAGATATCAAGCTTATGTGGAAAAAAACTTACGGTCTGTAGTAAAACCGTCCCATAATGCCATAAACTCCGTCTTCATACTGTTTGATGCTTCAAAGTCTCCACTTTTGCGTTGACCAAGAAAACTATCAACCTCGTCGATGAAAATTATGGCAGGTTGGAGCTTGTGTGCCAAACTGAAAGTAGCAGCCACTGCAAATAACGATCATCACCACTAACAAATACTTTACAAAGAGAGAAAATAATTAAAGATAAGGTAACAATATCCTGTGCAATACTAAACCACTCACCAAGTTTTTGTGCATCTCCAAACCACTTGCTCATAAGATCTGATACTCTCACATTAATGAAAACAGCCCCCGACTCTTTCGCAATAGCTTTTGCAAGCATAGTCTTCCCTGTACCAGGTGGACCGTACAACAAAACACCTTTTTGAGGACCAAGAAGCTTCCCGTAAGAAAAAAGCTCGGGCCTACGTAAAGGTAATATGACCAATTCGTATAGTGATTGCTTGATTGATTCCAACCCTCCAATGGAGTTAAACTCCACATCAATGTGATCAGGGTTTATCACATTGCAAGCAATCACATCCTGTTATACATCGAACATAAGCAAAAACTAATCAAATGATTATTCGATATTAAAGTTGTTTTGCACACAACACTCAACAGTTGTTTTCAATTTTTGCAGCATATTTTACCGATGTGGCAGCCATACAGGCTGCATGTCATCTTAATCATGTTATATCGTCGGCTTTTTATCGGAGTTCAAATACATAGTTACAAATTATAGCAAAAACTGACAGCTATTTACACACATAAAACCATTCGGACTCAAGCTACATACAACAATAGTACAAAGTATACGGGTTCAGTTTTTGCGGTTTATGAACTTAATTACTTAACAATGAGCTCAAATTGGAAAGCTCCTAAACCCTTAAAAATAAGCTTATCCGATTATCTACATTGCAGTAAGTCCCGAATCGGGAGAAATAAACTTACCCAAACACCTCACCTGAACATGAAAATTTATACTCCGTACTACTTTGTTCATATATACAATGTTTGCAAGTTAAATCATATTTCTCCAATACATACATTTATACAATTATATATAAAAAAAAAAAAAAAAAAAAAACATTTTTACAATTATATACAGACATACATGTAACATAAGATGATACCACTATTCTATTGCTACTTAATCCTCCCAAGTCAGGGCGAAAATTAGAAGGGACAGAGGGGGGCCAGTGGATTTGAAATTTTTAGTGCAAAATTTTGAATTTTTTATTTTGCCCACAATTGATCTTTTTTTTTTTTTCCCAAACCCTCCATATTTTGCCCCAAAACTTTCATATTATGCTCAAAAACCTCCAAATTTTACCCAAAAACTTCCATATTTTGCCAAAAATATCCATATTTTACCCAAAAAAATTTGCTACGCATTTAGAAAAAATTTCACCCCTGGTGGAAAAAAATTCCTGCTTATCGCCACCAGTGTGCTCCCAACAATATCAAATATTTCAACATCAACGTATTTACATGAAAAAAAATAATGTACAATAAAATTATACATAAAACCCAAAATCCTAATTACTGTTGTACTTCCTAAAAGCATAAAACAAATAAAATGTAAAATGATAACAATATATTGAAATTGAAAATTGTTGATTATGATAGCAATAATTATACCTCGTAAGGATTAGTATGAACAAGGGGACGACCTAATCGTTTAGAAATTTCCTTTTTTTGTTCAATGGCTTTTTTAGAAGCTTCTCGATTAGGATCAAGATGTTTCAACCCAACAAACAGAACCAAACAACTTAGGGCTGCACTCGCTGCATACAACACAAGTTCTTGTAAAAACCTTGTTTCTCCTTTCATTTTCTTTTTATCCAATTGATTGATGAAGTTTTACAGTGGGGTTTAAATGGAATTTGCTTTTTGAGTGTACGTGTTCAAGGTGGAACTTGATTTTTGGTGGTGATACTGGAACGCAAACGTACACGTGTAATGATTTGAATGGATAACCATTTCGTCTTTCGCAAGTCTTGGATTTGTTGTACGTGTGAGCCCAATAACTTACGGCCCAATAGCAGCCCAACTGTAATTTATAATTATGCTTCAAGGATGGTTTAACGATCGTATTTCTACAATACGAATCGGGTTTCTTTCCGAATGTGTGTACGTACGTGACAATTGATCGCGAAGTTTGTTAATATCTTTGGGTGATGCCGACAACTTGTCTTTTTAAAAAAGAATATATTAAGTATTATTATAATTATATTGAAAATTTAGCTTTTCTATATACATATTATACATAAATTTTTATATTATCAGTCGACTTATATATTCAATTTTGAACCCTAATGTACATTTCCAACGTTTATATATTTTAAATGTGTTCTCTAAAACATTCAAAACTAACATTATATCAATATCATTGAATAGTGAAAAGGAAATAAATCAATTTGTGTCCACACACAAATTTAAGAGCTAGTTATAAATAAAAGAAGAAAATAAATAAATATTCCTAACTATTCAGAATCACACAATTAATACTTTTTTCCCAATTGACATAAAGCAAGTCAAACAACAACTAATTTGACATTGACATTAATTTTCCAATAGGAAGATTTGTGATATGAGTTTTAGTGCATAGTGTATTTTTATGGCGTGAATTTGAATATGTAATATGACTATGTGGTGTGAATTTGAGTCTATAATATGAAATTATCTATTAATTTATTATAAAAAAGTATGAAATATAATAAGAAAAATGATATGGCTACGTTTAATCATACCATAAATAATATATTTTCCTTTTTATAACTTAAACTTGCCATGAATATTATTATTGCCAAAATTATATAAGAAAAATAGATATTAAAAAATGAACAATTATACTTTGTAATTAATTAAAGAGAGTTTACAAACTTAATTATAGTAAATTTAAACGTAGCCCTAAAGACTATGTTTAGTATTGTCCATAAAATAAATTTTCAATCAAAAACAAGAAGCAAAAATTAGCTAAGTTTTTTTAATTTCATATATTAGATCATTATTAATTATTAATATAATAATTCATTATTGACTTTGTTGATTACTAGAGAAAATTCGACCGCGCGTTGCTGCGGTTGTATTCGACGCGCGGTCGAATTTGGATATACGTTGTTTGGTACCTAGTTTGTTGGACGTGTATGTATATGTATGTAAAGCTTTTTTAACAATGTTCGTTTCGCGTATAGTTAGTCGCGTTGTGTTCGTAAAATTATTTCGAGTTGAACGGTGGTCTCGGAAAAATTTAACTCGCACCGAGCGAGAATATAGGGTCCGTTATTTAGCGTTTTTTTAACGATTTCCGTTTCGCGTGTAGTTAGTCCCGTTGGGTTTTTGAGATTTTTTAGAGATGAACGGTGGTCTCGAAAAAATTTAATTCGCACCGAGCTGGAAGATATGCCTTTATGAAAAATCGAGTGGAGTTTATTAATTAAAATAAGGATTTGACATTTTGTACCCCTGTTTTGAGGGGTTAAGTTGCACATTGTTTAAACTTAGGGGGGCAAAGTTGTTTTTTTCCATATGTTTTTTTATGTGCAGTTTGTTTTTGGTTTTGGGCACCAAACGACCAAAAACAGCATGGCTGTTAGTATATATGATAATGATAATGTCATATAGTATATATTTTAATTTAATTTTCAAATATTGATTTGATTTTTCACTATAGATATTGATTTGTTATTGCAAAAAAAATTAATATTTTTATTATGTATTATATTATTATTAATTTATTAAATATAAATTAATTACTAATAATAATTATTTATAATAATTAATTATTAAAATTAATTTCCTGAAGTTGTTATAAAGTAGTTAATATTATAAATTATAAAAAAAAATTTATTACTCCAAGAGAATTTTTGTACTACTACTAACCACCCCACCCAATTTTGTACTACACCTTGCCAAAGTACATTCCAATTTTCATCTTTAAATTCATTTCAATTATCAATATCAAATCAACCAAAATATACTAAAGAAATAATAAAATTAAAAAATATATATATATAATTTTTGTTCATTCATGTGCTAAAGAACCCCTATAATGCAGGGGTCTACAAGAGAGATAACAGCTGACAACATCGACTCACCGGACCAAATTCCGGCCGGCGAGAACGACGTCGGAGTAATAAAGAGAACGCCACCATGGACACAACATTTAACGCTTCGAGGATTAGTGGCGAGTTTAATAATCGGAATAATGTACAGTGTGATTGTAATGAAACTGAATTTAACAACTGGCCTTGTACCTAATTTAAATGTTTCAGCTGCACTTTTGGCGTTTGTGTTTATATCAACATGGACCAAATTGTTACACAAAGCTGGGTTTACAACGACGCCGTTTAGTAGGCAAGAAAATACTATTATTCAGACTTGTGCTGTTGCTTGTTATAGCATTTCTGTTGGAGGTTTGTTTCATTTTCATTTTATTAAATTTATTATTATTCATTTATTGAAAATTTGTCATAGTTAGCAACAATAAGTTGTCCACCTTTCAGTTTTTTTTTTTTTTTTTTTTTTTTGGTATCTATCAAACTAATTATTTACTTGTAAAAATCAACCAACCAGAAACCATTTATGCCGTAAAGATCAAATTTTGTTAGTATTATATTATACTGATGATGATTGTTTATTTAAAAAATATATTTTGTGTGTGACATTAAAACGAGACGAAATAAGTATTTTATTGGAGTAATATAAAACACATTTTTAGTGGAATGATAGTTTTTTCTATCACTAATTATTTAAGGATTATTTGGGTTTTCTGATGGTAATGTAAATCATACTCCAGTTAGTATGGAAACTCAATTAGATTATTTCTATTTTTATAATAATTTTGTTTGGGTCCTCATATTGGTCTCATGTTCAAACATCATTAGCGGTAGTCAAGGACGTATCTTAGTGAGGGCAGGGAGGGGCTTTGGCCTCCCAACAAAAATGAAATTTGTATCCCTTTGAATTACGAGCGTATGAGCTTTTGAATTAACTAAATCGGAGTCCGTATAAATAAGATATGGTGAAAATGTTGATAGCTCGCTGATTCAGCGAGCCTTCATCATTTTGGTCATATTTTTTTCATACGAACTCCGATTTAGTTGATTCAGAAGTCAAAACTTTCGTAACTCAAAGAGCATTTTATATATATATATATATATATATATATATATATATATATATATATATATATATATATATTCAAAAGTTCAAACGAGAACTACAAAAAGGGCGAGAACTGCGAGAACTTTTAATTTACGAACATTTTTACATGTGAGTAGATTGAGTCACCCACAAATGTTGATGAAGAGTAAGAATGAACATAAAATAGTTTGAAAAAACTTATATTTTACCTATATAATCAAATATATAGTTTTCCGTTCACATGTGCATATTTGTTTGTGTAACATGTAAACACTTCATATAATTAACAATTTAACATGTAATTGTGGTAATGAACATATGTTTGTTAGTGATATGAGAATTAATTAACATTTGTTTGTAATTTTTGCATTTAAATGCTTAAAAACTACGAAATTAAGAAGTTCTCGCAGTTCTCGCCCTTTTTGTGGTTCTCGTTTGAACTTGCCCTATATTTTAAAAAAATAGTGATCTTGCCCCCCAACGAACAAGTTGAACCTCTAATTATATAATATAGTGATCTCGGGCCTCTCAATGAACAAGTTCAAGCTCCGTCAATGGCCATAGTATGTTTAGGGTCGGAGTTGGTTAATGAGATGACTCGATTATACTATGTACATCATTGTAAAAAATACTCATTGTCTTAGGATAGGCTAAACAGAGAAACCTTATATGTTTATGTTTATAAAAAGGTTGAAATTGTTTTGGTAGAATTATGAATTATAAATTTGATTAAAATCTGATTGAAATTTGATATAATGAAAGGAATTGTGTAGGTGGATTTGGGTCATATTTGTTGGGATTAAACAAGAAGACATATGAGCAAGCAGGAGTAGATACACCAGGGAATTCACCTATGAGTTATAAAGAACCAGGTGTTGGTTGGATGACTGGTTTTTTGTTTGTTAGTAGTTTTGTTGGCCTTTTGGCTTTGGTTCCTCTTAGAAAGGTTTGCTTTTTTTATTACTTTATGTTTCTTGATTTGTAGTTAGTTACATTCAAGGTTTTGTGTATGAAAAAGTAACTTTTTTATTTTCTTTTTGTTACAGATTATGATCATAGACTATAAATTAACATATCCAAGTGGAACAGCTACAGCTGTGCTCATCAATGGCTTCCACACTCCCAAAGGAGACAAGATGGCCAGGTAAGCATATCAATAGCAATAATTAGTTGACTTTTACGTTGTATAAATGTCTATCTGATTTTGCTAACGACAGCCATTTGGCTGTCGTTAACATGCATTGAACCATTGTAAATAGCAGTTATCAGTCACTTTCAAAATGGCAGTTATTAAGATGTACAGTAATCTAAAACACGTTAACGACAGCCCTAAGGGCCGGGCCGTTGTTAGCAATATCTATACAGTGTCGAGCCTACTTGAAAGGTTATGGGGTCCTATGACCCCACATGTTTAATTTTTTTAATAATGTACTCTTCAAATGTATAGGACACCACTAAATTTAAGTATAGGACCCCATATATGTTTAGGATTTATAGATTTTTGAAGGTAAATGTTCAAACATAATTTGTATTGGAAAAAAAATTCGGGACCCCATCAAGTTTTCATCCTAGATTCGCCACTCTATCCATATCTATATCTATATTGATACTGTTATACAAATATATTTTGGTTGACCTTTACTCTTGAGTCTTACAACCTTCAATTAATATATACCACTGAATGTGAAAAAATGAATTTATATTACCTTTCCATTGACATATCTTTATATATTAGAATTTGTCAAAATTTGTATTTTTTATTTAAATCATCAAAATTTTCAAACATCAGTGTCAGATGTTTATAACTTCAAACACTAAAATCATATTCAAATACCATTTCTTACCATGTGTTATACTGAATCATGTATCCCCAATTTGTTGGTTTAATGCAGGAAGCAAGTTGTGGGGTTCGCAAAGTTCTTCACAGGGAGTTTTATGTGGGCTTTTTTCCAGTGGTTTTATTCGGGTTCAGGCAAATGTGGATTCACATACTTCCCAACTTTCGGGTTAAAAGCTTATGCGAACTCGTGCGTATTTCACTTCTAGACCTTTTGGCTAGTTTTATGCAGCATTATCGCAAGGTTGGTGTTGTTGTAAATTTATTGGTTTGGTGCAGGTTTTATTTTGATTTTAGTATGACATACATAGGAGCAGGAATGATATGTTCACATCTAGTGAACTTATCGTTGCTTGCGGGAGCTGTGCTTTCGTACGGAGTAATGTGGCCACTGATAAGTGACCGAAAAGATGATTGGTTTCCTTCAAGTTTACCTGAAAGTAGCATGAAGAGTCTAAACGGTTACAAGGTATTTTTCAATAATTGTTCATATAAACTACATTTTAACTGCATTGGGCAATTTCGACCCAAATACTTATAAATGGGTCGGTTTGGGTAGCACTTATTTCAAAGGGTAAGATAGGTCAAACTATATATTAGCTAAAAAGGGAACCGGTCAAATGTAACAAAAATAATTAATTTAGAAAAATTTTTAGCTGTCAACTCAATTTCTCCCATCTTGGCCTGTGTTATAACTTGTTTCAACCCAAACATGCCTGCTCATTTTGCCACTTACAACGTTAAGTCTTGAGATCTAGCGGTTTCTTGTATTTGCAGGTGTTTATTTCAATTGCGCTTATTCTAGGAGATGGTTTGTACAATTTTCTCAAGATAACATATTTCACTGCTATAAATATATATGCCACCTCAAGGAAGAATCCTAAAACTAGTAAGTTCTAAAATGTGCAAAAGCATACAATAATTCTTAAAAAAATTAAGACTTTATGAATACTACTAACATTATTTTTTATGCTGAAACAGACCCAGATGATAGTAACGAACCTCAAGATAACCTCCAACGAAACGAGATATTCTTAAGAGAAAACATTCCTTTTTGGGTTGCAGCAACTGGTTATATAGCCTTCTCTATCGTCTCCATCATTATCATCCCAATCATGTTTCCCGAGCTCAAATGGTACTTTGTTCTCGTGGCTTATGTCATTGCACCGTCACTGGGCTTCTGTAACGCTTATGGTGCAGGTCTAACCGACATGAACATGGCATATAACTATGGAAAGGTTGCACTGTTTGTGCTAGCCGCAATGTCAGGGAAAGATAATGGTGTGATTGCTGGACTCGTTGGTTGTGGTTTGATTAAATCAATCGTTTCAATTTCATCTGATTTGATGCATGATTTTAAAACCGGTCATTTGACTATGACTTCACCTAGGTCAATGCTTGTTAGTCAAGCTATTGGGACCGCCATCGGTTGTGTGGTGGCTCCGCTAACGTTTTTCCTATTTTATAAAGCGTTTGATATTGGGAACCCTGAGGGAGAATATAAAGCTCCGTATGCTATTATTTACCGGAACATGGCAATCTTAGGCGTGGAAGGGTTCTCTGCACTGCCACATCATTGTTTACAATTGTGTTACGGGTTTTTCGCATTTGCTATGTTGGCAAATTTAGTTCGTGACACGTCAACAACGAAGATGGGGAAATGGATCCCGTTACCAATGGCTATGGCTGTGCCGTTTCTGGTTGGGGCGTATTTTGCTATCGACATGTGTATGGGAAGCTTAGTTGTTTTTGTATGGCATAAGATAAATAAACAAAAGGCGAACTTGATGGTTCCTGCGGTCGCTTCAGGTTTGATCTGCGGTGATGGATTATGGATACTTCCTTCGTCGGTTCTTGCATTGGCAGGGGTTAGGCCACCAATTTGTATGAGCTTTTTGCCTACAACTACCTAACAAAGTTGGGATTTTTTATAGGGCAAATACATACCCCTTGGCAGTTTTGTTTTAAGGAATAGAAGGTTAGAAGTCAATGTATGAGTATGTATGCTATCATATAATTATAATGTAGAAATTGTAATTATAATAAGCAACAATTTCTGTTGGTATAGTTGTACCATTCTAATAGTAGAAACATGTTTAACCAATAAAACTTTTGTCAATCAATCTATTTAATTCGGCTCTATTTTTGAGTCAACAGTCATCGGCGATTTATTGGCGTATTGACTGTCGTTTAAGCCTAAATTGAATTCCAAACCCATGGAAATTTGATTCTACCATTTTTATGTTGACTCAATTTTTTTTTGATATTTTACTAATTTTTTTTTAAAAAATTCCTACTTATTGGTCGGAAGTCAACTCGGAAGCAATTTCTTTATTCGTCGAATAGATCGAGAGATGATTTTCTCTACTTTTGAGAGTGTTTTCACTCTGGTTTGAGAAATGACTTGTTTTTATTCTCGGATAGGGGAAGGTTTGTCTACATATCACCTCCCCCATACACCACTAATGTGGTATTGAGTTTTGTTGTTGTAATCAGTTTATTTAATCAAAATTATCTTAATACATCACAAGTTATGTAATCATATTCAAAACCCTAACGTTTCGGACAAAAACGTTTCATTCAACACGTCCTCAATCTGTTTTGACTTGTACTAAGTTACTGCTTTTAACTCGTTACCCAACTAGTTATCTCTACCTTATTTTGCCACCATTGGTAGTGGCTAATATTAGCTAATGTTACTAGTGTCCTCCCTATTATAAAAGCAGTTACCTTTATCAATCTAAAGAAGCAATAATCACAAGTTAGAATGCAGTCAACATCAACCTGAATGAGACATGAAAAAGATGAATGCACAATTGAATGAATCTGGTTTTGATATACATCAAGAACAAGATGCTCCATCTCTATCTAATTTCCACAAAAATATCAGAAATGTAAAGCCAAATATATGCTACAGGAAATATGAGGCATAAAGTTTGCACATTTTATTTTAGCATGCTTTTTAACTAACAAAATCAGAAGCATATATGCATCTGTATCTGTGTATCATACCAATACCAATACAAATAAAAAATAAACTTTCATTAGTGGTCCAAGTGACTTTTTCAAGGACAAAACAGCTTGCATAAATCTTTAATATAAGCCATAAAGTTAGCTTCCTGATGGTATAACCTTTATCAATAATCAATCCAATTTCAATAATAGCTTCAAATGAAAGCAGAATATACAAAAAGTCATGACTGTTGAAGTCATCTTATTCTGATTCAGCGACATAGTAAATTAGAAATCGAATTTTCCATTGTATGGGCAGGAAGAGGAGTGCTAAATTACTAGACAACATTTTAATTAACTTACTCCGTATAACATAACGTAAGAATCTATTAGTACTAAAATTATCAACGCAATTACCAAACGAGTGTTGGACACCCCGGTTGCACTTTGTGATATTCAAATTACTAGCTTTGATTGGGTCGCGAATTGCAAGTCGAAGAATATAGATTGGCATAATTAGTTGCATAATCCTCAAGTATTTTTTAACATCTAAGTGGCTTCTTGTTAGGTTACTAGCTTAGCATCCTTTCTTGTTAGCCTTCGTGTGTCTTTAGTTTGTTGCGAAGTCGTGAGCTGCTCTGCAGATTGATGTAATACCCGTATATATTTTTAATAAAAGTTCTATTACCTTTCAAAAAAAAAAAAAAAAAAAAAAAATTACCAAACGAGGTTCATAAAGTTGAAAACTGAAATCAGACTCTAAACATCGTGCCTAATCTGTTTCAGTGAAAGTGATTGATTAGAACATATGATGATCAAACGGCATCTTGATTGTGCACCATTTAAAGTTGCAAGTACCCACTCTCGCACATGGCAACATTGAAACCGACAACTCAATAAGCATAAACCTCAAATGCAACAGATAAAGACTATAGCACATTAGTCTCAACAGTTGACTTCATTTCATAAGCATGTAAGTTTAATTAGTGTAGAACTATACGTAAAAATGTCTATAGAACCAAGATGCATAGCGACCACCCAAATCAATCTGGACCATGTAACATGAGAAATATGTTAAATATTCATTGATGGGGTACAGAATGATAAAACGAAATTTTGAGAGGGTAACTAATCAACTATATTATCTTAAAAGTACAGTGTAAAGTGTAAACGAATAAATTAATAGGGTTTTTTTCTCGTTTAGGCTGCTCGTGAATGAAGATTATTTTCAGTCTCAACAAATCGATGGTCCTCGACGAAAATAAAAATGAGCTCTTATACTCGTTAAATTTTTTAACTCGTATAAACTACAGTATTATAAATTTGATTGACAATTTTTATTGAATTTAATTAAAAAGTTTGAGAAAGGTATATACATATATTCAAATTTTGGGCCCTAATTTTAATTAATAGGGTCAATTTTTTTTATCAATCAGATTTCAATAAATTATTTTATAATTCTCAATTTTCAATCACATTTTACCTCACTGACAAAATTAATATTTAAAAAGTGACACCCTATTATTTATCAAATCACCCAAAAACACCTCTGATATAAAATGCACCGTTAGAAGTGATCTTACATAGTTGTGAACTTAAAAACTTTTGTGAAGTACATGGTATTAACCGAGCCCTTCAATATTTTGATATTATCTTCTTTTTTTTTTTTTTTTTCATTCAAAATCCGATTTAAATTATTCAAACACCTATTATACTAGTAATTTAACAACAACAAGAAGAACAAAATTTGAGTCACAAAACTTTATAATGTCAAAATTTTATTTCCATATGAAGAGGAATTAAGGTACAAAATTCGATAAAAATAATACTAGTAAGATTAAATTACATTCTTTTTTTTTCTTTTTTTCTTTTTTTTTACTGTTTTCAATCAAGAAATCCAGTTTTTTGAAAAACCGCATTACGAACACGGCACAAATCCCTTCCTTTAAGCGTACGTCCAGCTCCTTCAAATACAGAAAACGTTACGTACGATCTCGCTACAATCTCATGTGGCGGTACAATGTCCGACACGTCATCATCTTCATCATCCTTCCGTCATCATCCACGTCATCAAATTGCCTTAGATAATTACTTTTATTCTTCTTCGGCCAAACCGGCACGTTCACTGGCGCCGATTGATGATAGTGTTCCGACGAACGTTTCACAGCCACCGGCGGTATCGTACGCGCCGCCGTGGCGGCGGATTCCGACGGACTCATGTTAGGTTTTCGTGTAACGAAAGTGTTCTGATCGTCGGATAAAGCGGCGTAGAGACCGGAATTGAATCCACGGTTGACCGGTGGTGAAGTTGATATGTAGGTTGCCGGTGACGGAATCTCGGGAATTTCATCGGAGGATGTTATTGAAGATGCTGATGACCAAACGACGTCGCTTTCGTGTAGCTCGAGATCTGACGGATTTTCCGGTACGGTGAGATGTGTAGGGAATCGGACGGCGGAGATGGTTGAGGATTTGGCCATGGAAGGAGAGTTGCCGGTGGTCGGAAAAATAGGGTTGACGGTTGGCCAACAGACACCTCTCCTTCTACCTCTGTGGTGAATTGGTGGAACAACCACAGAGGTTCGTTAGAAATATGAATTATAGAATTAGGAAAAAATACCAGGAAATAATAATAAGGAATTACGAAAAGGGGTAAAATGGTAAATATGTTAATTAGTGGAGCAGAAAGAGTGTGTGGGTGGTGGGCCTTATAATATTTTACACGTATGGTTGTTCACTCATATTGTGTGGTTGACATAGTTCGTTATTTTGTAACTATTTTGACACCTTACGCACATCACAGCACATCACATCAGTACATTATTAGTATTACGGAGTAATTTATTATTAGTAGTTGAGGGGCGTGAGTTAGTGATGGGTTGTTTTTTGTATTTTTTAATGACTAGAACGTGTGAATTTTTTTGTATAGAGTAGTGGTGGTGTGGGTTACGAGTATTGCCATGATGTATTAAAATATAATTGGGTTAGTATTAAAAGGGATAAAAATAATATTTTTAAAATAATAAAAAATTAAAAAAAACAACTAACGCGTGTTGCTTGTTGCGTTGAATGGCAACGTGCAGCTCCAAATTTTGCTCAACCAACCCATGGATACAACGCATGGGGGCGTTGGATGCTTGCCAAGTGGGACGGCAACGCCATTGCCCACCACCGATACAACCGGTCTTAGAGCAAGGGAAGTGGTTGCTCGCCACCACCCACTCGCACGGCAAGGACGTCGTCCCCACTCCCTCACCCCGTCGCCACTCGCCACCCCCGTTTCGGTGATCTCAGTCGCCTAGGCGATGAAATGCAACGACTTGATAACGAAATTAAACAACGGCTACATTTAAGACCGTTTAGTTGTAAGATCCAATTTTATCAGTTGAGTTGGACGCCGTCCAGTTTTGAAGGGCTGGACGCCGTCCAGAAATCTGGACGCCGTCCAGATGGCCTGACGAGCCAGCTTTGGTATCTTTGATATTTAAAAGGGGTAACTTGGTAATTTCACTTGGTGGACGACTTTAAGGCCCTAGCTCAGTTTTGGTGAGCCTCATTACTCCTTTTCCATCTACTTTATCATCTTTCATTAAATCCTAGAGAGATAGGAGGTTCTAGAGTGAGAGAGCTCCATTAAAGGAAGAAAGAGGTTGAATCGGGTCTTAGCGCGAGTTCTAAAGTTGTTCATCTACTCGCTAGCTACGTGGTGATTGTGTTGGTAAGTTATAAAACCTATTTTCTTTACTTAAATTGTGTTAAGGGTTAGGGTTTGGGTTAGTGTTGCACTTAAAACCCATTTGTTAGTGATTTGGGGGTTTTGGGTAAGTTTGGGTCATGAAGACCCAAAAGATGACTAACCTAGGGTTTGGAAAGTTAAAGTGTGTAAATGAGTCTTAAAGGCTTAGTAAATCACTAGCACAATTGTAGTTAATATTAGTGGGTGTCATTTGGGTTGTGGGTGACCCAAATGGGCGTGTTGACCTCGAAATGGGTCAAATGGGTCTTGGGCGACCTAGGTTGTTAAATGTGTATGAGAACACACTAAACTTGCGATTATAAAGTGTTAAAGAATAATACCCTTTTTAAGAACACACCAACACGAGCTAAAACCTTGAACGGCCCAATAAACCGAGGAGCTAACTTTTCCCGTTTTCGAAATCGAATAATACCCTTCCATGGCGAAACCTTAAGCATCACCATATCGCCTTCTTGGAACTCAATCAATCGCCTACGTCTATCGGCATACGACTTTTGCCTATCTTGAGCCTTCTTCAAATGTTCCCGAATCAAATCGATCTTGCTATTGGTCTCTAAAACCAAATCGGTACTCCCGATCTCTCTTTGACCCACTTCTCCCCAACAAACGGGAGTTCGAAACCTACATCCATAAAGCATTTCGTAAGGTGGCATCCCGATACTAGTACGATAACTATTATTGTACGAGAATTCCACCAAAGGCAAATGCTCATCCCAACTACCACCGAAGTCAATGATGCACGCTCGTAGCATATCTTCCAAAGTTTGATTCGTACGTTCGGTTTGACCGTCCGTTTGAGGATGATACGCCGTGCTCAACTTCAAATGCGTACCCATATCTTCATGAAACTTTTCCCAAAACCGAGATGTAAAACGGGTATCTCGATCCGAAATAATAGATATAGGAACTCCATGTCGCGAGACCACTTCCTTGATAAACAAATTAGCCAAGGCCTCCGACGATATCACTTCTTTAATGGGAAGAAACAAAGCGCTTTTTGTCAATCGGTCAACTATAACCCAAATCGAATCGAATTGGGTTCTCGCCGTTTTAGGTAACTTTGTAATGAAATCCATGGTAATGTGCTCCCATTTCCATTTCGGGATTTCTAACGGTTGCAACTTACCATACGGCTTTTGGTGTTCGGCTTTTACATGTAAACACGTGACACATTGCTCAACATACTTCACAACATCACGTTTCATGCCCGGCCACCAATAATCTTTCTTCAAGTCATGATACATTTTTGTCGCGCCCGGATGAATGGAATATTTTGACTTATGTGCTTCATCAAGTAGCACCCGTCGGTAATCACCCATCTTAGGCACCCACACCCTTCCTTGAAAGGACAACAAACCACGCGGGCCCATAGTAATGAACTCCGATTAGCCCACGATTCGTTCCGCATGCTTATTGTGAACGTAAGCCTCTATTTGAATCTCGCCAAGCTTCTCAAGAAAATCATTGGAAATAATCAAACGTAACGACCCCACTTTTATCGCCGGATGTTGACTCTTTCGACTCAACGCATCCGCGACAACATTCGCCTTACCCGGATGATAAAGTATTTCACAATCGTAGTCTTTCACCACATCCATCCACCTACGTTGGCGATAATTCAAATCTCGTTGATTAAAGAGATGTTTCAAACTCTTATGATCCGAATAAATCGTACACTTGACACCATACAAGTAATGGCGCCAAATTTTCAACGCATGCACAACCGCCGCCAACTCAAGATCATGAGTCGGATATCTTGTTTCGTGTTCCTTTAATTGTCGAGAGGCATAAGCGATGACTTTACCCCTTTGCATCAGAACACACCCGAGCCCATTTAGCGAAGCATCACAATAAACCGTCATATCTTCCACACCTTCCGATAATACTAACACCGGAGTTTGACACAACTTCCCTTTTAGCAATTGAAAAGCAATTTCTTGCTCGTTCTCCCAATTAAACTTAGCATTCTTTCTCGTCAACTTCGTTAATGGAGAAGCAATCTTAGAAAAGTCTTGGGTAAACCGACGATAATAACCGGCCAATCCGAGGAAACTTCGAATTTCCGTAGGCGTAGTCGGTCGTCCCCAACTCTTCACTGTCTCTATCTTCCCCGGATCTACTTGAATACCGTCTTTGTTCACAATATGACCAAGGAATTGGACTTCCCTTAGCCAAAATTCACATTTGGAGAACTTAGCATACAACTTCTCCTTTCGTAAGGTCTTCAATACTTCACGCAAATGACATTCATGTTCGTTCATACTTTTCGAATAGACTAGTATGTCGTCGATGAACACTATTACCGACTTGTCCAACATAGGTTGGCACACTCGGTTCATAAGATCCATGAATGCCGCCGGTGCATTCGTAAGACCAAAAGGCATCACCACAAACTCAAAATGCCCATACCGCATTCTAAAAGCCGTTTTCTCAATGTCTTCCTCACGGACCCGCATTTGGTGATAGCCGGACCGTAGGTCGATCTTAGAGAAATACGTTGCACCTTGAAGTTGATCAAATAAATCGTCAATCCTAGGTAATGGATAACGATTCTTGATCGTCACTTTATTCAACTCACGGTAATCAATGCACATACGCATACTACCATCTTTCTTCTTCACAAATAACACCGGAGCGCCCCACGGTGAAGCACTCGGTCGAATAAAACCCTTCTCGAGCAATTCTTGAATTTGATTTAACAACTCTTGCATCTCCGTTGACGCTAAATGATAAGGAGTTTTAGCAATGGGGGTAGCCCCCGGAACCAACTCGATGCGAAATTCAACTTGTCTTTCCGCCGGAACACCCGGTAATTCGTCCGGAAAAACGTTTTCGAAATCACTAACAACCGGAATTTCACGAATGGGTGGCGGCTCATTACGAGTATCGACAACATGAGCAAGGAAAGCCATGCCACCACTAACAACAAAACGACGTGCCCGTGCAAAAGTGCATATCGGCACCGGTCTCCTTCGCTTATCACCATGAATAACCAACTCTCCCCCACTTGGGGTCTTCACACGAATAAACTTATCATGGCATGCAATATCGGCTCTATAACGATCGAGCCAATCCATACCAACGACAATATCAAAGTCGCCCAAGGTCATTGGAATAAGATCAATTTTAAAGGTTTCGGCACCAAAAACAACATCACAATTTTCACACACATCGACCACTAGCACCGTCTTGCCGTTTGCTATTTCGACTTTTACCGGACGACTTAACTTAGCTAACGGTCTATCAAGTTTAGGCACAAATCTAGGAGACACAAACGACAAATTTTCACCGCTATCAAAAAGAATTCTTACCGGATTAGAATTAACCACGAAAGTACCTGAGACAACTTCGTTTGATTGCTTGGCTTCATCATTGGTCATCAAATAATTTCGACCCCTTGCTGTACCCGCCGCCTTCTCTAACCGCTTAACATTATCATTTCGCAAATCGGGACACTCCGGCTTCTTATGCCCCTCTTTGCCGCAATTAAAACAAGTGACTTTGTTTCCGGAAGATGGTTTCGGACACTCACGAGCCATATGACCCGGTTGCCCACAATTGTAGCACGTATACGAAAACCCGCCGGTAGTGCCCTTCTTTGCACTATTGACACTTTCGGCCCCCCTCTTGCTCTTGCTCTTCTTGCTTGAGGCGTTAGAGTAACTAAAACCTTCAAATTTTCTTTTAAAAAACATGAAATCACTCTTTCTTGGAACCTCCGGCTCAAAATCCCGAGCCAACTCGAACAATTCATCAAAAGACTTAGCCATACCCCAACTAATCTTCCCCTTGAGTGTAACCAAGTCCATTGACCCTTGTTGCAAATGGTGCAACTCATCCCGGATTCTATCGAGATCGGATGAAGTTCGGTATTCTCTGAAAAATTCTTTCTTGAACTCCTCCCATGTCAAGCCCATTCATTGTTCTTCACCATACAAGTTGATTTTATCGTCCCACCACAACTTAGCTTCTTCGCGTAACATGCTAGAACCATACCTCGTCTTCTTTTCGGGAGGACATTCCGCGGTACGGAAAGCTCCCTCAATATCGGAGATCCAACATGTACTTTTTAAAGGATCCCGCACCCCATTAAACATCGGGGGTTGAGCATCCTTGAAGTTCTTGTAGTGGAAGTCCCGCCTTCCTTCACCTCCTTCACCGCGAGGATAGATATTCCTAGCGTCAAGGGCCTCTTCGATAGTGGCCTTCATTCGTTCATTAATTAGATCGGTTATTTGCTCATCAACCGAATCTTGAAAGACCTTTCGAACGTCCGCAAGAAAATCCGCTTTTAACTTCTTAAAGACGGCCTCGACCTTGGTTGAGAACTCGGCGTCCCCGCTTGTACTTCCGTTATCATGTTCGGGACCGTTTCTCGTCTTCATTCTATAAAACGAATTAGGTTAAACCACCAACGGAAGGACAAATTATATATATATATATATATATATATATATATATATATATATATATATATATATATATATATATACATACACATACGCCACACTACTCCATCTCGCTCAACAATCGTCGTACATTACTTGTTTGACACGATTTTGCGCCCGTAACAATGGTAGCTAATCATTGTTACGCGAGCACGTCGCATTAACTTACTAGTACAACGTCCATCTCGATCGATGATCGCTAAACATACATAACAAATAGCGCATGATTAGTTTACATAAACCTATGCACAAACTAATCCCGATCCGACCCAAAGTCGTACAAGTCCCGCATAGCGCACACACAAAAAGTCTAAGTCTAGGCGCCTATCTCAAGTCACCTAAATCCCTTAGACCAGGCTCTGATACCAGTTGTAACAACCCAAACCAACCAGCGAGCAAACCACGTGAAAAATACAAAATAAAAAAAAAATTGCTGCACAGTGAACTGGCGCGGCGCGCCAGGATGGCCGCGCGACGCGCCATTCGGGTCTGTCCGGAAAGTCTCAAAATGCGAAAAAGATCGACTAGTTCCCGACATTTTTAGATGACACGCTTTTAACCACACATTCAAATATGTAAAACTAACACAATTCAAACGTAAAATAAGTTTTACAAAGCGGGGTCCACTTCAGCCGTTTTACGAGTTTAATACAAAATATGAGTTTCGACCGCCAAAAAGTTTAAGTACCAAACTACACTACGAGCATGGCGTTTGGGATTAAACTACCCAAGTCTCGGTCAAACTCCAAGAACTAAACTTCCAAAAAGCGTGCCCTAATCAACAAAGCGGGAATCTCTATTCCATGATAATGCCCTTACCCTTGTCCACAACCGAACCTATAAAAATAGTAAACAACGAGAGGGTAAGCAAAGCTTAGTGAATGCAATAATTATACGAATACATATATAATTATACCTACTTGCATACACTTACACACCAAACCGCAAACACGCTAGCATACACATTTAACTTATCGTCACAATAGCAAGCTATAAATCTCCAATACCACAAGCTAGCATAACAACCGCATATGAATATAACTCGAATAATATAATATGCTTACAACACAAATAACCATGGTTAACCAATAGTACAAGGGAACGGCGCTCGCGAAAACGCCATCGGTGTTCACAACATCCGTTAGGGCACTTAACACCTCGCACCACTAACCCCTAGGGTGGCACCTTAACACCTCGGAACATCACCCCGAGTGGCATCTTAACACCTCGATGCATCACTCATTAATTTATGGAGTGGTGTCTTAACACCTCGACACTACACTCCTAGGTGGCATCTTAACACCTCGATGCTACACCCGAGTGGCATCTTAACACCTCGATGCTACACTCTTCACGTGAAACATGGTGTCTTAGCACCTTGACACTACACATTTCACACTACAACAAATAGATACATTATATACATACGCATATAATTATTCCACTCAACTCAAAGTCTTGTGAAAAGATACTCGAGCTTGCAAGACCTCAAAGTAACGTACCTATCATATTATACACCTCATTAAACGCAAACTCAAGTCGGTCAACCAAACCCTTTCACCATTCTAAGCCATTTTGACCCAAGGTGCAATTTCAACCCATTTGCACCCTTAACCCTAATTTGGGTCAACACCCACCAAAACCCTAATCATTCGTCAAGATGGGTTTAAAACACATTTAGGTCACAAGGCTAACTCGTTTTCATACTTGCTAGGCCACTTAGGTCATTAAAGACTCATTTGACCCATTTCAAAGTCAACACACCCATTTGGGTCATCCATACCCAATAACACCCATTTACATATTATAAAAGTGTTCTAGCCACCAACTAATCAAATTTTAAGACTCAAAAGTCCAATTAACACATTCAAACCCTAGGTTAGTCATCAATGAGTCTTCATAACCCATAATCACCCAAAATCCCCAAAATACTAACAAAATGGGTCTTTGGTTCATCACTAGCCCAAAACCTAACCCTTAAAGCAATTGAAGTAAGAAATTGGGTTTTATAACTTACCAACACAATCACCACGTAGCTATCGACTAGATGAACGACTTTAAAACTTGCACCAAGACCCGATTCAACCTCTTTCACCCTTAAATGGAGCTTTCTCTCTCAAGGATTGCACTCTCTCACTAAAATTCAATTGGAGGAGATGAGGTTGTTGTGGGAGTAGTAAATGAGCTCCCCAAAACTGATCTAGGGTATTAAATTCTGCCCCAAAGTGAAATTACACAATTGCCCTCAAAATATCTATTTTAAAAAGAAGAAAGGAATCTGTTGCAGACAGATGGCGCGGCGCACCACCTAGCCGCGCGGCGCGCGACCTCCTAGTTCAGCATCTTTTCTCTTTTTAATTATGTGCAACCAAAACCCCAAAACTTGAGTAACTTATATACACACATGTACACTACAATTATTCGGGTCTTACAGATGTGTTAAGTCGAAAGAGTCATCACCCGGCGTTACGATTGGGATTGTTACGTATGATTATTACTAACGATTTTCTTGAAAAACTTGGTGTGATCCAAATAGAGGCTTACGTTCACAACAAGCATGCGGAACGAATTGTGGGGCAATCGGAATTCATTACTATGGGTTCGCGTAGTTTGTTGTCTTTTCAAGGAAGGGTGTGGGTGCTTAAGATGGGTGATTATCGACAAGTGCTACTTGATGAATCACATAAGTCAAAGTATTCCATTCATCCGGGCGCGACGAAAATGTATCTTGATTTAAGAAAAGAGTATTGGTGGCCGGGCATGAAACGTGATGTTGTGAAGTATGTTGAGTAATGCGTCACATGCTTGCAAGTTAAAGCCGAGCACCAAAAGCCGTATGGTAAGTTGCAACCGTTAGAAATCCCGAAGTGGAAATGGGAGCACATTACCATGGATTTCATCACAAAGTTATCTAAAACGGCGAGAACCCAATTTGATTCAATTTGGGTGATAGTTGACCGATTGACAAAAAGTGCTTTGTTTCTTCCCATTCGGGAAGCGATATCATCGGAGACCTTGGCTAAATTGTTTATCAAGGAAGTAGTCGCTCGACATGGGGTTCCTATATCTATTATTTCGGATCGAGATACCCGTTTTACATCTCGGTTTTGGAAAAAGTTTCATGACGATATGGGTACACAATTAAAATTGAACACGGCGTATCATCCTCAAACGGACGGTCAAACCGAACGTACGAATCAAACATTAGAGGATATGTTACGGGCATGTATTATTGATTTCGGTGGTAGTTGGGACGAGCACTTACCTTTGGTGGAATTCTCGTACAATAATAGTTATCATACTAGTATCGGGATGCCACCTTATGAGATGCTTTATGGGCGAAGATGTCGAACTCCAATTTGTTGGGGTGAAGTGGGACAAAAGGAAATCGGGAGTACCGATTTGGTTCTAGAGACGAATAGCAAGATTGATGTGATTCGGGATCATTTGAAAAAGGCGTAAGATAGACAAAATTCGTATGCCGATAAACGTAGGCGAATGATCGAATTCTAAGAAGGCGACATGGTGATGCTTAAGGTTTCGCCATGGAAAGGTATTATTCGATTTCGAAAACGGGGAAAGTTAGCTCCTCAGTTTATTGGGCCATTTAAATTTTTAGCTCGTGTGGGCGAAGTCGCATATCATTTGGAATTACCCGAGGAACTTACGGGGATCCATAATACATTTCATGTTTTCCATCTCCGTAAGTGTCTTGCGGATGATTCTTCATGGGTGTCATTGGACGAAATTGAGCTAAACAATAAGTTAGAGTATGTTGAGGAGCCGGTTGCAATACTTGACGAAAAGGTGAAAAGATTGCAAAATAAAGAGGTGAGAACTTATAAGGTTCAATGGCGTAGAAGTATAGGTTCCGAGTTCACTTGGGAGCCCGAAGAGTTTGTTTTGGTATATCTTCCTGCTTGTCAAGCGGCGTGGATTGCGAGGGCGCAATCCGGTTCAAGTGGGGGAGAGTTGTAAGATCCAGTTTTATCAGTTGAGTTGGACGCCATCCAACTTGGTGGGACGCCGTCCAGTTTTGAAGGGCTGGACGCCTTCCAGATGGCCTGACGAGCCAGCTTTGGTATCTTTGATATTTAAAAGGGGTAACTTGGTAATTTCACTTGGTGGACGACTTTAAGGCCCTAGCTCAGTTTTGGTGAGCCTCATTACTCCTTTTCCATCTACTTTATCATCTTCCATTAAATCCTAGAGAGAGAGAGAGAGGAGGTTCTAGAGTGAGAGAGCTCCATTAAAGGAAGAAAGAGGTTGAATCGGGTCTTAGCGCGAGTTCTAAAGTTGTTCATCTAGTCGCTAGCTATGTGGTGATTGTGTTGGTAAGTTATAAAACCTATTTTCTTTACTTAAATTGTGTTAAGGGTTAGGGTTTGGGTTAGTGTTGCACTTAAATCCCATTTGTTAGTGATTTGGGGGTTTTGGGTAAGTTTGGGTCATGAAGACCTAAAAGATGACTAACCTAGGGTTTTGAAAAGTTAAAGTGTGTAAATGAGTCTTAAAGGCTTAGTAAATCACTAGCACAATTGTAGTTAATATTAGTGGGTGTCATTTGGGTTGTGGGTGACCCAAATGGGCGTGTTGACCTCGAAATGGGTCAAATGGGTCTTGGGCTACCTAGGTTGTTAAATGTGTATGAGAACACACTAAACTTGCGATTATAAAGTGTTTAAGCCCTTTTGTGTTGCTAGCATGTATGCGGTATTGTGTAAGTGTGCAATTAGGTATTTTATATATGTACGTGTATAACTATTGCATTCACTAAGCGTTAGCTTACCCTCTCGTTGTTTACCTTTTTAGGCTCCGGCGTGGACAAAGGCAAAGGTATTCGGTTGGATTAGTGGTCTCCCGTTTATTTTGATAGGGGATGCTTTTAGTTAGCTTTTGGAAGTTCGGCCAAGATTTGGGTAGTTTAACCCCAAACACCATGCTCTAGTGTCGTTTGGAAATTAAACTTGTATTGGTCGAAACTTGTATTTTTGATCGAAATGCGTAAGACGGGCCAATGTGGGCCCGAGGTTGTAAAACTTGTTTTGATGATGGAAACCTCTTATTTTATTATATTGTGATACGTTGTAAAAAGGTTTTCGTTTAAAAGTGTCGGGAAGCGGGATTTCCGCTCACGTGAGTTGGACCCGGGGGACAGCAGCTTCCAGGCAATCTGGACGCCGTCCAGATATGCTGGATGCCGTCCCGGTCTTAAGTGCTGGACTTCGTCCAGAAATCTGGACGCCGTCCAGAAATATGGACGCCGTCCAGTTGTGCTACATCAGATTTTTTTTTTTGCGTGTTTTTGGTGAATTGAAGTCGGGATGTTACATTATTTTTTATTTTTTTTAAACTTTAAAATCTCCTATATAAACAAACCATTTAACAAACAATTTATTCACAAACAATTCTCATTCGAACACAAACAAATACTTTCATCAGAGCTTTTTCGATTTCATGATGTTGAACAACCCGTACTATCTCAATTCAAAATGGAGTCCACTTTCACCATACTCACCCGAATCGACTCAAGGTTCGACTAGTGGTGGTGAGGCGAATCTCAGTTTTACTTAATTTGCGCATCAATCACAAAAATCATTTCCACAAATGACCCCCGAACAAGTTCAAACCTTTTTGATGTGATAGCAAGCACAACAAACACAAGTTCCACAAACACAATAAGCACCTAAATGCAAGTCGATAGCAAAGGCTAAAGGAAAAGATGTGGTTGGCGAGTCGTCTCAACCAAGAAGACGGACTGAATACCTAAACGACCTCGAAGATGAACTACGTTTAGCTCAATCGTGGATTGCGGCTTCAGAAGATCCAAACCAAGGCAATGATCAAAACGCACTTTCGTTTTAGAACGTGGTTATGAAGGAGTACAATTCGAGGGGTCCACCTTACAAACGAACTAGGGACATGTTGTCCTCCAAATGGACAAAAATGAATGAAGCTTGGAGAAACTATTGTGGAATCGTGAGTCGTTTAAAATGAGTTCCGCGTTGTGGTGAGAATGATGTCGATTTCAAGGAGCGTTGTGATGCACAATACAAGGTGGAGACATTTAAATGTTTAACAGTTACGTTGCTTGAAGTTTTTTAAATGACAAACAAAAGTGGAATAACCCGAGTCCTCTTAAAACAAACAAACGTCGGGATTATGTTCGTTTGGATGACTTAGATCTTAGTAAGGAACCGGAGGCACAAGAGCCGGAAGAGGACCCAAATGCGAATATGTTTGTGGATGATCCAACCCCACGACCTCCCGGAAAATCAAGAAAAGCAAAATAACAAAAGACGTCTTCAAGTTTCGCCGCTTTCGCAAGATCGTCATTTGAAGAAAGTGCAAGCAATACATTTGATTTAATGATTAGTTACTTTGATTTGAAAATGCTACAAATGTCTACCGAGGGAATGGATGCAGAAGATGCAATGGTTCTTCAAGTGAAAAAAGCGGCGATTCGGGCCAAGCTTCGAGGAAATTAAATCGTTTTATTTTAGTCGTCTACTTTAGGAATTGTAATCTTATTTTTTTCATTTTAGGAATTGTAATGCGTGACTGTAATTTTTTATGAAGTTATTTCTATTTATGTTAATTTTTATAATTATATTAACTATGTTAATTTTTAAAATCATGAAAATTATAATTAAAAATAAAAATTGTCACACCCTAAGTAACATAGGTCGCCACTCCTCACTTTTTCTGACTCAGCAAGTCACCAGTGATATGTCAAGTGACATGGGTCACCACTCTCAGTACTTTTACAATTACAATCTAGAATATATAGTGTCAGGATGATGTATTTGATGTCCATATGTATATATTTTGTACTTACTTGTATAACAAAGTTTCTTTTACCTAATCATGGTTTAATTGGCAAAGAAGAAGCCCTTGAATACAATAACAACTTTCAATCTCAGCACTTAATTACATTGATTATGTAATAATTCTCTTCCTATATATATATATATATATATATATATATATATATATATATATATATATATATATATATATATATATATATATATATATATATATAAACACAACCTTACCCCCAACTTTCAATCTCAGCCCTTAGATGTCGTTTCTAGTAAGGCAACGACAACTATTCACAACATTTTTTCAGTGAAGGGTTTACCCTGGTACATACTATAGTAAAATAATTAAAGAAAGATATAATGAGAATCAAGTACTAGCGAACCTAGCAGCCCAACAAACAACCAAGTAGCTATCTAAACAAAAATGAAAAGACGGCTAGTAACCACCTCCGACAAGCACGCATCATATACGTCAATCGATCTTTAGTTTATCAACATGGCGAGAAGACTTGAAACGAATGGTTATCAACTTTAAACGCACATTCGGACGAATCATCTCGAACACATTGATTCACCGTTTTAGGAGCACCATTAAACACCCGATTATTTATCTTGTTCCAGATGAAGTACAACGTAGCCGCATAGCATAATTTGGCTACCACAACTCGACACAAGTTACGCCCTACACAAGAACTAGAATATGTCTACAAATCTTCCACTCATAGAAACCATAGATATACGAATCAACTGCAACATCTTCTGCCAAACTCAAGAAGAATAATTACATTCGAAAAAAGATGCGAATGAGAGTCACTACAATCATAACACAACACACATTTCAGAACCTCATGAGCACTCAAGCATCAAGGCTTCAACTTATCTGGTGTTTTAATACGCTCCCCCATTGAGATGACCCGTCCAAATCCACTTGGACGAATACATCATTCATTGATTTCATAGTTAGGTTTTGACCTCTATATGATACGTTTTGTAAACATTGCATTCTTTTGAAAAGGCACACCATAAATGAATATATAAATCCAAGATTTTCGACGTCTGATGATTTCTACGTATAGACAATCACCGTATATAATAGTTTTTAACAATACATCCGTTGACAATACAGTCAAATAAGATACATGGTGATGATTTTGTGAATGCAAAGTTTTCTCGAATAAAGCATATATGACTCCATGCACATAGCTTGTATAACGTATAAGCAAACAGCGGAAGACTTCTAGGAACCTGAGAATAAACATGCTTAAAAGTGTCAACATAAAGGTTGGTGAGTTCATAGTTTTAATGTTGCGCATAATCTGTATATAAAGGTGGATCACAAGATTTCAGTTGTTTCATCCAGAAACGTTTATCAAAATATTCTACGAAATTGAGTACCCTGGTAACTAAACTTTAACGTTATAATAAGTACCCCTGTTTTAACATACATGCAACCAACATGTACAATACACGCAATCCAACGTGTACTAAACTCAAATAGCATACATCTATTTTATAGTTCAGGCTAGGGTTTCTATGCCTGGAACAGACGGAGATGTCAAGCCCTATGGATCCATATATAACTACTCGCGCCCACCAGTTCTTATAACCGGCAGTTACTAGTTACCAAAGCTAAGGGATTTTCGGTTCAAACTCGGTGTAGAATTTAGTATGTACTTGTATCCATTGCGTTTAAAATAAAGTGCATGTATTCTCAGCTCAAAATATAGATTGCAAAAGCAATAAAAAAGGGAGCAAATGAAACTCACTGTACTGTATTTCGTATCAATTATTCATATCACGGCACTGAACAAGTGCAGAGTTGGCCTCGGATTCACGAACCTATATTAGTTATATATATATTAAAACATATAACAAGCTAGGTCAGGTCATAGTGTATCACAATCCTAATGCTCGAGACCGACATGCAAAAGTTAACAAAAGTCATCTCAAAAGTCAACGTGACCCAATATGATCTTTAAATCTATACATGTTTATTATATTAACATAGTATAAGTCTTGATAATTGAATGAATTTATAGTTTATCAAACTCAAAATATTATTTATTTCAGGAGCTATATTATATTTGAATTATCGTGGCAATCGAAAATATTTTATTATTTCACATAGTTTTCTAATACTTGTAAAATCAGATTATAGTGTTTATAAAGTTTTAAAACATGATAAGACAGTCAACTTTGACAATTATTCAACAAAACGAGACGTGCCTTATATAGAAATTCATTTACTCGATTAATATTTAAAAATTCAATTTATCAATCTCATAGACAAGTTGTTTAAATATTAATTTACAGTTTCAAACACAATTTCAATTAACGTCAAACATAATTCAGTTGACCATATCTTTTAATCCGTTCATCGAAATCACGCGATTTCTAAATGAAAAGTTATTAATTTTTCGATAGCTTTCCAACGACATGAATATCATATGCTTTATATCAGTAGCATATGTATCAAATTTGTGATTCATCATAAACTATCTAACGAAAAAATTAAAGCATACAAGCATGCATAAACATATATACTCGAGCACTAGACATGGATACACTATTAATATATAAAAGATAAGATATGAATGCTCACGTATCAATATTGTTATTCAATATTGTAGGAAAGTACGTAGACGCAACAGAAATGATAAACGCTAGGTTGGCCTCACGAACAATGCCCACGAGCATTACCCATAACCTCCATAGCTATAACCCATAATTTCCTTAGCTTTGACTCATTTGAAAACCCGTTTTGAAAACACTTGAACATAACCCAGTTGTAGTATTTTATGTATATTACTAATAATAATAATATTAATTAATAATCTTCATAATAATAATATTAATATGGAGAATATGAATATGTATATATGTGTTCGATTGCAAACCATCAACATATATATATATATATATATATATATATATATATATATATATATATATATATATATATATATATATATATATATATATATATATATATATATATATATATATATATATATATATAATATAATAATATAAATATAATATAATAATTATAATAAAGTAATAATATAATAATATTAAAATAATATAATAATATGAAAATAAAAACGTGTGAATTAGAATTCAATAATATCTGCCGACAGTTTTTACGGACCGGTATTTCGTACTCTTGTTGCTAATAATTGGCGGGTAAAAGTATGAGTAAAAATTCCACTTTTTATATTTGAATACATATATATCTGTTTTGGTTTTAAGCTTTATAAAATTAGTTATAAAAAGGTTCGTTTATAAAGTTTGTAAGCGTAATATGTGTTTTCCTAGTTTTTGACTGGACAAAGATATATAATATAATATTAATTTAAATATAATAATATAATAAATATAATAAATATAATAATATAATATTATTGAAATAAAATATAATAATATAATAATAAATTTAGAATTAAATTTGAATCGTAAATTTTTAAAAAGTCGTATTTCTCAAATACTTTAGGGGTATATTATGTAACTTATAATTAATAATTTCTTCATGTGAATAGTAAATAATTAATTTATTTCATTTACTATTCAAATGAATAGTGAATTAATTAATTTCGATTCAACTATTTAAGTTACATTGTTGTACGTTATGCTTTACAGCTTGTACATCTTTAATTTAATTGCGTTTTTCTTATAAATTATAAAAAAAATACATCATAAAAATAAAACAATTATATACGTAAAATTTTTAATTTGAAATTGCATCATTCAATAGTAAATTTTTATCATTTCGTATATAAATATTATTCGCATGTTTCCGTATATATAAATATATACACACAATTATATAATTATCACAAGTTACGACGTTCGTGAATCGTCGAACAAACAGGGTGGTCAACCGTTATATAAAAACTCATTTTCAAAAGTTTTAAAACTTGTCATAATTCATTACTTATCATGTCCGAAACATATAAAGATTAAGTTTAAATTTGGTTAGAAATTTCCAGGTCGTCACAGTACCTATCCGTTAAAGAAATTTCGTCCTGAAATTTGATTGGAATCATCATGGTTGACAATAAGTATGTTTTCATGACTCATATAAGGTGGAAATTAGAGTTTTATCATCAGTGAGTAATATGGATAAAACAATTTGATTTTTGTGAAGAGTACGAGTGAAGCTATCACAAAAGAAAAAAAAATGAAATGAGGAAATTAAAGATTCGTATTAACTTTTGACGTAGTCACATTTGATTTCCGTAATTCAAGGAAATTAGAGAATATCTTCATAATCTATATAAGATTTTATTCTTCGGTAATTAAGGAAATTATGATCCTCTTTGATTAAATGCGGTAATCTGCCTCGATTGCTATGTCTGATATTTCGCTATAAATCCACCTCCTTCGTTTCCTTATTTCCACAACTCCCACCTTTTATACTTTCTTCTTTAATTCATACTTCCAAAGATTGTGAAA
Organism: Rutidosis leptorrhynchoides; assembly: GCF_046630445.1. Classification (NCBI taxonomy): domain Eukaryota; kingdom Viridiplantae; phylum Streptophyta; class Magnoliopsida; order Asterales; family Asteraceae; genus Rutidosis; species Rutidosis leptorrhynchoides. Next base: position 326,000,144 of record NC_092341.1, read on the forward strand.
AATGCTCAATCCAGTTCTGATTCTTGATATTTTCCTAACTATCGCATCTGTCATTCTTCTTTTCTTTTTACCCCCGGAGGAATTTATTCACTTCTACTATTACCTTGGGGTTATAGTGTTTTTAATTCTCCCGCGTCTTTGCGTTGCAATACGTATTGATATACACGGTTTGTAATTTATGTGTTGTTGTCAGACTTTATATTTTCCCTTATATTTAGGAGCTCCATGCTTTTGTTTTTCCTTCCCGACTTCAAGTCAAGCAAATAATGGACCAGAATTCGTAGGTATGGAGTTTCGAATAATCATAATATACAAAGCAGAAAGGAAAGGTAATAACACGATTTGATTTGTCAAATTGCCAGAATATCCAGAAAAGACCGAATCATCAAGAAAAATATTTTCTTGATATGTTTAGAGGTTAAATAGAATGAAAGAGTTATGTAACATGGTTCATGATGAGGGTATGATCTGTGAACCTTTATCACGTTTCATTAGAAATTTAGCATGACTTACTGTAATATAATCACGTTGATCAAGTGTCATTATATTATATTAACTCATGCTTCAATTCCCAACACTTCTTCAAAAACATTCATAATTTAAACTCGAAAGTTTACAGAATATAGAAACTAAACAGTTTCCTTTATGATGTAATGCAGATAGCGCGAAGAGATAAATAATTTCGGATAATAATAGTTATGAAGATATGTTCAGAAATATCGAGGATATTTATAATGAAAGATACGATGATATCTTAGAATTTCTAAGATCGAAGGATGATGAAGAAGATTTGCCCGCAAAGGTTTAGAGAAAGGAGTAAGGTATTTGTTAAAGACTTCAGCAGACACTGAATCATTTGGATTCTTTGAAGGCAGGTTTAGTCTTTGTTGAAGCGACCCATCCTAATCTATCCGGACGAAGTCCATATCGATTATAAACGATTCATAACAGTTGATTACATCGCGAGGTACTTGACCTCTATATGATACATTTTACAAACATTGTATTAGTTTTTGAAAAGACAAATCTTTCATTACATCGAAAGTTGATGGCAGGCATAACATTTCATAATATATCTAACTATAATTGACTTAATTATAATCTTGTTGAACGCAACGACTTGAATACAACGTCTTTTGAAATATGTCATAAATGACTCCAAGTAATAACTCTAAGATGAGCAAATGCACAGCGGAAGATTTATTTAATACCTGAGAATAAACATGCTTTCAAGTGTCAACCAAAAGGTTGGTGAGTTCATTAGTTTAACATAAATAATCATTTCATAATTTTAATAGACCACAAGATTTTATATTTCCATTTCTCATAAACATACGTCCCATACATAGAGACAAAAATAATCATTCATATGGATTGAACACCTGGTAACCGACATTCACAATATACATATAAGAATATCCCCATCATTCCGGGATCCTCCTTCGGACATGATATAAATTTCGAAGTACTAAAGCATCCGGTACTTTGGATGGGGCTTGTTGGGCCCGATAGATCAATCTTTAGGATTCGCGTCAATTAGGGTGTCTGTTCCCTAATTCTTAGATTACCAGACTTAATAAAAAGGGCATATTAGATTTCGATAATTCAACCATAGAATGTAGTTTCACATACTTGTGACTATTTCATAAAACATTTATAAAAGCAGCGCATGTATTCTCAGTCCCAAAAATATATATAAAAAGGGAGAAAATGAAACTCACCATACTGTATTTTGTAGTAAAAATACATATGACGGCATTGAACAAATGAACAATACATGGTTGGCATTGGATTCACGAACCTATATATATATATATATATATATATATATATATATATATATATATATATATATATATATATATATATATATATATATATATATATATATATATATATTAATACACATTTTTGCAATCGAACAATTATATTTAAGTGAATTTATTAGTTATATCATATTTATATTAGTAATATGTATATGTTTCCTATATTCATTTTGTATATAAAAATATAAATTTTGTTATGTTATATGTATTAAATATATTTATATATTTATTTATATATCATTTGCTTTGCTAATGAAAATAGTAATTATAATAATCTAATATTAAATATGGTAATAATTATAATACTTAGTTTTCTAAGAAAAGTAATAGTGTTAATAATTCTATTAGTGATAATAATAATGATATTAATGAACATAACTATAAAAATATTAATTTTACTATTGATGATAGTTAGGGTAATAGTTTTAATAGTAATAGTAATAATAACGATACTCATAATATTGATAATATTACTTATAAAAATCCGATAACACTAATAATAATGATACTTAGTACTATTATTAATAATAAAGATAGTTTTAATGAAAATGATAGTTTATAAAAAATAATAACAATAATAACAGGGTTATTGTTAATCAGACTTATCATAAACCTCGGTTTTAACTTCTAAACTTATAACTACAGCTCCTATGTCTTAACTTCGTAATTATATTCATTATTGTAACTGTATTCGTGTAATTACAGCCATTTTCTAATAATTTACCTTAACAACTTTTATTATAAATTTTATAATATAAAAGTTATTATCATGTTCATGATCATGTTAATATTAATAATAATAATAATACTAAATAATAATACTTAGTGTTGCTAATAATATTAGTTACTAGTAATAATATTAATAATAAATGGTAACTAATACTAATTTTAGGGATAATAATAATAATAATTATACTAATAACAGTAACAATAACAATCATCATCATAATCATAATCATAATCATAATCATAATAATAATCATAATAATAATAATAATAATAATAATAATAATAATAATAATAATAATAATAATAATAATAATAATAATAATAATAATAATAATAATAATAATAATTGAAAAAAAAATAAAGTGTATACCCTTTTTCTAAAAATATTGTCCTCGACGGGACTCGAACCCGAGACCTCTAGCTTACACTTCCAACACCTAACCATTCGTCCAGTTTAATTTATCTGAGATTATATCCCTTTAATTGTTTATAACCCGTCTTCCTTCTTCCTATTTCTCCTTCTACATCTTATCAAATCAACCATGATCAATCATACTTCATAATCAATTAAATGGACGATTTTAGATTCTAAAACACTTTAAAAATTATTAATAAGTGATTAAATAGATTGAGAAAGAAAAAAAAATATATATAACAAAAAAAAAACTCTGATGCTCGTCGCTGTATTCCAAAAAAAAAAATATGATTATGCAATTAAGAACGATTTGGACCAAGTTTATAACACGAAATATGTTTTAAATCAATCCTAGAAACTTTCTCCATCGTCAATTTAACATAAGACATTAACACAAGTTCGAATTTGATGATAAACATCCAGTTTGACTTTTGAAAACTAATATTTGACTTCAGAAATTCGTGTTTAATTTGTAAAATTGGAAACTGAGATTTTACACATACATTCACGACATGTTTTAGAACAACTCTACATTTGTGAATTTTGAGATAACCCACGAATTCGAATTTTGACCCAAAAGTATGAAGAACAGAGAATTATATAATTATTTTAAATGTTTTCTTCTTTTTTTAATTCGACTTGCAGTGTACTTATACATAAAGTGATAGATAATTGCTGTAGAAACATGAGATGATTGAGGTCGTTGTTGTAGGGTTAGAAATGAGTTTACGGGTCAGAAGAAAACAGAAGGAGGAACAGATATTTGAGAGGAATTATATACGCGTTTTTATTTATATTTAAATATAATAATATAATATATATAATAATATAAATATAATATTAATAATAATAATCCTAATTAATATTTATAATTATATCAATTAATAATAATAACACTATTAATTTTTAATAACAATAATAATAACTGATAATAATAGTTATTAATATGATATTATTTATGATAATAATAATATATTGTATTATTTATAATAATAATGATAACCTAAAAATATAATGATCTTTAGTGATAATGATAATAAAAATTCTAAAATAATAATAATTATAATTATTATGTAACAAATTTCATGTATTAATTTTATATCTGTATATTATCATTTTAATAATATTAATAATATTGATATTTGTACTAATATTAATATTTGTATTTTAAAGAAAGTATATATATAATAACCATATTTTAATCTTGTAATTACATATATTAATATTAGTTTTTATTAGTTACGTAATACCTTAATGTATATATAATAACACACATTGGATATTTAATATTCATGTATATAATAGTATACATACAATCAGAATTCTTTTGTATCATAATCATATATATTTATATGTATATATATATATATATATATATACTTTCATTGCTACATATTTAATTTCAATGCTTAAATTATATTTTAAAATTTTAAATTAATATACATATACTTACATTTACATATATATTTATTTACAAACAATTGTTCGTGAATCGTCGGGAACAGTCGAAGGTCAATTTAATATATGAAACAGTTGAAACTTTTTGAGACTTAACATTACAAACTTTGCTTATCATGTCGAAATCATATAAAGATTAAGTTTAAATTTGGTCGGAAATTTCTGGGTCATCACAGTACCTACCCGTTAAAGAAATTTCATCCCGAAATTTGAGTGAGGTGGTCATGGCTAACTATAAAAATGTTTTCATGACGAATATGAGTTAATAAATAGAGTTTTATCATCATTGAGTAATATGGATAAAACAATTTGATTATTCGAAGACCACGAGTGAAGCTATTCACAAAAGAATGAAATGAGAAACAAAGATTTGTTTTTAGCTTTTGACGTAGTCAGGTTTGAATTCCGTAATTGAAGGGATTTAAAAGAAAATCTTGAAGATCTATAAGATCTGATTCTTCGGGATTTATGGAAATTAAGATCTCTTTAATTAAATACGGTGATCTGCCCCGATTACTACGTCTGATATTTTCATTATAAATTAAACTTTTCCCGTTCCATAATTTTCACCATTCCTATACTTTCTTTCATGGTTCTTACATCCAAAAGATTGTGAAAATGCTTAGTCCAGTTCTAATCCTTGATATTTTTCTAATTATCATTTCTGTCATCCTTCTTTTTAATCTTCTAACAGAAGAATCTGTTTACTTTTACTATTACCTTGGGGTGATACTATTCTTAATTCTGTCGTGTCTTTATATTGCTATTCGTATTATTATCCACGGTTTGTAATTTCTGTGTTGTTGTTGGGTTTAATATCTTCCCTTATATTTCGATGCCCTTGCTTCTGTCTCCTATAATCATTGTCATCCACAGTTAATGGTCTCTCCTATTTACTGCGATTTATACCCCCTTTTTATTTCAGAGCTTCATGATTTTGTTTTCTTTTCGCAAGTAACGGTCCAAAATTCATAGGTGTGGAGTTTCGAATGAGCTTAATGTTCTAAACAAAAAAGAACGTAATAACACGATTTGATTTGTCAAATTACCAGAATAACTGAGAATAGAACTATCAAGAATATATTTTCTTGATGTGTACAGAAGTTAATCAGAATGAAAGAGTTATGTAACATGACACATGATGATGTTATAATCTGTGTATCATCATGTTCCATTTAGAAACTCAGCATGACATACTGTAATATAATCACGTTGATCAAGTGTCATTATATTATACTAACTCTTGCATCAGTTCCCAACATTACTTCCATAACATTCATATTTTAAGCTCGAAAGTTTACAGAATATAGAAACTAATAGTTTCTATATGATGTAACACTGATAGCACAAAGAGAATTAATGATTTCAGATAAGAATAGTTATGAAAATATCTTCAGAAATATGGAGGATATTTATAATGAAAGATACGATGATAACTTGAAATTTCTAATATGTGAAGAAAATTTTGTCCGCAAGAGTTTGGAGTCAAAAGCAAGGTATTCATTAATGACTTCAGCAGGTACTGAATCATTTAGATTCTTTGAAGTCAAACTTATTCTTTGTGATTCGTCCACGACTTCCTTCATAGTTTGCTCAATTAGTTTTTCAGTTCCAACTTTTCTAAGCTTTTCCAACATACTATTCTTTATCATCAAACTTTCAACGATTAAGGTCGTTTACAGTTGCGCACAGTTTCTGCTGCTTCATTCAGCTTTTTCAAAGTTCAATGTATTGATTTGTAGGCTGGGTGCTTTTCAAAATTTCAGAAATGAAGGTCGTAATTCTAGGAGATAATTGTTATATGTATACATATAACTATTAATGTAGAAATACTACGAGATTCGAAATACTAATTGCTGATTCTCGGTAATTGGTATGGCAATTATCGTTACATGGTATAGATGTATACATGATAGGGTTTTCAATGAATATAATGATTTTTCAGAAAGTCCAAATTCATTGAAGTTGCTGGTAAGTTTACTGCTAATGTGGTGGAATATAAACGGTTTCCCGGTAACGATGAATACAGACAAACTTATATATCGAGGTTATAATAAGGCTAATTCGAATGGAAGTCGAAGTTGATTTGCTGAAGCTATGACAAAATTGGCTAATTGGAAACAGAATTGAAATGTTATTATCGGTAATAACAATGTCAAAGGAGCTAGAACAGACACATGTTAAACGTTTACATAGGTTCCGAGTGTTTTCAGGTGCATAACTATATGCATCAATCTTTTCTTCCGTAGATGAAGTGCGGTTGGTTCATCCTCTCGATTGAGGTGTTTTTAAGAATCATTGATGATGTAGCGTGAGGGTACGAAATAGTATTATTTTTAATACAAAATACTACAAAATATGACACAAGTTTTATTAATTTACGGATGGGATATACCTAAACCTTGCTACAACACTATAGGCAGTGTACCTAATCGTAGAGTAGTGTAGTTTTTAGTAAGTCCGGTTCGTTCCACAGGGAGCTGGTGATACTTACTATATTTTTAACTATATTTATACAAAATATATATAATTATATAAGTAGTAATATTATTATAAAAGGGGGGTTTTACCGTTTAATGACCGGTTTGTCGATTCTATATTTTAAGCGTAAAGATAAATGACGATAATTAAAGTGCGTAAAATAATGACAATAAATAAAATGACAGTAAATAAAATTGCGAGTAATAAAATGACAGTAAATAAAGATACGATGAGAAATATAATAAAAGAATTATGCTTATTTAAACTTCTGTAATCATGATGTTTGACGTGTTGATTTTAATTTATTACCATGGGTTAATTGTCCTTTGTCCTGGTTTATTTGATACGTCTATCTGGTTTTTGTCCATAATAGTCCATCGGTCATAAATATAAAGTGCGAGTATCCTCGTCAAATTACCCTTATACCCGAAGTCAAATATTCCAACTGATTAAGGATTTAAACTGTGACGCAGTTATCACTTCTGTCAACAATTACAGCAGTTATCACTGTATGTAATCCACCCATGTTTTAATTAGTTTATGAATATTAATTCATCCACTTGATCAGAATGAATAATCAATTACCCAACCCAATTGATTAATTAAATGATTATAACAGATTCCATATGAACATCACTAAATAGGACAACCATAATCATTATTAATTATTAGGTTAATTAATTTGAAGATAGGTTCGACAGACTCCAATGAGTTGTCACTCAATTAGACAATACCCCCCATCTATTAATAGTCAATAGTTCAATTTCCACAAGTGTCGGTCTTTTGCCCAAACCTTAATTATGGTCCAAAGTTCAATAACCCCTTCTTAATATTTTAGCCCAACATCACGATTACTTCGGCTCAAATAAGCATAATAATAACTTAGTTACGATACATTAATTTAAAAAGGAAGAACATAGCTTACAGTGGTGATTAATCGCGTAGCGTTACACGGGCAGAGTTTCGACTTTAAAACCCGTAAAATATTTCTTACAATAACCCAATTATTATTAAACTTAAATTAAAATTAATATTATAAATATAAATATATATATTCTTACAGAGGGAAAGAAAGAAAAATGAAGTGAAGGTGTTCTTTTTCATTACTACGTGAATTCCATTTTATAGGCAAATGTTGATTTGAAATTTTCACTTATGACCCCTTAACTATGCTCAATTAACAACTTTTTATTATTTATTATTATTCTTATTATGAATTATTTAAATATTATATTATATTCTTGTGCATAGTTGACTTGTACTTTCAGCTCCGTTGCGTCGAGCGTTGATAGTTGGCTCGGGTACCGGTTCCGAATTTTCGAACGTCCTTTCGTATAATTTAATATCTTGTACTTTGCATTTTGTAGCTTGTTCTCTTGTCATTTTTATACGTTTCTCATCAATAAATTGAACCTTTTGAATTGTATCTTGTACATTTGAGCTTTTTGGACGTTTTGGTCTTTCAAATCTTCGTTTTTGTCTTTAAATCTTCATTTTCGAGCGATTTGCGTCTTTCGTCTTCGCACTTATTTATTTAACTATTACTACTAAAAATAAGGAAATTACATTTAAAAACTTTACATATTGGAACGATATTGCTACTAAATATATGTTCATTTGGAGCACTATCAAATATCCCCACACTTGAACGTTGCTTGTCCTCAAGCAATACAGAACTTGAAATAAAAACATACATGAATCACTTTTTTATTCATCACACTTTGTACATCAGTGATTTTGATATGGTGGTATAAACAATGATAGTAACGATAGAACCATGGTTAAAGGTGGGTGTGTCATCCACAGTTGCCTCGGGTTTAGGTCAACGACACTTGCAATCAAATAGCCGATTTACTTTCGGTTTCCAAAGCAAAGTGCACATTTGAATGGTGGTTTACAGTCCCACATGACTATGAAAATGTAGATCCTTAAGGAAATTGGATCTTTATGAAAACATTTGATCTTTTTGAAAATTTAATCTAGCTTTTACCCTAGATAAGTTTTCCGGAATAACCCTTCACCGGTGTTTGCAAAATATTTTTTTTGTGGGTTGTGTGGGTTTCAGATTTGAAAATTTTAGCTCAACACTTGTGGTTTTGTGTTACCCACTTGCTAACCTTGTATTAGGAAAGCAACACGTCCAGTTTACTTGTCCCGTATATTACCTTTCGGCAAACTACCGTCCGGTTGTAAAGGAAAGCGATGAACAAGAAACTGTTAAGGCAATGTCTAATGACAAGCATATGATTATGGTCTTAAAACGTGTCGGATGCTAGTACTATCCTTTGTAGGAGCAATAGTAAAGATCATCCTATGATTTTTCGGTCTGGCACAAGGTCCTATCTCCGACCATGCTATGCAACCACCGTTCTTACGGTTGACACCCGATTTGGTTCAGGTGACCTAATGAATTTCAATGAATTCTCAGGATTTTACGTTCAATGGTAATGAACGTATTGAAAATAGGTTTTCAGAAAACAAATCGGTTTTATTTTTGATCAAAATATTTTCTCGTTCAAGCTCGAGTTTAGATATCATTGAATTCCATGAGTTTGTAATTCTCAATCTTTAAGGTCAATCTCAAGGATTGAGTAATATCAGTCTTAAAAGCTGATTTTTAATCTTTAAGGAGATTATCCTTTCTGGGGATTTGATTCATTAGTCTTATCAAGCTAATTTGCACGGTGCCCTCCCATTATGCGCGATAAATCCTTCTCATGGTTAGGATAAATCTGACCACATGGCGACCCTGTTTGATGCTGAGGTCCGTGGATTTCCTGCTGATTTTAGAGATGACTTTTCTAGATTTTTCGTCAACCTACAGCTGGTCTGGACGACAACTTCTTGACCTAAATCAAGAAGCGCGTGTCTTTTTCGGAAGACTTTACTTCCTTTTAATGATGGAATTGATTCATCGTGTAGATCCATCTTTCTTTAAAATATATTACAGTAAACCGGGTAAAACTGATTAGTATCGTCCAAAGCAAAAGTACCTGCAATAACTTTACAGAAACATGTGATAGATAGTTTTTAATTGAATAACTTGGTACATTCTCCCCACACTTAGTTTCTTTCTTTGCCTTTTTATTCTCCTTTATTCCATTTTAAATGAATTCAAGCGTTTTAGGTTGTTTCTCAATTTATGCCCTTTCCGAGGTAACGATAATTTCGGTATTAACACCTAGTTTTCACCGTTCATAAATATGTATAAACATAATTTTGACTTCATTTAATTGAAAATTTTTCAAATTTTCACAAAATTTGGCAAATAAACCAAGTGCAAACCCGAAAGAATTTATAACCCTTCCCCACACTTGAGATCTTGCCATGCCCTCATTTGCAAGAAATCAGTAAAAATTTAAATTCATGAGGGTGATTAGTGTATAAAAATGATTAAAAATACCGAGTTTGCAAACATATTGTTGTTATTTCACATTTGATATTTTGTTTCTTGTCGTCAAAATTAGTACCTTTTTCTGAACTTAATGACAGTCTTTGAAAGTGCGTTATTTTACCCTGTTTTGTATATAACATAAAATACAAACATACATAATTTTGAAGTTGGGTATATTACCCCACGTTCAAAAATTTATAAAATCTAATATTTTTTTTTTGGCATACTTTAAATCAATTAAATTAAAAATAATGATAACAAAATTTCTCGTCCCGCCCTCGGTTAAAGTAATTTCGGTTCAACTACCTAATCTTCAACTCACGACGAATTTTAGAAATCATTTTTTTACTTAATGAAATAAAGTAAATTTTGTTTTTAAATTCACACAAAACTTAAATTTAAAAAGCATATTAATTTCATATAAAAACTACAAAATAAAAAAAAATCAGAATGGGGGAAGAAAACTAGTTCTTTAGTGTCTGCTAGCGGAAAAGACCAATCGAATTCCATTTTCGGAACTACACGAGAACAGAACAACTAACTCCAAACAACATTTTCTTTTTAGAATATTTGAATCTCCTCACACTTAGGTAGATGTGGTGTCGAAATTGTGATTAACTTCATCGTCAATTTCTCTTGGACCATAATCAACTTGCATATCTGTGAGTTTTGCTTTAAGCCAGTGACCAGCTTTTTCCGTAATATCCACAAATTCAACTAGCTTCGCCTTTTCTTTAGGCGACAGATTGGATACTAACCGGTTATATAACTTAAAGTTTCCCTTACTTTTAGCATCAATAACCCGTTTAAAAAGTTTCTTCATTGAACTGTTAATAACGGGGTTATTTAATTTCGTATCAACTATGGGGTTCTTTATTATCAAGTCATCATTAGGTGTTACTTTATTTTCCCCACACTTAGGCGTTCTATTATTGTTAAGCATTACCGTTGGAGTTGGTAAAACAACATGGTTCTTACCAATCGTTTTTGTCGATTCAACGGTTTTGGTTTGTGGATATTTAGACTGTCGAATCATAAAGGTGATCGATTTCTCATCATTACTAAGTGTCATTCTACCCTTTCTTACATCAAATAACGCCCCGGTGGACGCTAAGAATGGTCGACCTAAAATTAGAGGAACGTTTGAGTCCTCTTCTATGTCAATGACAATGAATTCGACTAGAAAGGTTAAATTACCTACTTGAACGGGTAGGTTGTCAGCAATTCCAACTGGGTGCTTAATGGTTTGATCAAGGAGTCGAACACTCATATCCGTTGGAGTTAACTCACCTACACCTAATCTCTTATATAATGAAAGAGGCATAACACTCACACTTGAACCTAAATCTGCTAGTGCATCATACATGACACAGTCACTAAGTAGACAAGGAACAATAAATTCACCCGGATCACCTACCCTAGGTGGAGGATTTGGTGGAACTGTCTTCACCGGGTTTACTTCTACTGTTTTTGTTTCTTGCACTTTTTTATTCTTCTTCTTCTTCTTTCCATAGGTATCACAAACTTTATTACCTATTACTTGCTCATACTCAACTCCTTTTCTTAGAAACGGGATGGGTGGTCTGTATGGTGCCACCACTGGCTTTACATACTCGGGTGGTGGTGGTGGTGTAACTTCTTCATTGTTACTTACATCTAAAACTTTCCCATCTTCTGGTATTGGTTTTTCAGAATTTGTTGATATCATGTTAACATTTTCATTCCGAGGATTTACTTCATTATTACTCGGTAGCTTTCCTTGTTCCCTTTCACTCATCAATCTAACAAGAGTACCTACTTGTTTTTCTAGATTCAAAATGGAAGCTTGTTGAGTTCTAAATGACTGATCAAACCTCTCATTCATTTGGGTTTGAGTTTCAATAAATTGTGTTTGAGATTCAACTAGCTTAAATACCACTTCTTCCAGATTTGACTTCTTCTCGTCGGTTTGTTGTGGTGGTTTATACAAGCCAGGTCTTTGTTGATTGAAAGTGTTGTTTTGAGTTGGTTGGTTATTCGGACCTTGTTGGTTATACGAGTTATTGTCGGGTCCTTTTGGATTGTAAAGAATGTTTTGATTTCGATTGAAGTTTGGCCTTGGCGGTTGATAATTATTCTGATAACTATTTTCCAGCCTTTGGTTCATGTAGACAACATTCTCACGTTGTTCCATCATTTGTTCAATGTGACAGTCTTTCATTAAGTGTGGTCCACCGCATTGCTCACAATTGATTCGTATTGCGTGAATATCTTTATTCATCTTTTCCATTCGTCTCTCGAAAGCATCTATTTTTGCGGAAACGGAATCAAAGTTATGGCTAGAATCGGCTCTAGCCACTTTAGATGAGAGATATATATCTTTCTCTTGGTGCCACTCATGAGAGTGGGAGGCTGTGTTATCAATAATTTTGTAAGCTTCAGTTGCGGTTTTCTTCATAATGGAACCACCAGCTGTTATGTCGATGTCTTTTCGTGTAGCAACGTTGACACCTTGGTAGAATATTTATACTATTTGATAAGTGTCTAAACCGTGTTGAGGACATCCTCTCAACAACTTTCCAAATCTTGTCCACGCCTCATATAGAGTTTCATTTGACTTTTGTGTGAACGTAACAATTTCTCCTTGAAGTCTCACGGCTTTAGATGCCGGAAAGAATTTTTGAAGAAATTTCTCAACTAAAACATCCCATGTGTCAATCGTTCCTTCAGGTAATGATTCTAACCAATCTTTGGCTTCTCCCTTTAAAGTCCATGGGAACAACATAAGATAAATAGTTTCATCCTCAACTTCTCGGATTTTAAAAAGATTACAAATCCGATTAAAAGTTCGAAGATGTTCGTTTGGATCTTCTTTTGTTGTACCACCAAATTGGCACTGATTGGTGATCATGTGTAGGATTTGTCCTTTGATTTCAAAATCTGATGCTCTAACATCTGGCTGAATAATGGCGTGACCTTGGCCCGTGCGTGTGGCTCTCATTCGATCTTCCATACTTAGAGGTTCCGTTACTTCCATAATTGAATTTGTTGAATACGAATCACTAGAAGATTCTGATTTAACGGTTTGTGGTTCAGGAGGAATGATTAGTGGTTCAGGATCTTGGAATTGTCCTTAAATATCCTACGGGTTCTTGGTTGTGAGAGCCTTTATATTTAGGGTTTAAAAATTGGATTATCGGAAATTTGAGTTGGAGTACTTGGTCGTCTAGATGATGATTCTAAAGAAAAATCAACGGAGATAATATTGGCTAGATGTCTTGATCGAGTTACAGGTAGTGAATGTATGAAAGGTGGTGAACGTTTTGCTCGGTGCATTCACAGAATATCCTATTAGTTATAAAAATAGAAAAACTTATATAAGTTGTCCAATTAATAGACTTTTCTGATTTTGCCCACGTTTCGAATAGCCAAAAGATGCAGCAGAGGGGCAGGATTCGTTTGGTCTCAATATAATTGAGGACTGTTTGGCTCCAATAACCCGGTCCACGTACAAATCCAACTATTACTACGAACCAGAAAATTTTGATGTCTATCAATTTAACCACTTAAAATAAATTTTCGTAATTTTAAGAAATTTAGATAAGAAGTAGAATAAAAATCTTATCCTAAAACTAGAATAGCGAGAAATAAGAAAGAAAAAGATTGCGCGTCGAAAAAGGTCGAAAAATAAAAGGTCGAAAAATAGGCGTCGAAAAATAAAAATAAGAAAGTAGCGCGAAAAACGGCGTCGCAAAATTCTAAAGCACATAAATCTTAGTCTAAGGAATAAGCACTTAAGAGATTTTACGGCAAACCTAAAAATTCTAGAAATAAAAATAACTATGGCAAAACTAAACTTAATACTAAAAATTGTAACTAGAGTCTAAAAATCTAAAGGTAATAAAAAAAAAACTTTTTTTTAAAATTTTTTTTTATTTCGTTTTTTAAGGATTTTAAATTTTTTTTTTTTTAAAATTTTTTTTTTATATAATTTTTTTTTTTTTTTTAAAATTTTTTTAAAAAAAACGATTTTTTTTTTACAAATTTTTTTTTAAAACGAATTTTTTTTTCTTTAAAAAAAACGATTTTTTTTTTACACAAATTTTTTTTTTTTTAAAAAAAAAACGAACTTTTTTTTCTTAAAAAAAAACGATTTTTTTTTTTTAAAAAACGATTTTTTTTACAAATTAATAATTTTTTTATAATTATAATTTTTTTTTCAAAACTTTTTTTTTAATTCATTTACTATTCATGAATAGTAAATGAAAATAAATTAATTAATTTACTATTCACATGAAAGCGACATGATAGAAATTATTAATTATAAGTTACATAATATACCCCTGAAGTATTTAATAAATACGACTTTTTAAAACTTTACGTATCAAATTTGATTCTAAAATATTATTATATTATTATATTCTATTTCAATATTATTATATTATTATATTCTATTTCAATATTATTATATTATTATATTTTATTTCAATATTATTATAATTAAAAATATAGCGTTTTAGCGCTCTCCGGCAGCGGCGCCAAAAACTTGATGATGTGGCGTGAGGGTACGAAATAGTATTATTTTTAATACAAAATACTACAAAATATGACACAAGTTTTATTAATTTACGGATGGGATATACCTAAACCTTGCTACAACACTATAGGCAGTGTACCTAATCGTAGAGTAGTGTAGTTTTTAGTAAGTCCGGTTCGTTCCACAGGGAGCTGGTGATACTTACTATATTTTTAACTATATTTATACAAAATATATATAATTATATAAGTAGTAATATTATTATAAAAGGGGGGTTTTACCGTTTAATGACCGGTTTGTCGATTCTATATTTTAAGCTTAAAGATAAATGACGATAATTAAAGTGCGTAAAATAATGACAATAAATAAAATGACAGTAAATAAAATTGCGAGTAATAAAATGACAGTAAATAAAGATACGATGAGAAATATAATAAAAGAATTATGCTTATTTAAACTTCCGTAATCATGATGTTTGACGTGTTGATTTTAATTTATTACCATGGGTTAATTGTCCTTTGTCCTGGTTTATTTGATACGTCTATCTGGTTTTTGTCCATAATAGTCCATCGGTCATAAATATAAAGTGCGAGTATCCTCGTCAAATTACCCTTATACCCGAAGTCAAATATTCCAACTGATTAAGGATTTAAACTGTGACGCAGTTATCACTTCTGTCAACAATTACACCAGTTATCACTGTATGTAATCCACCCATGTTTTAATTAGTTTATGAATATTAATTCATCCACTTGATCAGAATGAATAATCAATTACCCAACCCAATTGATTAATTAAATGATTATAACAGATTCCATATGAACATCACTAAATAGGACAACCATAATCATTATTAATTATTAGGTTAATTAATTTGAAGATAGGTTCGACAGACTCCAATGAGTTGTCACTCAATTAGACAATACCCCCCATCTATTAATAGTCAATAGTTCAATTTCCACAAGTGTCGGTCTTTTGTCCAAACCTTAATTATGGTCCAAAGTTCAATAACCCCTTCTTAATATTTTAGCCCAACATCACGATTACTTCGGCTCAAATAAGCATAATAATAACTTAGTTACGATACATTAATTTAAAAAGGAAGAACATAGCTTACAGTGGTGATTAATCGCGTAGCGTTACACGGGCAGAGTTTCGACTTTAAAACCCGTAAAATATTTCTTACAATAACCCAATTATTATTAAACTTAAATTAAACTTAATATTATAAATATAAATATATATATTCTTACAGAGGGAAAGAAAGAAAAATGAAGTGAAGGTGTTCTTTTTCATTACTACGTGAATTCCATTTTATAGGCAAATGTTGATTTGAAATTTTCACTTATGACCCCTTAACTATGCTCAATTAACAACTTTTTATTATTTATTATTATTCTTATTATGAATTATTTAAATATTATATTATATTCTTGTGCATAGTTGACTTGTACTTTCAGCTCCGTTGCGTCGAGCGTTGATAGTTGGCTCGGGTACCGGTTCCGGATTTTCGAACGTCCTTTCGTATAATTTAATATCTTGTACTTTGCATTTTGTAGCTTGTACTCTTGTCATTTTTAGACGTTTCTCATCAATAAATTGAACCTTTTGAATTGTATCTTGTACATTTGAGCTTTTTGGACGTTTTGGTCTTTCAAATCTTCGTTTTTGTCTTTAAATCTTCATTTTCGAGCGATTTCCGTCTTTCGTCTTCGCACTTATTTATTTAACTATTACTACTAAAAATAAGGAAATTACATTTAAAAACTTTACATATTGGAACGATATTGCTACTAAATATATGTTCATTTGGAGCACTATCAATCATGAAAGGTTTGAACGCAGATTGGAATCGTCAAGATACAAATGAGGTTTAAGATGAAATCAAGTGGAAAACTTGAAGAATTGTTTAGTTTCATATGTTATAATCAATATTTTAATTCATTTTTAATTGTCCAATCTTATTAGTCCACAGTCGATAGTCCACAATTAACATTCCAATAATTCATATATAGTTTAATATATAATATTCGAATTAATTAATACGTATCGTGACCCGTATTCGTCTCAGACTCGATCACAACTCAAACTATATATATTATTCTAGAATCAACCTCAACCCTGTATAGAGAACTCGATCATTACTGCATATAGAGTGTCTATGGTGATTCCAAATAATATATATAGATGCATCGATATGATATGTCAAAACCTTGTATACGTGTCCCGATATTTAAAGTGCGTAAAATAAATAACAGAAAATAAATGACGATAAATAAAGTGCGTAAAGTAAATAACAGGAATTAAATGACGATAAATAAAATTGCGAGAATTTAAATTGCGATAAATAAATTGCGATAAATAAATTGCAATAAATAAAATGTATTACGGAATTAATTAGTTAGCTAGGAACAATTAGCTAGGAACAGTTAGCGTGGATTCTTAACAAAATTTCCCATAGTTAATTTGTTTGTTTCTAACAAATTTTATTTTGTCAAATGTTTTCTTCATTATGCCACCTGTTGGATTCTGATAGATCAAAATCTAAATATGAAATTGAATGAAAAGGGTTATTCTGCGGCGAACGGATACGTATATCAGTGGTTGTAAGTAGGATAGTAAATGACTATTGAATCAGCTTTAAAGAATGTACAGTGTAACTTATTATGGTGAAATCTAAATATTCCTCGGGTATTACCTACCCGTTAAAATATTTTCATCATTAACCGTTTGTACAAAAGAATTTTTAATTACAATCTTTATGAAAACATATATACATATATATTTTCTTCAGATGTAATCATGAATTTAATGAGTTAACATAATATTAAACTCATTTAGGTTTCGGTTGGAACTAGAATAAATAATCTCTAAAACTTTAGAGATTACATATTCGCCATGTCGAACGAAGATAATGAGGTAGAACGATACGTAGAACGAAGATCAAGTACCGATGGTGATATTGAGGCATAGATTGTTGATAGTACTGGTATTAATGTTGGTGGTACTGTTGGTGCCGGTGATGTTGCTGAAGCTGGTACGTTTTGCACCCTATTTTTTAGATTGATTACTCAAGCGTGAAGCTCGTTGACTTATTCTATTACTCCGAGATGATTGTCGGTTGGAACAAGCGGGTGAATAAGGTTGGGAATTTTGGGATATCATACAATCATTGTGAGATATCCTGGAATTAAGGGTAAATATGGTGTTTCGGACTGGTTCGCTGATAAGTGTTTCCGGTTAATTGCCAAGAGATAAATTTGGTTGGTGAAAAGGATCGCCTTCTTCGCGTCTCCATTGATTAAGTCGACTACGAACCCATCAGATGAATTGGGGATGGATGATTTGGTGATTCATTCTGGTGACACTGTTTTCGGAGCTTAGGTGAAACTCCATATCGAAATAGCTGTCGGAATCCGAGGAATTCGAACTGGTTGAGGGATTCGTCTCGTACGATCATATAAAGGATTTTCGTTAGGAAATAGATTATAGGATATAGATTATTACCCTGAATACATAATTTACATATGCATATATAATACTAAAATCCCATAAGTTACGGAGGAATCTACGGAAGCTGTCAGGCAAAGGTAACAATAACAGGTACGCTAAAATAAGAATTGTCAGATACGCTAAGATATGAATTGTGTATACACTATTCATGCAGTAAATGCAGTAAAACGTGTCTAGACTAAGAATAATGAGCAGGTAATTTCCTAAGGATGATAAGCAAATAATTTTCGACACGAACTGATAAGCAAAACTTTTGACATGCAGACACGGTCGAAGTCCAGACTCACTAATGCATCCTATTGAATTATCAGTTAGACACACTAATGCAGACCTGGTTCGCTAAGACCACCGCTCTGATACCAACTGAAGTGACCCGTCCTAATCTATCCGGACGAAGTCCATATTAATTATAAACGATTCACAACAGTTGATTACATCGCGAGGTACTTGACCTCTATATGACACATTTTACAAACATTGTATTCGTTTTTGAAATGACAAATCTTTCATTACATCGAAAGTTGACGGCAGGCATAACATTTCATAATATATCTAACTATAATTGACTTAATTATAATCTTGATGAACGCAACGACTTGAATGCAACGTCTTTTGAAATATGTTATAAATGACTCCAAGTAATAACTCTAAGATGAGCAAATGCACAGCGGAAGATTTCTTTAATACCTGAGAATAAACATGCTTTCAAGTGTCAACCAAAAGGTTGGTGAGTTCATTAGTTTAACATAAATAATCATTTCATAATTTTAATAGACCACAAGATTTCATATTTCCATTTCTCATAAACATACGTCCCATACATAGAGACAAAAATAATCATTCATATGGATTGAACACCTGGTAACCGACATTCACAATATATATATAAGAATATCCCCATCGTTCCGGGATCCTCCTTCGGACATGATATAAATTTTGAAGTACTAAAGCATCCGGTACTTTGGATGGGGCTTGTTGGGCCTGATAGATTTATCTTTAGGATTCGGGTCAATTAGGGTGTCTGTTCCCTAATTCTTAGATTACCAGACTTAATAAAAAGGGCATATTCGATTTCGATAATTCAACCATAGAATGTAGTTTCACATACTTGTGTCTATTTCGTGAAACATTTATAAAAGCAGCGCATGTATTCTCAGTCCCAAAAATATATATAAAAAGGGAGAAAATGAGACTCACCATACTGTATTTTGTAGTAAAAATACATATGACGGCATTGAACAAATGAACAATACAGGGTTGGCCTTGGATTCACGAACCTATATCATTTATATATATATATATATATATATATATATATATATATATATATATATATATATATATATATATATATATATATATATATATATATATATATATATATATATATATATATATATATATATATATATATATTAATACACATATTTGCAATCAAACAATTATATTTAAGTGAATTTATTAGTTATATCATATTTATATTAGTAATATGTATATGTTTCCTATATTCATTTTGTATATAAAAATATAAATTTTGTTATGTTATATGTATTAAATATATTTATTTATATATCATTTGCTTTGCTAATGAAAATAGTAATTATAATAATCTAATATTAAATATGGTAATAATTATAATACTTAGTTTTCTAAGAAAAGTAATAGTGTTAATAATTCTATTAGTGATAATAATAATGATATTGATAATGCTAAAAACGAACATATATTTCATCGCATTATCCCTCAAGAAAGACAAGCTTTTAGTTGCAGTTGTCCTATTTACAAGTAATATTCGTTTAAATAATAAAAGGTGAAGACAAAAGACAGATTCGATGAATTGAAGACGCAAACGACCAAAAAGCTCAAAAGTACAAAGTACAATCAAAGTGGTTCAAATTATTGATGAGAAACGTCTAAAAATGACAAGAGTACAAGTTAAAAAATGCAAAGTACAAGATATTAAATTATATGAAAGGACGTTCAAAAATCCAGAACCGAGACATGAACCAGCTTTCAACGTACGACACAACGGACCGAGAGTTACAAATTAATTATGTATATAAATATAATATAAAATATAATTAATTATATAAATTATATATTTATATTATATTTATATAATTAAATCCGTCGGCAAACTAAGATCCAAACTTGTGTGAGCTGGATTCCACAGCTCCACACTCGCGGAGCTTTGAAGGCCAAAAAGACCGCACTCGCGGAGCACTCTCTGGCTATAAAAGAACATGCATTTCGACGATTTATAGACACCTTTTATATTTTATATATATTTTTATTTCCCCATTTTTATGTATCAAGTATCACTCCAAATCGTAATCTCAATTTGTAATTTTAATTTTAAGTTAGTGATAATAATAAGGATCGATTAGTCGAATGTTTTAAGGTTTTGTAAGTCGAAACTTTGTCCGTGTACCACTACGCTAATAACACCCACTGTAAGTTATGTTTATGTTATTTTCATTAATGTCTCGTAGCTAAGTTATTATTATGCTTATTTAATGCCGAAGTAATCATGATGTTGGGCTAAATACTAAAATTGGGTAATTGGGCTTTGTACCATAATTGGGGTTTGGACAAAAGAACGACACTTGTGAAAATTAGACTATGGGCTATTAATGGGCTTTATATTTGTTTAACTAAATGATAGTTTGTTAATTTTAATATTAAGATTTACAATTGGACGTCCCTATAAATAACCATATACATCGATCGGACACGATGGGCGGGATATTTATATGTACGAATAATCGTTCATTTAACCGGACACGGGAATGGATTAATAGTCTATGGAATTATTAAAACAGGGGTGAAATTATGTACAAGGACACTTGGCATAATTGATAACAAAGTATTAAAACCTTGGATTACACGCAGTCGATATCCTGGTGTAATTATTAAACAAAGTATTAAAACCTTGTTACAGTTTAAGTCCCCAATTAGTTGGAATATTTGACTTCGAATATAAGGATAATTTGACGAGGACACTCGCACTTTATATTTATGACTGATGGACTGTTATGGACAAAAACCAGACGGACATATTGAATAATCCAGGACAAAGAACAATTAACACATGGGAATAAACTAAAATCAACACGTCAAACATCATGATTACGGAAGTTTAAATAAGCATAATTCCTTTATTTTCATATTTAATTGCACTTCTAATTATCACATTTTTATTTATTGTCATTGTATTTAATTGCACTTTTAATTATCGCACTTTTTAATTATCGTAATTTTATTTTATCGCACTTTTATTATTCGCAATTTCATTATCGTTATTTACTTTACGCTTTAAATTAAGTCTTTTATTTATTTAATATTTTACATTAGGTTTTAACTGCGACTAAAGTTTTAAAAATCGACAAACCGGTCATTAAACGGTAAAAACCCCCTTTATAATAATAATATTACTTATATATATATTTGTATTTTTATAAATTAAAACTAATATAGCGTTAAGCTTTGTTTAAAAGATTTCCCTGTGGAATGAACCGGACTTACTAAAAACTACACTACTGTACGATTAGGTACACTGCCTATAAGTGTTGTAGCAAGGTTTAGGTATATCCATTCTATAAATAAATAAATATCTTGTGTAAAATTGTATCATATTTAATAGTATTTCCTAGTAAAATATAAGCTATTTCATATACGCCTCGCATAACATCAAGTATTTTTGGCGCCACTGCCGGGGAACATAAACGCCGAAATTGCAACGCTAAAAAAAAGTTTTTATAAAAGTTTTTGTTAAGTTCTTTTTATAAATATAAGTTTTAAAAATATAAAAATTCAAAAAGAAAGAAAAATACATTTATATTTTTAAGAGTTTATAATATTTATAAGTATTTTTATTTTAGTTTTAAAATTAATTTTTTATTTAAGTTATATTTATATTTTATGTATAATATAAAAAGTAAAAAAAAAAAATTTAAAAAAAAAAAAACTGAACCTGTAAAAATCGACCCCTTTTGAGCTGAAATTGAACCCTCCGCGACTCGCGGAGCATTTGAACTGGACCATACCGCACTCGCGGAGGTCTTCTGACAGGTCAAACCTAGGACTGCAATTAATACGAAATTAGGGTTTAAAATTTTATTATTATTAATAATTAGGGTTTTAATTAAATAAAATTAGTTTTAGGTTTATTTTAATTTGTACTTTTAAGTTATTTTAAGTTTTAATAAATTATAAAATTAATAGTTTTATAAAATAAATAATATAAAAATAATATATTTATAAAAATTATATTTTCATAAACTTTAGTTTTATTTTTTATATTTCGTACCTTTTTAATCGTTTCTTGTAATATTTTTAAATTTTTTTCGCTCGTATTTAATTTAAGACATAATTTTTTGCCGTAGTTATTTTATTTCTAGATTTTTAAGATTTGCCGTAAAATCCCATAAGTGCTTTTTCTTAGACTAAGATTTAGGTGCTTTAGAATTTTACGACGCTACAAATTTTAGTTTCTTTTTAAGTTTCGACACGCTACTTTCTTATCTTTTATTCACCGACATTTTTCGACGCGCTCTTTTTCTCTCTTATTTCTCGCCATTCTAGTTTTTAGGACTTAGAATTTTCTCTATTTCTTATCTAATATTTCTTTAAATTTCAAACGAAAAATTGTTTTAAGTGGTTAAATTGATAGACATCAAAATTTTCTGGTTAGTAGTAATAGTTGGATTTGTACGTGGACCGAGTTATTGGAGCCAAACAGTACTCAATTATATTGAGACCAAACGAATCCTGCCCCTCTGCTGCATCTTTTGGCTATTCGAAATGTGGGCAAAATCAGAAAAGTCCATTAATTGGATAACTTATATAATTTTTCTTTCTTTTTAAAAACTAATAGGATATTCAGTGAATGCACCGAGCAAAACGTTCACCACCTTTTGTACGTTCACCACCTGTAACTCGATCAAGACATCTCAAAAATATTGTCGCCGTTGATTTTTATTTAGAATCGTCATCCAGTCGACCAAGTACTCCAATTCAAATTTCCGATAATCCATTTTTTGAACCCGACCTCACAATTGAGAATCCGGAGAATATTCAGGGACAATTCGTAGATCCTGAACCACTAATCTTTCCTCCGGAACCACCAATCATTCAAACAGAGATTGTTGAGGAACCAACCATTAAATCAGAATCCTATAGTGATTCAGATTCAACAAATTCAATTATGGAGAATCTGGAACCTCTAAGTATGGAAGACCGAATGCGAGCTAAACGCACTAGCCAAGGTCACGCAATTACTCAACCTGACATAAATGCGCCAGATTATGAAATCAAAGGATAAATTCTACACATGGTAACTAATCAATGCCAATTTAGTGGTGCGCCGAAGGAAGATCCAAATGAACATCTTCATACCTTTAATAGGATCTGCACTCTAATTAAAATCCGAGAAATGAAGGATGAACAGATATATCTCATGTTATTTCCCTGGACTTTAAAGGGAGAAGCCAAAGATTGGTTGGAATCGTCACCTGAAGGGGCGATTGATACATGGGACGTTTTAGTTGAAAAATTTCTTAAACAATTCTTTCCAGCATCTAAAGCCGTGAGACTTCAAGGAGAAATTGTTACGTTCACACAAAAGCCAAATGAAACTCTATATGAGGCATGGACAAGATTTGGAAAGTTATTGAGAGGATGTCCGCAACATGGTTTAGACACTTGTCAAATAGTACAAATATTCTACCAAGGATGCGACATCACTACAAGGAAAGACATCGATATAGCAGCTGGTGGTTCCATTATGAAGAAAACAGAAACCGATGCTTACAAAATTATTGATAACACTGCTTCCCACTCACATGAGTGGCACCAAGAAAAAGATATCGTTAGATCATCTAAAGCAGCTAGAGCCAATTCTAGCCATGACTTAGATTCCATTTCCGCAAAGATAGATGCTGTCGAGAGACGAATGGAAAAGATGACTAAAGATATCCACTCAATACGAATTAGTTGTGAGCAGTGTGGAAGACCACATTTAACAAAAGATTGTCTCAGTATTGAACTAACAATGGAACAAAGAGAGAATGTTTCATACATAAACCAAAGGCCTGGAAATAATTATCAGAATAATTATCAACCGCCAAGACCAATTTACAATCAAAACCAGAATTATAATCGAAATGTTCCATACAACAACCAACAAGGTCCTAGCAATCAACAAGTATCTAATAATACTTACAATCAGCAAAGACCTAATTTTCAAAACAAACCACCACAAACCGATGATAAAAAGCCGAATTTAGAAGATATGATGACGAAGCTAGTTGAATCTCAAACACAGTTTTTCACATCTCATAAACAAACCAATGAACAAAATGTTCAAGCATTTAGAAATCAACAAGCTTCTATTCAAAATCTGGAACAAGAAGTAAGTAACATAGCAAGGTTAATAGGTGAAAGAAAACCGGGAAGTCTACCTAGTGATACAAATGCTAACCTCCGGAATGAAACAGCTAAAGCCATTACCACAAGAAGTGGTATTACACTTAAACCACCTGAAATACCTGTAATTTCTGATGAAGCTATTCCTACTCCACAAGAACCACAACCTGATCAAGATAAGGAAAAAGAACCGGTAGTTGAAAAGGTTAATGAAGATAACAAAGTTAAAGCTAAACCTTATGTTAAACCATACCAACCACCACTTCCTTACCCGAGTAAAATGAAAAAAGAGAGACTTGAAGCCGAGCAATCCAAATTCTTGGATATGTTTAAACAGATAAATGTAAATCTTCCTTTCATTGATGTGATTTTAGGAATGCCTAGATATGCTAATTTCTGAAAGATCTAATCACGAATAGAAAGAAAATGGTAGAACTCTCGGCTGTTACTATGAATGCTAATTGTTCTGCAGTGCTGTTGAATAAAATACCAGAAAAACTATCTGATCCAGGAAGTTTCACAATTCCATGTTTTCTGGGAAGTCTTAGTTCAATAGAAGCATTGGCAGATTTAGGTGCTAGTATAAATTTAATGCCGTATTCACTATACACTAAACTAGACCTTGGAGAATTGAAACCAACACGAATAAGTATACAACTAGCCGATAGATCAGTAAAATATCCTAGAGGGATAATGGAGAACATGCTAGTTAAAGTTGGTACTTTAGTATTTCCAGTAGATTTTGTTGTTCTGGACATGGAAGAAGATTCTCAAGTTCCTCTCATATTAGGAAGACCATTCTTAAACACGGCTAAAGCAATGATAGGCGTGTTCGGTAAGAAACTTACCCTAAGTATAGAGGACTAGAGTGTTACCTTTTCTGTTGATAGAGCAATGCAACAACCGCAATCTGCAGATGATACATGCTATTATATTCAAACTATAGATTCACATGCAGAATTGTTAGAAGAATTTCCAGAATTACAAGAAACAGGAGAATGTTCTTTAGGGGAAGGTACTGAACCAATTGATGAAACTGAAATGTTAGCTACACTTATGGCTAATGGATATAAACCAACAACAGAAGAAATTCAAATGCTAAAAGAAGAAGACAGATATCGATATAAATCATCGATAGAAGAACCTCCGACATTAGAGTTAAAGCCACTTCCAAACCATTTGGAATACGCTTATTTACATGGTGAATCTGAATTACCTGTAATAATATCGTCTTCTCTTACTGAAAATGAAAAATCTCAACTCATTTCTATGTTGAAAGCTCATAAACCAGCTATTGCATGGAAGATTCATGATATTAAAGGAATAAGTCCTTCGTATTGCACATATAAAATCCTTATGGAAGAAGGTCATAAAACGTATGTGCAACGCCAACGAAGACTAAATCCTAATATGCAAGATGTTGTTAAGAAAGAAATTATTAAACTACTTGATGCAGGTTTAATTTATCCAATTTCTGATAGTCCATGGGTAAGCCCAGTTCAATACGTGCCTAAGAAGGGTGGAATGATTGTCATTACAAATGAGAAAAATGAGCTTATTCCTACTAGGACTGTAACAGGATGGCGTGTATGTATTGATTATAGAAAATTAAATGACACCACCAGAAAAGATCACTTTCCCTTACCTTTCATTGATCAAATGTTGGAAAGATTAGCCAGAAACAGTTACTATTGTTTTCTTGATGGTTTTTCCGAATATTTTCAGATTCCAATAGCACCCGAGGATCAAGACAAAACCACATTCACGTGCCCTTATGGTACTTTTGCTTACAAACGCATGCAATTTGGACTTTGCAATGCCCCTGCAGCCTTTCAAAGGTGCATGATGGCGATCTTTCACGACATGATAGAAGAATGCATGGAAGTTTTCATGGATGACTTTTCAGTCTTCGGTGATACTTTTGAATCTTGTTTAGTTAATCTTGAACGAATGCTTATTAGATGTGAACAATCAAATCTAGTTCTTAATTGGGAGAAATGCCATTTCATGGTTAAAGAAGGCATCGTTCTTGGACATAAAATTTCAAAGGAAGGAATTGAAGTGGATAGAGCTAAAGTAGATGTAATTGCTAAACTTCCACATCCCACCAATGTTAAAGGAGTTAGGAGTTTTCTAGGGCATGCCGGTTTTTACCGACGTTTCATAAAAGATTTTTCTAAAATTGCCACTCCTATGAATAAACTCCTAGAAAAGGATGCTCCATTCATCTTTTCAGATGAATGCATCAAATCTTTTAATATACTTAAAGAAAAACTCACTAATGCGCCAATCATGATAACTCCAAATTAGAATCTACCATTTGACCTAATGTGCGATGCAAGTGATTTTGCAATGGGAGCCGTTTTAGGACAAAGGATTGAAAAACGATTTCAACCTATTTATTATGCTCGTAAGACGTTACAAGGAGCACAAAAAAATTATACAACTACTGAAAAAGAACTCCTTGCTATTGTCTTTGCTTTTGACAAATTTCGTTCATATCTCGTTTTAGCTAAAACAGTGGTCTATACTGATCATTCTGCTCTTAGATACCTATTTTCAAAATAAGATGCTAAACCAAGATTAATCCGTTGGATATTACTCTTACAAGAGTTTGATATTGAAATCCGAGATAAAAGAGGAGCAGAAAATCTAGCCGCTGATCATCTTTCTCGTCTTGAAAATCCTGAATTAGAAGTTCTAAATGAATCGGCCATACAAGACAACTTTCCTGATGAATATCTATTGAAGATAGATTATAATGAAATTCCATGGTTTGTATACTATGCAAACTATTTAGTATGTGGATTCCTTGAAAAAGGATTGTCGTACCAAAAACGAAAGAAATTCTTTAGTGATATAAAACACTATTTCTGGGAAGATCCACATTTGTTTAAAAGTTGTCCCGATGGAATAATACGCCGATGTGTATTCGGAGATGAAGCTAGTAAAATCTTAAATCATTGTCACACAGGACCAACAGGAGGGCATTATGGGCCTCAACTCACAGCAATAAAAGTTTATGATGCTGGATTCTATTGGCGTACAATTTACAAAGACGCACACCTTCTTTGCAAATCTTGTGATGCATGTCAAAGGGCCGGAAAAATAAGTCAACGTGATGAAATGCCACAAAATGTCATTCAAGTATGTGAAGTATTTGACATTTGGGGTATTGACTTTATGGGTCCATTTCCAAAATCTCATAATAATCTATATATTCTCGTAGCCATTGATTATGTATCTAAATGGGCGGAAGCACAAGCTCTCCTAACTAACGATACACGAGTTGTAGTCAACTTTTTAAAACGCCTTTTTGCTAGGTTTGGAACACCGAAAGCTTTAATAAGTGATCGGGGTACTCATTTTTGTAATAATCAACTTGAGAAAGTTCTTAAAAGATATGGAGTAACTCATAAAATCTCCACCGCATATCATCCACAAACAAGTGGACAAGTTGAAAATACCAACCGAGCTTTAAAACGTATTTTAGAGAAAACCGTAGGATCAAATCCGAAGGAATGGTCCATTAAATTGGAGGATGCACTCTGGGCTTTTAGAACAGCCTACAAAACTCCAATTGGTACCACACCTTTTAGACTCGTTTACGAAAAAGCATGTCATCTTCCAGTAGAAATTGAACACAAAGCATTTTGGGCTTTGAAGACATGTAATCTTGATTTACATGAAGCTGGACGTCTACGATTAAGTCAACTAAACGAATTAGAAGAATTAAGACATGAAGCATACGAAAATTTGTTAATCTATAAAGAAAGAACGAAGAAATGGCATGATAAAAGAATCAGAAGTTCAAAAGAATTTAAAGAAGGAGACAGAGTTCTTCTTTTCAATTCACGATTCAAGCTATTTCCTGGAAAATCGAAATCAAGATGGTCTGGACCATTTATAGTCAAAAGAGTTTTCCCGTACGGAACAGTAGAATTGATAAATTCAAATGGAATTGAATTTAAGGTTAATGGTCACAGAGTTAAACATTACATTGATAGTCCGATGGAAGTCGACAACGAAGTTAATCACAATTTCGACACCACAGCTAACTAAGTGTGGGGAGAATCAAGTTTTTAAAGGATAATATGTATTTCTGTTAGAGTTAGATTTTCTGTTTTCGTGTAGTTCTCGAAAATGGAACCCGAATGGTCTTTCCCTAGCAGACCCTAAAGAACTAGTCTTCTCCCTCCATTCTGAATTTTTATTTTTTTTAGGTTTTACAAGATGAAGACTTCCTGTGAATTAAACCATGGTCTAATGCTACACGCTTTGATCACTAAACGTAATAATGACACCCTTCCAAGTGAAATAGTATCATTAATCAGAAGTAAATTGGACGGAGTAAGAAAAGAATCCAGATGCGAAAATAATAAGTTACAATTTGGTAAAGGAAAATCAAAATCCGCAGCGAAAAAGAGAGCACGACACCTTGAAAGATGTCTCAAATGCGGAAAATGGTCACACGAAGGAAAATGTTCGACGAATCAGACATATTCCAATACCGAATTCATTACTTTATGCAGAGACAGACCGTTCATATGTTTAGAAGAAAAAACATTAAATGCTCGAGGTTACGCCTATGTAGCTATGGAAAATCAATTAGTCCGACTATCTTATGAGTGGGCTAGAGCATATCACTAAGAATACTATCTCACAGGTAAGTTTGTACAGTTTTTATTTTTATTTTTATTTTTAACCTTTTGATAATAAACGCTAATTTGTTCGCTATAAAGTATTAAATTGGTATTCGATAAAATTAGGTCTTGCGACCGAAATTATTGATATCATACAAAAATTTATTACATCACTGCGAAATTTACCGTTTATTCTTAAGGTATAAATATCTTTAATCATTCAACCAAAATATTTCAAAAATTCGTCATGAGTTAAATTAGGTCGTTGAACCGAAATTACTTTACCGAAAAGAGGGGCGTATATTTTTGATAATATTTGATTGATTAAAGTGGGATAAAAGACCAAAAAGATTTTTATTTTATTGTTACCATGTTTTTAAAATTAATATTAAAATAATATTGTAAAATTTTTAAATCAATATATTGTAAATATTTAAAAAATTAATATTTTTAATATAAGTTTGTATGTATAAAAACAAAAATATAATTTAAGTTTGGTGTGAATTTTTAATATGAATTTTTAATTTTATGCATTTTAAATTTAAGTTTGGTGTGAATTTAAAAACAAAAATTTACTTTATTTCGCTAAGTTAAAAATATGATTTTTAAAATTCGTCGTGAGTTGAAGACTAGGTCGTTGAACCGAAATTGCTCTACCCAAGGGAGGGCCGAGAACTTTTATTATCATTATTTTTAATCTTATTGAATTAAAGTATGCAAAAAACATTTAAAAAACCCAAAAATCTTTACTTTTTAAACAATGTTTTGAAATGACGAAATTTTAAAATTTTGTCGAGGGACGGACTAGGACATCGTTCCGAAACGCCCTCGCTCCTAAAGGAAAACAAAATTTTTAGAATTTAATTAATTAAATGTTTTAAAAAGTTATAAGGTTTTATTAAAAAAAAAAAAAAAAAACCACCGCGACTCGCGGAGGTTTAAATGGCCCCACCACCGCACTCGCGGAGGTCAAAAAACCCAGAAACATATCTGGTCGAACAGACCAGTCCCCTTCACCACCACATACATTTTCCACGAAAAACACACACAAAAACCTCTAAAAATCGAAATTTTTCACCAATAATCGTCAAATTTGTTGCTAAAATCACAAGGAGGAGACTATTATCAAGGAATTACTCAAGGAAATCAGTAAATTTCTACACCTAAACACCATTTAATCCGAATTTTTAGTGTTCTTGAACAATTTTATGCCTAATTCGATTTTGATGCTTTCTAGTGTAATAATGCTTCAATTGTTTGTGTATTATGCTTGTATAACCTAGATTGATGCTATTTAACATGATTAGAAGCTTTGAACTTCAATTTTTGAATAATCTAGGGTTTGTGTTCTTGAGCAAAATTAGGGCTTTTTGATATAAACAGGTTATGGCCGAATTTTATTGTTAGTTTATGCTAAATTGAGTAGTGTAACATGTTTAGGTTGCTAAATGATCAAAACTTTGATCCTAAACATGATTTATGAAGATTAAAGTGGACTTTTTGAACCAAAATTGCATAAACTTGATTTAATTGATATGAATGCCATGAGGAACTTATTTAATTGTTATAATGATTGTTTTTGACATGTTTTAAAAGATAAATGCAAAGGAACTTTGTGTACATTTTTGTAAAAGTATATTTGTAAAAGTGTAGAATTGTTAATATTTTGAAAATGTGTATAGAGTTTATTATGGATTAAACATGTCATTGTAATTGTTTAGATTTATGATTTTGCTTAAACTAATGCATATTTGGATGCACAAAAATTGTGTTTGATATATTTTGCAGATTGAAAGGGGTGAATCTTCATCCCAGGCTCGCAATGCTCCTCCGGAAGATGCAGATCAACAGGAAATTAATAACCAATACCGACAAGATATGCCTCACCCAATTGTTTCATATTCAAACATTCATGAGGCAGATTTACATCCGAATTTGAGATTTGATAGATATTGGATAGACTATCCAAAATATCAAAAGAACCTGCACAACCTTGTGTCTAATAATGTTGAGGTACCCAGAGTTATAGATTGGGAACCATTAGAGGTAGTGGAATTGGCCGAGCCAATCAGGGAATTACTTACTTAAAGATATGGTAATTCTACTTTTAGTGATTGTGTAAGTTTATTCAACATGCGTAGACCTGTGTATAGAGATTGGTGTATAGAGTTATTATGTACTATTGAAATAAATGATCGGGTAGATACTTTAACCGATCGTAGTTTTCTTAGATTTTTATTAGGAGGGGAAATGCGCCATATGTCTTTACTAGTTATGGCTCGGGCTTTACGTATATATACGCCCGAGGAGCTAGCATCTTATGATTGTCAGAGGTTAATAGTTTATGGTAGGAGGGTGGATGAGAATTTTGATACGAATGACGTATGGAGTAGGATGACTAGCCATCGCCGATTCCAAGGGGAATTATACTCTTATCTTGATATTGATAGAGTTGAATTAAGAGTAATCCATAGGTTTTTAGCCAATTCGATTACACAACGAGGTAAGAATAAGGAAAAGGTAAATGAACAGGATTTGTTTTACCACATGTGTATTCGAGACCCACAGAGCGCTGTAAGTATACCTTTTTGTGTGGGTTATTATTTATTGACTATGGTTAGGGGTATGAGGCGTGGTAGCATAATAGGAGGTGGTATATTTATTACTTTAATTGCTGAATATCTCGGTGTGGATAGAAGTGTAACGACCCGAAAATTTCTGACCAAATTTAAACTTAATCTTCATATGTTTCCGACACGATAAGCAAAAATATGTAATGTTAAGTTTAGAAAGTTTGAAATCTATATTTGAATAATCAGTTACCCTTTGACTACTCCTGGCGATTCACGAATAATTGTTTGAAAATAAATATATAAGTATATATATATATATATAATTATAAAAAAAAAATAAGAATATATAATAAATACTTTAATCAATTAGGATTACATGTAAGGTAAAAATACAAGATAATTAAGTTACTATTAAAATAAATAATATATATATATATATATATATATATATATATATATATATATATATATATATATATATATATATATATATATATATATATATGTACATATGAAGTCTAAACATAAATATTATTAAATATATTGTAAAAAATTAAAGATTTAATAAGTTATTGTATTATATAATATAATTAATAAATATTTGACATTGATTAAATTGTAAATGTAATTACAAAGTTAACAACATAATTATAAACATTGTCATTACTTTCATTATGATTGAAGATAAATACTAACATCAATCTTAATAGACACATAGATACGAAATTAGAAACATGTAAGTTGTTATATTGTTATTATTAATATTATAATTATAATTAATAATACTAATACTATTATGATTAATATTATTAGTAACATTAATAATATTTCATTAACATTATTATTATTATTATTATTATTATTATTATTATTATTATTATTATTATTATTATTATTATTATTATTATTATTATTATTATTATTATTATTATTATTATTATTATTATTATTATTATTATTATTATTATTATTATATCATTAATATTATTTGTATATTTTGCTATTTTTATTATTAATATTAATTCTATTATAATTAGTATATAGTTATTAATAGTATTATTAATATTATTAATATATATTTATTAACTATTAATAATAATTAAAAATAAATAAGATAAAAAGACAAAGGATTTGTTGATAAATCTGAATCATCTTTTTAAACTCCTGTATACCCGTGACCTCAAATGTCTATTCTCCTTTCCATTGTTATAAATCGATCAACACTCTATTTTTTTTTACAGAGCAATTTTAGTTATCAAATATATATTACTACAGGTATATTTTTGGCCAAATATAATTGAAATTAAGAGGAACCAGTTAGTATTTCCATGGCTCACGATATTTTTTTTATCAATCGATCAAGTTTGAGTCAATCAACAAATCTAAAAATACAGTCTTGCTAAAAATCATCCAAACAATCTTTCTGCAAAATCCCAAGTTTCAATTTCTCAAAACGAATTCGAATTTCAAAGTCAAGTTTTTGATTCTAAAAAAGTCAAACTTTGTTCTACAATTAAATTAAAGTTTTAGGAGGCGTTTCTATTGAAATTAAGGATTCATAAAGTTTTTATGAATCATTTGAAACACAAATTGTGTTACGAAAATCATCTAAAACGCAAGGAAAATTGAAAACGTAATTTTTTTTAAACAGAACCTGCGACAGCAGCTTCGCTACCATGATTTTTTTTAGTTTTTATTTTCGAGTTTCACTAAACATAAACAAGTGTTATTAATTGATGATTGTCTCGAAATGATTAAATTTATGTTGAGAGGGTTGATATGTTCCTGGTCGGTTTGATTAGTGACGAAGGAGAAGGAACCAAGACAAAATAAAATCAGGTTATAAATAATAAACTGGAGTTTAAATTAGAAAAAAAATGGCGAAATGGTAGAGGGTGTTTGAGTTAAATGGGAGGTCGCGGGTTCAATTCCGTGCAGGAACATTTATTTTTAGGCTCATATATTATGGTAACTTTTCTAGTATTTTTATTAATAATATTAATTATAATGCTACAAATATTAATATTAGAATTATTATTATTAAGAATGTTATGAATATTATTAAGATTATGATTTTAATTATCATTATGGATATAAACATTATTATTAATATTATGATTATTATTATTATTATTATTATTATTATTATTATTATTATTATTATTATTATTATTATTATTATTAATATTATTGAAATGATTTTAAAAACATTATTATTTTTAATATTATTATCATAATTTAAATTAATATTAAAAACTATCGTTATTATTATCATTTCTATTTTAATTATCATTATTATTTCAATTATCATTTTTATTATTCATTTTACTAAACATATTAATATTTTTTTTTTATATATAATTATTACAAATAATAAATTATTGATAAAATACTAATATACATATTAAGATATTTACATGTATAAATCATTTTAAATATATACAAATTAAATACATATAACATATAAACCAAGATATATATAAATTTGTTCGATTACAATTATATGTTAATATACATTAATGATATAGGTTCGTGAATCCGAGGCCAACCATATACTTGTTCAATGTCGTTCTATGTATTTTTACTACAAAATACATTAGGTGAGTATATAGTCCCTTTTAAACTCTAAATATTTTTGGGCTGAGAATACATGCGCTGTTTTATAAATGATTTACGTTATGGACACAAGTGATCAAAAATAAAATCTACGTTGAGTTGTACCATGGCATATTTCTTTATACTTGGTAGCTAATATTTACGTGAGGAGCGTAAACGCGAATCCTGTTGATAGATCTATCGGGCCTGACAACCCCAACCGGGCTGGACGACCAGCATTTAACGGTTGCACAGTACTTCGTTTCGTTACTACACTTGGTACGGTGTAGGGTTTATTTAAGAGTATGCTGCTGTGATTTAAATGTTAAGTATGGTTACCAAGTGCTCAACGACTTTTCATACACGAGGAGTGTATTATGTATAAACATGAAATCTTGTAGTCCATAGTTATAACGCTGCTAGCATCAAACCTATATATCTCACCAACTTTATGTTGACTTTTTAAAGCATGTTATTCTCAGGTACGAATTAAGTCTTCTGCTGTGCATTAACTCATATTAAGAACAATACTTGGAGTCGATCATCGCAATGGGACCAACTGTTGAAGACTTTGTCCGGGAGGATTAGGACCGGTCGTTAAAGTTGGTATCAGAGCGGTGGTCTTAGCGAACCAGGCCTTGCATTAGTGTGTCTGACTAGTAGTTGTTAGGATACATTAGTGAGTCTGGACTTTGACCGTGTCTGCATGTCAAAAAGTTTTGCTTATCATTTCTAGTCGGAAATCATCTGCTTATCATCCTTAGGGAATTGCCTGCTCATCATTCATAAGTCTAGACACGTCTTGCTGCATTTACTTCATTGATGGTGTATAGACAAAACTCATATCTTAGCGTATTTATTACTAGAATTGCCTGACACATGTCGTAAATTCCTCCATAGTCTACGGAATCTTTAGTACTATATATATACCTAGATATTCTATGAAGATAGAATACCATCCTATATTCAAAAAATCGTTTCACCTCAAAGATCCTTTTCTTTCACCAAACTGCCCTCTTGGCGATGAACTTGAAGCACTTACCGGCGAACCTGTTAGAGAAACCATTTTCTCTCTCATTTCCAGAGTGTCTCGTCATGATTATATACTATCCCATATTTCGAATTTTATTCATCCGCTCACTCCAACCGCCAATCATCTCGGTGTACTAGCAAAAGTTAACGAACTTCGTGCTCACATGACGGCTTTGGAGAACATGGTGAGAAGGTTGAAAACACCAGCAGCACCACCAGCAGCATAATTCGTATCATCATCATCAACGCCGACCGTACCCTTATCACTCCCAATCACAATCACGTTGTAAACCTCAACATCACAACCTGTACCTCGGATATCAACATCACACGCCTCCATATCACCATCTGTACTTCGAATATGATCTTCGTTCTACATATCGTTCTACATCGATTATCTTCGCGTTACGTATCATTCTACCCCATTTATCTTCACTTGACATGGTGATTATGTAATTTCTAAAGTTTTAGAGATTATGTAATCTAGCATTAATGATAAATTAAATGAGTTTAATATCCTATTGACTCATTAAATTCATAATTACATCCAAAGAAAATATATATGCAAGTATATTTTCATAAAGATTGTAATTAAAAATCCTTTCGTACAAACTATTAATGATGAAAATATTTTAACGGGTAGGTAGTACCTGAGAAATATTTAGATTTCACATTAATAAGTTACACTGTACATTCTTCGAATCTGATTCAACGGTCATTTACTATCCTACTTACAACCACCGATATACGTATTCGTTCACCACAGAATAACCATTTCCATTCAAATATCATATTTGGATTTTGATCTATCAGAATTCAACAAGTGGCATAATGAAGAAAACATTGGATATAATAAAATTAGTTAGAAACAAACGGATTAACTAATTGAAATATTGTTAAGATTCCACGCTAACTGTTCCTAGCTAACTATTCCCAGCTAACTGATTAACATTTAATTTATCGCAATTTACATTCTCGCAATTTTATTTATTTTTATTTAATTTCCGCACTTTACATACCGTCGGGACACATGTACAACAATACTTCGGATTAATTCTGAGACAACACGTTGTGCAATGGGTCATGATATATATTTATTTAATTTACACACTTTAAATAACGGGACACGTATACAAGGTTTCGACCTATCATATTGACCCATCTATATATATATTTCGGAACGACCATAGACACTCTATAGTTGGCTATACAGGGTTGAGGTGGATTCCAAAATATATATATACTTTGAGTTGTGATCAATACTGAGACCGGTGCACGGGTCACGATACGTATTATTTAATTCGAATATTATATATTAAATTATATATGAATCATTGAACTATTGAACTATTGGACTATTGGACTATTGGACTGCTAACTTTGGACAATTAAAATAAATTAAAATATTGATTATAACATATGAAACTAAACAATTCTTCAAGTTTGCCACTTGATTTCATTCTAAACCTCATTTGTACCTCGACAAATACAATTCGCGTTCAAACCTTTCATGATTCTTGAAAACACCTCGATCGAGAAATTGAACCAACCGCACTTCATCTACGGAAGAAAATATTTATGCACCTGAAAAACTCTCGAACCCAAAGTCATAGTTTAATCCGTAACCGTGTTGAATGCTTTATCATTTATTAGCAAAAACAACCTTACGATTCATCTTCAAAGTAGCCAAATTTTATCACAGCTCCAGCAAGCCAACTTCGACTTTTCGTTCGAATCAACCGTATTATAACTTTGATACATACGATTAGCTTTCCTCCTCGTTACTGGAGAACCTTTTATATTCCACCATACTACCATCAGCGTTTAATCATCTAAAAACACAATTCTTCAGGAATCACCTCGGTTTGATAGCCGAAGACCCAAATCCGTTAACTTTGAGAATGATGACGAAACAGCATGTTGTAGATGGTCTCAATGGCCAAAAGTTGATGATAAAGAATGGAGTATTGGAAACACTCAATAGAAAATTTACTACCGAAAAGCGGATTATGCGAAATTATGAAGGAAGCCGTAGACAAATCACAAAGAATAAGTTTGACTTTAAAGGATCCAAATGATTCGGTGTTTGCTGAAATCTTTAGCGAACACATTGCTTCTGAATCTAAACCCTTATGGGTAAATCTTCATCATCATCCTTCGACATTAGAAATTCCAAGATATTATCATATCTTTCATTATAAATATCCTCAATATTTTTGAAGATATTTTATAACTATTCTTATCCGAAATCATTCATCTTTTCGCGCTATCTGTGTCACATCATAAAAGGAACTATTTTAGTTTCTAAATTCTGAACCCTTCGAGTTTAAAATAAGAATGTTTTGAAGTAGTGTTGGGAACTGATGCATGAATTAGTATAATATAATGAAACTTGATCAACTTCATTATATTACAGTAAGTCATGTTGAGTTTCTAATGGAATGTGATGATTCACAGTACCATCATCATATGCCATGTTACACGGCTCTTAAATTCTATCAAATCTCCAAACATATCAAGAAAATATTCTCTTGATGATCTGGTTTTTCCAGGATATTCTGGTAATTTGACCAATCAAAATCGTGCCATTACCATTTCTTTCTAAGAGCATTAGCTATGTTCATTTCGAATCTTATACCTATGAACTCCAAACCATTACTCGCTTGACTCGAAGTCGGGAAGGAAAAACGAAAGCATGAAGCTTCGAAAAAAAAAATAAAGAAGAATATAAAGCCCGATAATAACCCCGAAATTACAAACCATGTATATCGATGCAGATAGCAATATAGAGACACGGGAGAACTAGAAACACTATAAACACAAGAATATAGTAGAAGTAAATAGATTCTTCTGGTGGTAGATGAAAAAGAAGAATGACAGATGTGAAAATTTAGAGTATATCAAGGATCAGAATGGGATGGAGCATATTGACGAATATCTTAAAGTAGGAATTGAGGAGAAAGAGTAGAAGATGTAAAATATAGAAGATATAGGAAAGAAGGAGGTGGATTTATAGCAATATATCCGACAGAGAAATCGGAACAGATTATTGCATTAATCAAAGAAGATCTTGATCGCCGAAGAATCAAATCTTATTACATAAGATTTTCTTTAAATCCCTTAAATTCCGGAAATCAATCCTAACCACGTCATTAGTTAAAACGATTCTATGTTTACTCATTTCACTCTTTCGTGATAGCTTCATTCGTACTCTTCGAATAATTGAATTGATTTATCCTTAATACTCAAGGGTAATAAAATTCTATTCTATCAATTCATATTTGTCATAAAAACAATTTTATTGTTAGCCATGACGACCTCACTCAAATTTCGGGGATGAAATTTCTTTAACGGGTGGGTACTGTAACGACCCGGAAATTTCCGACCAAATTTAAACTTAATCTTCATATGTTTCCGACACGATAAGCAAAAATCTGTAATGTTAAGTTTAGAAAGTTTGAAATCTATATTTGAATAATCAGTTACCCTTTGACTACTCCTGGCGATTCACGAATAATTGTTTGAAAATAAATATATAAGTATATATATATATATATATATATATATATATATATATATATATATATATAATTATAAAAAAAAAATAAGAATATATAATAAATACTTTAATCAATTAGGATTACATGTAAGGTAAAAATACAAGATAATTAAGTTACTATTAAAATAAATAATATATATATATATATATATATATATATATATATATATATATATATATATATACATATGAAGTCTAAACATAAATATTATTAAATATATTGTAAAAAAATTAAAGATTTAATAAGTTATTGTATTATATAATATAATTAATAAATATTTGACATTGATTAAATTGTAAATGTAATTACAAAGTTAACAACATAATTATAAACATTGTCATTACTTTCATTATGATTGAAGATAAATACTAACATCAATCTTAATAGACACATAGATACGAAATTAGAAACATGTAAGTTGTTATATTGTTATTATTAATATTATAATTATAATTAATAATACTAATACTATTATGATTAATATTATTAGTAACATTAATAATATTTCATTAACATTATTATTATTATTATTATTATTATTATTATTATTATATCATTAATATTATTTGTATATTTTGCTATTTTTATTATTAATATTAATTCTATTATAATTAGTATATAGTTATTAATAGTATTATTAATATTATTAATATTATTAATATTATTAATATATATTCATTAACTATTAATAATAATTAAAAATAAATAAGATAAAAAGACAAAGGATTTATTGATAAATCCGAATCATCTTTTTAAACTCCTATATACCCGTGACCTCAAATGTCTATTCTCCTTTCCATTGTTATAAATCGATCGACACTCTATTTTTTTTTTACAGAGCAATTTTAGTTATCAAATATATATTACTACAGGTATATTTTTGGCCAAATATAATTGAAATTAAGAGGAACCAGTTAGTATTTCCATGGCTCACGATATTTTTTTTTATCAATCGATCAAGTTTGAGTCAATCAACAAATCTAAAAATACAGTCTTGCTAAAAATCATCCAAACAATCTTTCTGCAAAATCCCAAGTTTTAATTTCTCAAAACGAATTCGAATTTCGAAGTCAAGTTTTTGATTCTAAAAAAGTCAAACTTTGTTCTACAATTAAATTAAAGTTTTAGGAGGCGTTTATATTGAAATTAAGGATTCATAAAGTTTTTATGAATCATTTGAAACACAAATTGTGTTACGACAATCATCTAAAACGCAAGGAAAATTGAAAACGTAATTTTTTTTTTAAACAGAACCTGCGACAGCAGCTTCGCTGCCATGATTTTTTTTAGTTTTTATTTTCGAGTTTCACTAAACATAAACAAGTGTTATTAATTGATGATTGTCTCGAAATGATTAAATTTATGTTGAGAGGGTTGATATGTTCCTGGTCGGTTTGATTAGTGACGAAGGAGAAGGAACCAAGACAAAATAAAATCAGGTTATAAATAATAAACTGGAGTTTAAATTAGAAAAAAAATGGCGAAATGGTAGAGGGTGTTTGAGTTAAATGGGAGGTCGCGGGTTCAATTCCGTGCAGGAACATTTATTTTTAGGCTCATATATTATGGTAACTTTTCTAGTATTTTTATTAATAATATTAATTATAATGCTACAAATATTAATATTAGAATTATTATTATTAAGAATGTTATGAATATTATTAAGATTATGATTTTAATTATCATTATGGATATAAACATTATTATTAATATTATTATTATTATTATTATTATTATTATTATTATTATTATTATTATTATTATTATTATTATTATTATTATTATTATTATTATTATTATTATTATTATTATTAATATTATTGAAATGATTTTAAAAACATTATTATTTTTAATATTATTATCATAATTTAAATTAATATTAAAAACTATCGTTATTATTATCATTTCTATTTTAATTATCATTATTATTTCAATTATCATTTTTATTATTCATTTTACTAAACATATTAATATTTTTTTTATATATAATTATTACAAATAACAAATTATTGATAAAATACTAATATACATATTAAGATATTTACATGTATAAATCATTTTAAATATATACAAATTAAATACATATAACATATAAACCAAGATATATATAAATTTGTTCGATTACAATTATATGTTAATATACATTAATGATATAGGTTCGTGAATCCGAGGCCAACCATATACTTGTTCAATGTCGTTCTATGTATTTTTACTACAAAATACATTAGGTGAGTATATAGTCCCTTTTAAACTCTAAATATTTTTGGGCTGAGAATACATGCGCTGTTTTATAAATGATTTACGTTATGGACACAAGTGATCAAAAATAAAATCTACGTTGAGTTGTACCATGGCATATTTCTTTATACTTGGTAGCTAATATTTACGTGAGGAGCGTAAACGCGAATCCTGTTGATAGATCTATCGGGCCTGACAACCCCAACCGGGCTGGACGACCAGCATTTAACGGTTGCACAGTACTTCGTTTCGTTACTACACTTGGTACGGTGTAGGGTTTATTTAAGAGTATGCTGCTGTGATTTAAATGTTAAGTATGGTTACCAAGTGCTCAACGACTTTTCATACACGAGGAGTGTATTATGTATAAACATGAAATCTTGTGGTCCATAGTTATAACGCTGCTAGCATCAAACCTATATATCTCACCAACTTTATGTTGACTTTTTAAAGCATGTTATTCTCAGGTACGAATTAAGTCTTCTGCTGTGCATTAACTCATATTAAGAACAATACTTGGAGTCGATCATCGCAATGGGACCAACTGTTGAAGACTTTGTCCGGGAGGATTAGGATCGGTCGTTAAAAGAAGTCGGGAGGGATTATTAATGGCAGAACTAGAACCCCGCGATAGAATAGATTTGCGTGTTTAGAGAGATCAACAGCAAGGTTATGAGGCAGCACGTTATGATGGCAGACATCCACAAGTTGAGAGAGATCAATAGCAAGGTCAACCGGGAGGGGGTAATCCAATGACGGAAATGCAAATTTTTATGGCTCGACACGAGTATGAAATGGCTAGACAAAAAGCATTTCAAGATTGGCAGTATCATCAAAGCCAAATCATAAGTCATTGTACACACGTAGGTAGAGACTACATTCCTACCGTTATGCCCGAATTTGCTCCTTGGACTTTAGAGAGCCGACCACCATATCTTACATATGACCCGGCCCAAGCATTTTACAGCATCTATGGATACGCTTAGGACCCATACTGGAACCATCCTCCTCATCCGTAATTTTCTTATTTTATATTTTTGTTTATTTTATTGTAATGTTACTAATTCTAAATTTTCTTATTTCTTATTTCTTATTTTATTATTATAATAGCTTTTATAATTTTCTAACTTTATTAGATTTTAATAATTTTTGAATTTGGTGTGAAAACCCAACTTCAAAAATATGTATATATGTGTTTGTAGTTTATCTCATGTACAAAACAGGGTAAAATAGCGCATTTTCAAAGACTGGCATTAAGTTCAGCAAAAGCTAGTACTTTTGATGACAAAAATGAAAAACAAATGTGATGTAACAACAAGACAGAATGAACAAATGATGTGCACCATTTATCATTCAGCAAACAAACGCCAATATGTTTGGAAACTTTGGTAAAATTTAATCATTTTTCTACGCTAATCACCCTCAATAATTTAAAATGTTACTGATTTCTTGCAAATGAGGGCATTGCAAGATCTTAAGTGTGGGAAGGGGTTAAATTCTTTCGGATTTTTAAATTTTTTTTGATTTGTACACTTGGTTACCATTAGAAATACTAGTAACGCAGTAGTTGTATTAGAATCTAGTGCTCTCTGATAATAAAGAACAGCCCTAGTCTTATATACTGACTACCCAATTCTAGTAAAAAATTTTAATTAAATGAATTCAAAATCATGTTTATACATATTTATGAACGATAAAACTAGGTGTTAACACCGAAATTATTGTTACCTCGGAAAGGACATAAATTGAGAAACAACCCAAAATGTTAGAATTCATTTAAAATGGAATAGAGGACAATAAAAAGGAAAATAAAAGCCAAGTGTGGGAAAATTTACCAAGTTATTTAAAACATATATCACACATATTTTTGTAACAAATAACTGAAGATACTTTTGTTTTGGACGATTTTAATCAGTTTTACCCGATTTACTGTAATATATTTGAAAGAAAGATGGATCTACACGATGAATCAATTCCATCATTAAAAGGAAGTAAAGTCTTCCGAAAAAGAAACGCACCTCTTGATTTAGGTCATGAAGTTGTCGTCCAGACCAGCTATAGGTTGACGAAAAATCTAGAAAAGTCATCACTAAAATCAGCAGGAAATCCACGGACCTCAGCATCAAACAGGGTCGCCAAGTGGTCAGACTTATCCTAACCATGAGAGGATCTGTCTTGTAAAATGGGGAGGACGCCGTGCAAATTAGCTGGATAAGACTAATGAATCAGATCCCCAGAAAGGATAATCTCCTTTAAAGATCAAAAATCAGCTTTTAAGACTGATATTACTCAATCCTTGAGATTAACCTTAAAGATTGAGAATTACAAACTCATGGAATTCGATGATATCTAAACTCGAGCTTGAACGAGAAAATATTTTGATCAAAATTG
The DNA here is from genome assembly GCF_046630445.1 of Rutidosis leptorrhynchoides. Taxonomy (NCBI): domain Eukaryota; kingdom Viridiplantae; phylum Streptophyta; class Magnoliopsida; order Asterales; family Asteraceae; genus Rutidosis; species Rutidosis leptorrhynchoides. Next base: position 326,043,934 of record NC_092341.1, read on the forward strand.
CAAACCGATTTGTTTTCTGAAAACCCATTTTTCAATGCGTTCATTACCATTGAACGTAAAATCCTAGGAATTCATTTGGAATTCATCAGGTCACCTGAACCAAATCGGGTGTCAACCGTAAGAACGGTGGTTGCATAGCATGGTCAAAGACAGGACCTTGTGACAGACCGAAAAATTATAAGGGTGAGCTTTACTATTGCTCCTACAAAGGATAGTAATTGCATCCGATACGTTATAGACCATAATTAAAAGTATGTCAGGGGACATTGCCTTAACAGTTGCTTGTTCAACGCTTTCCTTTACAACCAGACGGTAGTTTACTGAAAGGTAATATACGGAGCAAGTATACTGGACGTGTTGCTTTCCCAATACAAGGTTAGCAAGTGGGTGACACAAAACCGCAAGTTTTGAGCTAAAATTTTTAAATCTGAAACCCACCAAACCCACAAAAAGAATTTGCAAACACCGGTGAAGGGTTATTCCGGAAAACTTATCTAAGGTAAAAGCTAGATTGAATTTTCAAAAAGATCAAATGTTTTCATAAAGATCCAATTTCCTTAAAGGATCTAAATTTTTATAGTCATGTGGGACTGTAAACCACAACGTTACTATCATTGTTCATACCGCCGTATAGAAATCACTGATGTACAAAGTGTGAAGAATAAAGAAGTGATTCTAGTATGTTTTTATTCAAGACTATATTGCTTGAGGACAAGCAACGCTCAAGTGTGGGAATATTTGATAATGCTAAAAACGAACATATATTTCATCGCATTATCCCTCAAGAAAGACAAGCTTTTAGTTGCAGTTGTCCTATTTACAAGTAATATTCGTTTAAATAATAAAAGGTGAAGACAAAAGACAGATTCGGCGAATTGAAGACGCAAACGACCAAAAAGCTCAAAAGTACAAAGTACAATCAAAGTGGTTCAAATTATTGATGAGAAACGTCTAAAAATGACAAGAGTACAAGTTGAAAAACGCAAAGTACAAGATATTAAATTATACGAAAGGACGTTCAAAAATCCAAAACCGAGACATGAACCAGCTTTCAACGTACGACGCAACGGACCAAAAGTTACAAATTAATTATGTATATAAATATAATATAATATATAATTAATTATATAAATTATATATTTATATTATATTTATATAATTAAATCCGTCGGCAGACTAAGATCCAAATTTGTGTGAGCTGGATTCAACAGCTCCGCACTCGCGGAGCTTTGAAGACCAAAAAGGCCGCACTCGCGGAGCACTCTCTGGCTATAAAAGAACATGCATTTCGACGATTTATAGACACCTTTTATATTTTATATATATTTTTCTTTCCCCATTTTTATGTATCAAGTATCACTCCAAATCGTAATCTCAATTTGTAATTTTAATTTTAAGTTAGTGATAATAATAAGGATCGATTAGTCGAATGTTTTAAGGTTTTGTAAGTCGAAACTATGTCCGTGTACCACTACGCTAATAACACCCACTGTAAGTTATGTTTATGTTATTTTCATTAATGTCTTGTAGCTAAGTTATTATTATGCTTATTTAATGCCGAAGTAATCATGATGTTGGGCTAAATACTAAAATTGGGTAATTGGGCTTTGTACCATAATTGAGGTTTGGACAAAAGAATGACACTTGTGGAAATTAGACTATGGGCTATTAATGGGCTGTATATTTGTTTAACTAAATGATAGTTTGTTAATTTTAATATAAAGATTTACAATTGGACGTCCCTATAAATAACCATATACACTCGATCGGACACGATGGGCGGGATATTTATATGTACTAATAATCGTTCATTTAACCGGACACGGGAATGGATTAATAGTCTATGGAATTATTAAAACAGGGGTGAAATTATGTACAAGGACACTTGGCATAATTGATAACAAAGTATTAAAACCTTGGATTACACCCAGTCGATATCCTGGTGTAATTATTAAACAAAGTATTAAAACCTTGTTACAGTTTAAGTCCCCAATTAGTTGGAATATTTGACTTCGGGTATAAGGATAATTTGACGAGGACACTCGCACTTTATATTTATGACTGATGGACTGTTATGGACAAAAACCAGACAGACATATTGAATAATCCAGGACAAAGAACAATTAACCCATGGGAATAAACTAAAATCAACACGTCAAACATCATGATTACGGAAGTTTAAATAAGCATAATTCCTTTATTTTCATATTTAATTGCACTTCTAATTATCACATTTTTATTTATTGTCATTGTATTTAATTGCACTTTTAATTATCGCACTTTTTAATTATCATAATTTTATTTTATCGCACTTTTATTATTCGCAATTTCATTATCGTTATTTACTTTACGCTTTAAATTAAGTCTTTTATTTATTTAATATTTTACATTAGGTTTTAACTGCGACTAAAGTTTTAAAAATCGACAAACCGGTCATTAAACGGTAAAAACCCCCTTTATAATAATAATATTACTTATATATATATATATATATATTTGTATTTTTATAAATTAAAACTAATATAGCGTTAAGCTTTGTTTAAAAGATTTTCCTGTGGAACGAACCGGACTTACTAAAAACTACACTACTGTACGATTAGGTACACTGCCTATAAGTGTTGTAACAAGGTTTAGGTATATCCATTCTATAAATAAATAAATATCTTGTGTAAAATTGTATCATATTTAATAGTATTTCCTAGTAAAATATAAGCTATTTCATATACGCCTCGCATAACATCAGATATTAATGAACATAACTATAAAAATATTAATTTTACTATTGATGATAGTTAGGGTAATAGTTTTAATAGTAATAGTAATAATAACGATACTCATAATATTGATAATATTACTTATAAAAATCCGATAACACTAATAATAATGATACTTAGTACTATTATTAATAATAAAGATAGTTTTAATGAAAATGATAGTTTATAAAAAATAATAACAATAATAACAGGGTTATTGTTAATCAGACTTATCATAAACCTCGGTTTCAACTTCTAAACTTATAACTACAGCTCCTATGTCTTAACTTCGTAATTATATTCATTATTGTAACTGTATTCGTGTAATTACAGCCATTTTCTAATAATTTACCTTAACAACTTTTATTATAAATTTTATAATATAAAATTTATTATCATGTTCATGATCATGTTAATATTAATAATAATAATAATACTAAATAATAATACTTAGTGTTGCTAATAATATTAGTTAGTAGTAATAATATTAATAATAAATGGTAACTAATACTAATTTTAGTGATAATAATAATAATAATTATACTAATAACAATAACAATAACAATCATCATCATAATCATAATCATAATCATAATCATAATAATAATCATAATAATAATAATAATAATAACAATAATAATAATAATAATAATAATAATAATAATAATAATAATAATAATAATAATAATAATAATAATAATAATAATAATAATAATAATAATAATAATAATAATAATAATAATTGAAAAAAAAATAAAGTGTATACCCTTTTTCTAAAAAAATTGTCCTCGACGGGACTCGAACCCGAGACCTCTCGCTTACACTTCCAACACCCAACCATTCGTCCAGTTTAATTTATCTGAGATTATACCCCTTTAATTGTTTATAACCCGTCTTCCTTCTTCCTATTTCTCCTTCTACATCTTATCAAATCAACCATGATCAATCATACTTCATAATCAATTAAATGGACGATTTCAGATTCTAAAACACTTTAAAAATTATTAATAAGTGATTAAATAGATTGAGAAAGAAACAAAAATATCTATAACAAAAAAACCTCCGATGCTCGTCGCTGTATTCCAAAAAAAAAAATATGATTCTGCAATTAAGAACGATTTGGACCAAGTTTATAACACGAAATATGTTTTAAATCAATCCTAGAAACTTTCTCCATCGTCAATTTAACATAAGACATTAACACAAGTTTGAATTTGATGATAAACATCCAGTTTGACTTTTGAAAACTAATCTTTGACTTCATAAATTCGTGTTTAATTTGTAAAATTGGAAACTGAGATTTTACACATACATTCACGACATGTTTTAGAACAACTCTACATTTGTGAATTTTGAGACAACCCACGAATTCGAATTTTGACCTAAAAGTATGAAGAACAGAGAACTATATAATTATTTTAAATGTTTTCTTCTTTTTTAATTCGACTTGCAGTGTGCTTATACATAAAGTGATAGATAATTGCTGTAGAAACATGAGATGATTGAGGTCGTTGTTGTAGGGTTAGACATGAGTTCACGGGTCAGAAGAAAACAGAAGGAGGAACAGATATCTGATAGGAATTATATACGCGTTTTTATTTATATTTATATATAATAATATAATATATATAATAATATAAATATAATATTAATAATAATAATCCTAATTAATAATAATTATATCAATTAATAATAATAATACTATTAATTTTTAAAAAAAATAATAATAACTGATAATAATAGTTATTAATATGTTATTATTTATGCTAATAATATATTGTATTATTTATAATAATAATAATGATAACCTAAAAATATAATGATCTTTAGTGATAATGATAATAAAAATTCTAAAATAATAATAATTATAATTATTATGTAACAAATTTCATGTATTAATTTTATATATGTATATTATCATTTTAATAATATTAATAATATTGATATTAGTACTAATATTAATATTTGTATTTTAAAGAAAGTATATATATAATAACCATATTTTAATCTTGTAATTACATATATTAATATTACTTTTTATTAGTTACGTAATACCCTAATGTATATATAATAACACACATTGGATATTTAATATTCATGTATATAATAGTATACATACAATCAGAATTCTTTTGTATCATAATCATATATATTTATATATATATATATATATATATATATATATATATATATATATATATATATATATATATATATATATATATATACTTTCATTGCTACATATTTAATTTCAATGCTTAAATTATATTTTAAAATTTTAAATTAATATACATATACTTACATTTACATATATATTTATTTACAAACAATTGTTCGTGAATCGTCGGGAACAGTCGAAGGTCAATTTAATATATGAAACAGTTCAAACTTTTTGAGACTTAATATTACAGACTTTGCTTATCATGTCGAAATCATATAAAGATTAAGTTTAAATTTGGCTGGAAATTTCCGGGTCATCACATTTGTGATTTGTTAACAGTCTCCTTCATAGTTTGCTCAATCCGTTTTTCAGTTCCAAATCTGAGTTTTTTCAACACACCACTCTTTATTATCTAACTTTTGGCAATTAAGACCATTTACAGTTTTGCTGCTTCATCAGCATTCAAAGTATCATAACCGAATCATCGGTTATCAATCCGAGGTGTTTTCAAGAGTTTGAAGAGTTTGAATGAAGATTGTAATTGTCAAGATACATATGATGTTCTAGAATTTTGAATGATACAAATATTTTTCTGGGTTTTATGAATAGAAGTGGTGTTCTAGCACAGTTTTGAAGTCAAAGTATAGCTTTGAAAGATATAGGGATCTAAGAGTGATGTTATCTGTTATATCTTGACTTGGATTCTGGATTCTGATCTGTTTAAAGTTAGAATATGTAATTGAATTTGAGTGAGAAAGGTTGTTCAGATTTCTATGAAAGAATGTATATCATTGTGAAAGTAGTGAGTATGGTTAATGATTATCGAGTAATTTAAGAATGTACAGTGTAACATATTAACGTGAAATCTAAATATTTCTCGAGTATTACCTACCCGTTAAAATATTTTCACAATTAATAGTTTGTACAAAAAGAATCTTTATTCAATCTTTATGAAAATATATGAATGTATATTTTTTTCAGATGTAATACAAATTTAATGAGTTAATATTCTATTAAACTCGTTTGATTTTCGGCTAGAACTAGAAATGAATAATCTATGAAACATTAGAGATTACATAATCTTCGCAAAGTATTTCACTAATATCATCAATACTTCATTATCTATTCTTATTGACATTCCTCGATGAAGGATATTAGTGCTTGTGGATTTTTGTGAACTTCACAAGGTACGAGTGATGTTTTCAAGAAAGTTTCGAATACATCAAAGATGAAAGTGTAAAATCAAACATGTAATTGATTAATATGCTTGGTTTATTATGAAATAAAATTCATTGAGTTGAAACATAGATTGTAGTTAACGATGGTTAAGTCGTTTAACGAAGGATGTACATCATAGCATATTAGTAATATGAATTAACCGAGTAGTACTTACCCTAAAAAAAAATTCATACGTAATAGCTTAGTACGAAAAGATATATTATGGTTTCCAAAATTCATATATATAATATATAAATTCTTTGGAAATAAGGAGTTAATACTCCATAACTCGTTATTTCAATATATCCGTTGGTGATTGTGGTGTCGATATCGTCGGTGGTTATGGAGTTGGTGGAGTTTGTGGTGCTACAGGTGTTACCGGTGTTGGTGATACTGATGGTGATGCTGGTGATACTTATATAACAAGTCTAGCTTGTAAATCATGCACCATTCCTGTCAGGGTTTCTATTCTCCCCTCTATCCACTCATCTGATTTACGGTTAGAACTAGAAATAGTAATCTCTAAAACTTTTAGAAACTACATATTCTCTGCAGAATATTTCTTCAATGAAGTGATGAATTAATACTTCATTATTTGTTGTTGTTGGTACTCCTTGGTACCTATGGTGCGTATGATGTTGATGCCCGAGGTACAGATTGTGATGTTGAGGCGTGTGATGTGGATGTAGTTGTTGGTGGTGGTAATGATCCTGTTGGTGTTGATGATGGTGATGCTGCTGGTGTTTATGGTATTGAGGCTTGCGATGTGGATGTTGTTAGCGGTACTGGTGTTGTTTATGGTGCTTGTAATCTTTGCACCATATTCTCCAAAGCCGTTACATGAGCGCGAAGCTCGTTGACTTCTTCTATCACGCCGGGATGATTGTCCGTTCAGACGAGCGGATGAATAAGATTTAGAATTTTAGATAGTATATAATCGTGACGAGATACTCTGGAAATGAGAGAGAAAAGGGTGTTTCGAACAGGTTCGCAGGTAAGTGCTTCAGGTTCTTCACCAAGAGGTGAATGTGGTGGATGGAAGGGATCACCTTCTTCTTGTCTCCAATGATTAAGTTACGAACCCATACCCAATTCATCCAGAATAGATGATGGCTAATTGGTTGATCCATTCCGGTTACGCTGCTTTCGGAGCTCAGGTCGAATTCCATATCGGAATAGCTGTCGGAATCTGAGGAATTCGAACTAGATGCGGGATCCATCTTGTATAATCAGGGAATTGATTTTTAATATGAAATAGATTATAGAACTTAGATTGGTATTCTTCAACACATAATTTACATATGTATATATAATACCAAAATCCCATAAATTATGGAGAAATTTTCGAAAGATGTCAGGAAAATTTTACAGTAACAGATATGTTAAGATATGAATTCGTCTGTATACTATCTATGCAATAATTGCAGGAAAACATGTCTAGACTCAAAAATGATAAGCAAAACTCGGTAAAAACAGATACGGTCATAGTCCAGACTCACTAATACATCCTAACAATTACCGGTTAAACACACTAATGCAAATTCTGGTTCCCTATGACCTCAAGCTCTGATGCCAACTGAGATGACCCGTCCAAATCCACTTGGACGAATACATCATTCCTTGATTTCATAATTAGGTTTTGACCTCTATATGATACGTTTTGTAAACATTGCATTCTTTTGAAAAAGCACACCATAAATGAATATATAAATTCAAGGTTTTCGACGTCTGATGATTTCTACGTATAGACAATCACCGTATATAATAGTTTTTAACAATACATCCGTTGACAGTACAGTCATATAAGATACATGGTGATGATTTTGTGAATGCAAAGTTTTCTCGAATAAAGCATGTATGACTCTATGCACATAGCTTGTATAACGTATAAGCAAACAACGGAAGACTTCTAGGAACCTGAGAATAAACATGCTTAAAAGTGTCAACACAAAGGTTGGTGAGTTCATAGTTTTAATGTTGCGCATAATCTGTATATAAAGGTGGATCACAAGATTTCAGTTGTTTCATCCAGAAACGTTTATCAAAATATTCTACGAAATTGAGCACCCTGGTAACTAAACTTTAACGTTATAATAAGTACCCCTGTTTTAACATACATGCAACCAACATGTACAATACACGCAATCCAACGTGTACTAAACTCAAATAGCATACGTCTGTTTTATAGTTCAGGCTAGGGTTTCTATACCTGGAACAGACGGGGATGTCAAGCCCTATGGATCCATATATAACTACTCGCGCCCACCAGTTCTTATAACCGGCAGTTACTAGTTACCAAAGCTAAGAGATTTTCGGTTCAAACTCGGTGTAGAATTTAGTATGTATTTGTATCCATTGCGTTTAAAATAAAGTGCATGTATTCTCAGCCCAAAATATAAATTGAAAAAGCAATAAAAAAGGGAGCAAATGAAACTCACTATACTGTATTTTGTAGCAATTATTCATATGACGGCACTGAACAAGTGCAGAGTTGGCCTCGGATTCACGAACCTATATTAGTTATATATATATTAAAACATATAACAAGCTAGGTCAGGTCATAGTGTATCACAATCCTAATGCTCGAGACCGACATGCAAAAGTTAACAAAAGTCATCTCAAAAGTCAACCTGACCCAATATGATCTTTAAATCTATACATGTTTATTATATTAACATAGTATAAGTCTTGATAATTGAACGAATTTATAGTTTATCAAACTCAAAATATTAATTATTTCAGGAGCTATATTATATTTGAATTATCGTGGCAATCGAAAATATTTTATTATTTTACATAGTTTTCCAATACTTGTAAAATCAGATTATAGTGTTTATAAAGTTTTAAAACATGATAAGACAGTCAACTTTGACAATTATTCAACAAAACGAGACGTGCCTTATATAGAAATTCATTTACTCGATTAATATCTAAAAATCCAATTTATCAATCTCATAGACAAGTTGTTTAAATATTAATTTACAGTTTCAAACACAATTTCAATTAACGTCAAACATAATTCAGTTGACCATATCTTTTAATCCGTTCATCGAAATCACACGATTTCTAAATGAAAAGTTATTAATTTTTCGATAGCTTTCCAACAAAATGCATATCATATACTTTATATCAGTAGCATATGTATCAAATTTATGATTCATCATAAACTATCTAATGACAAAATTAAAGCATACAAGCATGCATAAACATATATACTCGAGCACTAGACATGGATACACTATTAATATATAAAAGATAAGATATGAATGCTCACGTATCAATATTGTGATTCAATATTGCAGGAAAGTACGCAGACGCAACGGAAATGATAAACGCTAGGTTGGCCTCACGAACAATGTCCACGAGTATTACCCATAACCTCCATAGCTATAACCCATAATTTTCTTAGCTTTGACTCATTTGAAAACCCATTTTGAAAACACTTGAACATAACCCAGTTGTAGTATTTTATGTATATTACTAATAATAATAATATTAATTAATAATCTTCATAATAATAATATTAATATGGAGAATATGAATATGTATATGTTTGTGTTCGATTGCAAACCATCAACATATATATATATATATATATATATATATATATATATACATACATATATATATATATATATATATATATATATATATATATATATATATATATATATATATATATATATAATATAATAATATAATAATATAAATATAATATAATAATTATGATAAAGTAATAATATAATAATATTAAAATAATATAATAATATGAAAATAAAAACGTGTGAATTAGAATTCAATAATATCTGCCGACAGTTTTCACGGACCGGTATTTCATACTCTTGTTGCTAATAATTGGCGGGTAAAAGTATGAGTAAAAATTTCACTTTTTATATTTGAATATATATATATATCTGTTTTGGTCTTAAGCTTTTTAAAATTAGTTGTAAAAAGGTTCGTTTATAAAGTTTATAAGCGTAATATGTGTTTTCCTAGTTTTTGACTGGACAAAGATATATAATATAATATTAATTTAAATATAATAATATAATAAATAAAATATTATTGAAATAAAATATAATAATATAATAATAAATTTAGAATCAAATTTGAATCGTAAATTTTTAAAAAGTCGTATTTCTCAAATACTTTAGAAGTATATTATGTAACTTATAATTAATAATTTCTATAATGTCGCTTTCATGTGAATAGTAAATTAATTAATTTATTTCATTTACTATTCATATGAATAGTGAATGAATTAATTTCGATTCAACTATTTAAGTTACATTGTTGTACGTTGTGTTTTACAGCTTGTACATCTTTAATTTAATTGCGTTTTTCTTATAAATTATAAAAAAATACATCATAAAAATAAAACAATTATATACATAAAATTTTTAATTTGAAATTTCATCATTCAATAGTAAATTTTTATCATTTCGTATATAAATATTATTCACATGTTTTCGTATATATATATATATATATATATATATATATATATATATATATATATATATATATATATATATATATATACAAAATTATATAATTATCACAAGTTACGACGTTCGTGAATCGTCGGACAAACAGGGTGGTCAACCGTTATATTTTAAACTCATTTTCAAAAGTTTTAAAACTTGTCATAATTCATTACTTATCATGTCGGAAACATATAAAGATTAAGTTTAAATTTGGTCAGAAATTTCCAGGTCGTCACACCCATCAACAACCACATAATAAAAGTTTGCTTTGGGATACATTATGAGAACCAAACCACCCTAAACTAATCTACTGTGGGAAAATGATAACGAATTGAATCTCATACTTACAATACATAACACTTATTAAGTGTATCATCCACACCCTTCCAAGCCAACTAATCCTCGTCTGAATTAAAAATGAGAAATTGGTCAAAATGCGCTCATTTTGAAAAGTCTTTAACAATATTCCCTTAAAAATTGAAATTGCAAAAAATGCCCTTGTCCACGCACCACGTACGATGCGTGTAAGCCCGTGCGTGATGCCTTTTTAAGAGATATTCAGCGAGATAACCCTTTTCCTCGTAAACATGCAACAAAAATCAAGCCTCACACACCGCGCCATTATGTTCGGATACATTTAAATTGCTATAATATGATAATGAAATCAGGATTTTCATACACAAAGTATTTATCTCATATCAGATAACAGTAGAAACACACATATATTTGACCACTGTAAGGCCCTGTTTCAGTTTCAGTCTTGTGCAGTTGAATGAGACGCCATCCAGATGGTGGGACGTCGTCCAGTAAAGAAAGACTGGACGCCGTCCAGATTGTTGGAGGCCGTCCAGATGAACTGGCGGGCCAGCTGTGTAGTTTTGATATTTTAAGAGGGGTATTTGTGTCTTTTCACTTGAGGCCGGATGTGTAGCCACATTATCAGTTTGGGATCCAATTTTGGATCATTTTTCACATCCACAAACACTCCCATTTCATCTTAGAGTGAGAGGGAGATTCTAGAGAGATATTTGGAGATTTGGAAAAAAAGAAGCTTGAATCGATCAAAGGCCCGAGTGTTAAAGTTTTCCATCTCGTTCACAGCTATGTTGTGGTTGTTGTGGTAAGTTCTAACTCCGAATTTCATTGTTGGATTCGATATTCAAAGTTAGGGTTTGATTGTGTGTTCTTGAATAAGACCCACTAGTTGATAAAATGGGTGGCTAAGCTAGTAAGTGGTGTTGATAACCATTGTTGGTGGGTTTTGGGTTGGTTGATGAAATTGATTAGTTGATAATCATGTTCGAGTGTTATATCACTAGTTAACTTAGGTTATAAGTGATCAATTGTGTAAGCTTGCAAAATGGGTGTTTTGACTTGAGATTAGGTCAAAATGGGTTTTGTGTCAAATGATGCAAGTAATATGTTTTGATAATGAAACCTTGAGTAAAATAAGTTGTTGGAACATAATCACTAGTCGATTGTGATTATGGGTGTTTTGGAAGAGATTTGACTTAGTCAAATTGGAGGTAAGTGCAAATGGGTCAAAATTGCACTTATGGTGTTTCGGGCATAAGCTAGAGTGTTTAGCTTATTTGTTTGTAAATTACCTAGGTGATTTTCATTTGGACAATTAGGAGCTCAAGCGGGATTGCTTTTCAAGTAATTGAGGTGAGTGGAATATTTATACATTTATGTACATAATTTGGTTGCTTGCGTACAACGTGGTAAGTGTTATCCGGTAGGATACGCTTTTCGTGGGCCACATTTGGGTTGGGGAAAAATATAGTGAGCGGTATCCGTGTGGATAGCTCTTTATTGGCTATATTTGGTTTGCGTTATGTGGTGAGTGATATCCGGGAGGAATGACTCTTTGTCGACCACAATTGGAGGTGAGGCATGTGATGAGTGATTAATGTTTGACCTATCGCTCTTCGTCGATCACATGTGCGTGTTCGGTTATATGGCGAGTGATTAATGTTTGACCTATCGCTCTTCGTCGACCACATGTGTGTGTTGGGGTAGGTGGTGAGTGTTATCCGTTTGGGGATTCGCTCTTTGTTGGCCACTTATCATAGGATGGTAAGCGGTTTCGCTTTTCGTCGACCATCCTTGTGATTGAGGTAAGTGTTAACGTTTCGGTTGCACTTTTCATCGGCCTCATGTTGCGTAGTGGTGAGTGGTTAATGATTTTGACCTACCGCTCTTCGTCGGCCACATATGCGTTGTGATGGGTGGTGAGTGGTTAACGTATTTGACCTACCGCTCTTCGTCGGCCACCATCGATTCGAATGTCGACATTGAGTATATTGGGTTGTGTAAGTTTATTAGCGATGTACGTTGATTATTTGTTTATTGCGATTTTGCTAATGATATGTGTTGTTTGTGTAGGTGTATGCAAGTGATTGAATTATGTATGTATGCGTATAAGTATTGCATTCACTAAGCAATTAGCTTACCCTCTCGTTGTTTACATTTTTAAGTTCGGAGGCAGACGTGCAAGGGTTTGCTCGGGATTAGATGATTTCCCCTTTTAATGCTTGCTTGGATTACTTTTGAATTCGACCTAGGATTGGGTAGTTTATCCCCAAACATCATGCTCGTACTTTTGTTTGGAACTTAAAAACTCGTGGTTGAAACTCGTATTTTGTATGTATTTCGTAAAACGGCCGACGTGGGCCCGATGTCGTAAAATTTGTTTAATAGTGAAAACTTCTTAGTTTTACTTAATATGAAGTGTTGTAATATTTCGTTTCGTTTAAAAGTGTCGGGAAACGTGTTTTTCGTTCGCGTGAAATAGGCATTTTGGACAGCAGCTGGAAGACCATTTGGACGCCGTCCAGATGGCTTGGACGTCGTCCTGGCCTTCACAACTGGACGCTGTCCAGATTGTTGGACGCCGTCCAGATGAACTGGTCACATAAAAAAAATTTGTTACATTTTCGGTTGGATAATGGGTTGGGTCGTTACAAGTGGTATCAGAGCATGGTCTAAGGGATTTAGGTAACTTGAAATAGGCGTCTAGACTTAGACTTTTTGTGTGTGCTATTATGCGGGACTTGTAAGATTACGAGTCTGTTCGGGTTTTAGTTAGTGCCTTAGAGAATAGGTGAACTAACTGTGTATTGATTATGTTGTTACTAATCATGTTGTTTTGTGTTGAACATCTAGCGAGATGGTTGTCGTATTCATGAGCTCGGCATGGCGTGTGAGCGTAATAATGATCCGCGACCATTATTACGGTTGCAAGCCAATTCAAGCGAGTGATGTACAACAAGTATTAAACTAGATGGGATGTACGAACGGTGTCATATTTCTATGATTGTGAATATAGATCTTGGCAGTGTATGTAATTTATTCGTGTTGCGTTCCTAACCGTGTTCATTTCTTAGAATGAAGACGAGGAACAGACATGATAACGAAGATCAAAGCGAAGACTCCGAGTTCATGGCTAAGGTTAAGACCATTATACAAAGGCATCGTGCGGCCTTTTTGAAGGACGTTAAAAAGATGTTCTTAGATTCGATAGACGAGCAAGTGGTCAATCTAGTCAAGGAACAAGTTAGGGTTGCTCTTCACGAAGATAATGTTGGAAGGCGAGACTTCCACTACAAAAACTTCAAGGATGCTCAACCTCTCACTTTTGATGGCGAACGAGACCCACTCAAGAGTGCTCGATGGATCTCTGATATGGAGGGGGCCTTTCGTACTAGTGAGTGCCCTCTGGATAAGAAGACGAGGTATGGTAGTAGTATGTTAAGGGGTGACGCCAAGTTGTGGTGGGATGCAAAAATCCAACTCTATGGGGAGGAACAATGTATGGAGTTCACATGGGTCGAGTTTAAGGTGAAATTTTTCAAGGAATACCGAACTTCGGCCGATCTTTCTAGGCTTAAGGACGAGTTGCGTGCTTTGAGGTAAGGGTCAATGGATTTAAACACTCTCAAATCCGTTTTCTTATCGAAGACCCAATTTTGCCTGGAATATGTCGGGAATGACCACATTTGAAGGAAGACTTTTACCGAACCTTGAACGATCATTACCAAGAGAAGATTAGTAGGAACTCGGTGAAAAATTTTGACGAGTTGTTTGACATGGCGAAGGGTTTTGAGAAGCTTGTCCCGAAGGTAAGTGGTTCCGATGTTAGTAAGCAAAATTTCGAGACTACGATGTATTCAAACAAAAGGAGTAAGAGTGTTTTCGAGGGTGTCAGAAGCGTGAAGAAGAGTGGTACCAGTGGTTTTATACCCATGTGTTATAATTGCGGACAACGGGGTCATTTGTCGCGTGATTGTACGAATGCGACTTCTAACAAGGTTACGTGTTTTAATTGTCAAAAGGAGGGACACCGAAAGTCGGCATTTCCGAAATTAGTTGGCGATGCATGAGAACCTGACGATGATGTTCAGGTACTTTTCGATATTTCTATTGAAAGGTATTTATGATTTTGTTTGATGCATTTTGTGTTAGTGCGTAGGGTGATGAGGGGTAGCGTTCCTTATGGAATTACCCTATGATGAAGGTCGGTTGACGGGCGAAGGGCGTAAGAGTTGGTGCTTCCAAGCATTCCTTAATGTTGGGCGAAAGATTTTACCAAGCCATGAGAATGGGCTTTGGTGTTGTTTTGGTAGCGCGTAGTCGCTTTTGTGTCGTAATTGATGAAACTTAAGTTTCATCGGGTATGGATGACTTAAGGTCACTTTAATGTTGTGATGGGTGACATCAGATGAATGGAACCCACGAAGTCGAGTCTTTCGGTCTCGATGAATGTTGGTAGTGAAGTCTATGCGACGCGTGGTCAGGTGCCTCTTTCATACCTGCAAGGGTAATGCTCGACTCTGACGATGTTGTGGTTACATTGTACTTAGGGTACCGGAGAAAAACCCTTAGGTACATGAGTGACTAAGTGGAACTCTAACAAGCTATGGCAATCAAACGATTGCAAGAATAAATTTTGTGTAATTTGTGATGAACTCTTCGTTCGAAGTGATTAAGGATAGGTTAAGATCCTTTGTATGCTCAAGGTTGGAGCAAGATGTGGTGATGGGTCGTGTGAACCCAATTGTTTGGAAAAGTCTACCTTTCGGTAGCATTGTATGGTTGTACAAGGTGCGTGTTGTGTTGGCTTTATGTCGTTGCTTAAATAACGCAAATGGGTGACAGTGAGCGTCAATTTCTAGTGTGCAAAATGAATTCTTGGGAATTCGAGTGCTACGACCGATGGAGAGATTGGTTACGTATATCGGAGAATGATATTTATCGCGGGATGACGTTACCACGACCATGTGGTTATGGAACGTAGTTCCAAGTGGGGGAGTTACACTCTCACACGAGGAGGTTCTAGGGTGGAATCTCGGATGATGTTCGTGGTAAATTTGGAATTTGTGTCGGGACCTAGATTGGTCGATTTTTGGTAAAGTACAATTTTGGTTAAATTGGTTTGGATGTAAATTGCTACTTGAGGTAGTAATGTGGTTAAGCTCATTGAGAGATAAATGGGCAGACTCGTTGAGCAAGGTAAGGTCTCGTAGTTGAGGGATGGTGTGCCCAGTTCTCTTTTAGAGAATTGTATTCTTGAACCTATGCGTGATATAGGTTATGTCTTGCGCGATCGTGATAACGATGTTTGTGCATACGTATGATTTCATGTGCGGGAGATTCCAAATCGAGTGTAATGATTCTAAGTATGCGTATATACTTAGTTTATTTGTATGTATTGTGGCAAGTGCTATCCAATTGCGAGGATTCACTTTTCATTGGCCACAGTTGGAGTGTGATAAGTAGTAAGTGTTATCCGTTGGGATTCGCTTTTTCGTTGGCTACTTATTGGTGTGTGGCATGCGTTTTTCCGTTAGGAATCGCTTTTGTTTGGCCATGTGTGGGGAGAGGTAAGTGTGATCCGTAAGGATGCACTTTTTGTCGGCCTCTCGTTGCGTAGTGGTAAGTGGTTAAAGATTGATCTACCTCTTTTCGTCGGCCACGTATGCGTGAAGAAGTGGGGCAAGTGGTATCCGATCGTGAGGATTCACTTTTCGTCGGCTCCATTGTGTTGTTTGTTGGCCATATTATTGGTGTGTTGTTACTTTAGCGATGTACATGATAAGGGTACGCTAAAGGGATTGCTAACTTGGTGCAAGATTTGGAATGTTAGCATGTGTTTGTCATGCGGTCGAGGCGTGAGTTCGTTCCGGTTTGGGAATGAAGCGAGACTTAGTGCTCGGTTTGGTAGATTTGGTAAATCACGAATGATGATTTAAATCGGAAGGGTAACTTTTGAGTAAATTCGCCTAAGGGAGTTGTGTGAAATCTTCAGATTTGATGGAATTGGTGGTGGACATCGAGTTTGGACGTATGTCGAAGGACCATAGAGCGTGGGTCCTGTTGGTAAAAATGGCGAGATCACGAGGACGTGATCCAATTTAAGTGGGGGAGAGTTGTAAGGCCCTGTTTCAGTTTTAGTCTTGTGCAGTTGAATGGGACGCCGTCCAGATGGTGGGACGCCATCCAGTAAAGAAAGACTGGACACCGTCCAGATTGTTGGACGCCGTCCAGATGAACTGGCTGGCCAACTGTGCAGTTTTGATATTTTAAGAGGGGTATTTGTGTCTTTTCACTTGAGGCCAGATGTGTAGCCATATTATCAGTTTGGGATCCAATTTTGAATCATTTTTCACATCCACAAACACTCCCATTTCATCTTAGAGAGAGAGAGAGGGAGATTCTAGAGAGAGATTTGAAGATTTGGAGAAAAAGAAGCTTGAATCGATCAAAGGCCCGAGTGTTAAAGTTGTCCATCTCATTCACGGCTACGTTGTGGTTGTTGTGGTAAGTTCTAACTCCGAATTTCATTGTTGGATTTGATATTCAAAGTTAGGGTTTGATTGTGTGTTCTTGAATAAGACCCACTAGTTGATGAAATGGGTGGCTAAGCTAGTAAGTGGTGTTGATAACCATTTTTGGCGGGTTTTGGGTTGGTTGATGAAATTGATTAGTTGATAATCATGTTCGGGTGTTATATCACTAGTTAACTTAGGTTATAAGTGATCAATTGTGTAAGCTTGCAAAATGGGTGTTTTGACTTGAGATTAGGTCAAAATGGGTTTTATGTCAAATGATGCAAGCAATATGTTTTGATGACGAAACCTTGAGTAAAATGAGTTGTTGGAACATAATCACTAGTCGATTGTGATTATGGGTGTTTTGGGCGAGATTTGACTTAGTCAAATTGCAGGGAAGTGCAAATGGGTCGAAATTTCACTTATGGTGTTTTGGGCGTAAGCTAGAGTGTTTAGCTTATTTGTTTGTAAATTACCTAGGTGATTTTCATTTGGACGATTAGGAGCTCAAGCGAGATTGCTTTTCAAGTAATCGAGGTGAGTGGAATATTTATACGTTTATGTACATAATTTGGTTTCTTGCGTGCAACGTGGTAAG
The DNA here is from genome assembly GCF_046630445.1 of Rutidosis leptorrhynchoides. NCBI lineage: Eukaryota > Viridiplantae > Streptophyta > Magnoliopsida > Asterales > Asteraceae > Rutidosis > Rutidosis leptorrhynchoides. Next base: position 326,061,984 of record NC_092341.1, read on the forward strand.
TGTTATCCGGTAGGATATGCTTTTCGTGGGCCACATTTGGGTTGGGGAAAAATATAGTGAGCGGTACTCGTATCGATAGCTCTTCATTGGCTATATTTGGTTTACTTTATGTGGTGAGTGATATCCGGGAGGAATGACCCTTTGTCGACCACAATTGGAGGTGAGGCATGCGATGAGTGATTAATGTTTGACCTATCGCTCTTCGTCGGTCACATATGCGTGTTCGGTTATGCGGCGAGTGATTAATGTTTGACCTATCGCTCTTCGTCAGCCACATGTGTGTGTTGGGGTAGGTGGTGAGTGTTATCCGTTTGGGGATTCGCTCTTCGTTGGCCACTTATCGTAGGATGGTAAGCGGTTTCGCTTTTCGTCGGCCATCCTTGTGATTGAGGTAAGTGTTAACTTTTCGGTTGCACTTTTCGTCAGCCTCATGGTGCGTAGTGGTGAGTGGTTAATGATTTTGACCTACCGCTCTTCGCCGGTCACGTACGCGTTGCGATGGGTGGTGAGTGGTTAACGTATTTGACCTACCGCTCTTCGTCGGCCACCATCGAGTCGAATGTCGACATTGAGTATATTGGGTTGTGTAAGTTTATTAGCGTTGCACGTTGATTATTCGTTTATTGCGATTTTGCTAATGATATGTGTTGTTTGTGTTGGTGTATGCAAGTGATGGAATTATGTATGTATGCGTATAATTATTGCATTAACTAAGCAATTAGTACCCTCTCGTTGTTTACATTTTTAGGTTCGGAGGCGGACGTGGCAAGGGTATGCTCGGGATCAGATGATTTCCCTTTTTGATGCTTGCTTGGATTACTTTTGGATTTGACCTAGGATTGGGTAGTTTATCCCCAAACATCATGCTCGTAGTTTTGTTTGGAACTTAAACACTCGTGGTCGAAACTCGTATTTTGTATGTATTTCGTAAAACGGCCGACGTGGGCCGGATGTCGTAAAACTTGTTTAATTGTAACGACCCAACCCGTTAACCATCCGAAAATGTGCCATAATTTTTTTTTTCTTCTGGAACTGCCCATATGGACGGCGTCCAAAAGCTTGGATGGCGTCCAGCACTTAAGACTGGGACGGCGTCCAACCATCTGGGACGGCGTCCAGATGTACTAAAATATTCTGATCAGTTTACAAACACACGCTGGCGAAAAACCCGCTTCCCGACATTTTTGAACCAAAACACTTTCACAATATATTACAATAGTTTAAACTAAGAGTTTTTCATAATAAAAACCGAGTTTTACAACACCGAGTCCACATCGACCCAAAATACCAAAAGTGACTATTTCGACCCATTAGTTTATACAAAAACATAGACCGAGCATGGGATTGGGGACACGCTACCCAATCCTAATCAAATCCAAAAGCAAGTCTTCTAAAGCAAACTACGCAAGTCCACTAGTCCCCGCGCTTACCCGAGCCACCGCATCCATGGAATCTATAAAAATGTAAACAACGAGAGGGTAAGCTAACGCTTAGTGAATGATAATATACTACATACATATATATGTATAAGATAGACACGCCACACAAATATCAAATACCGCATACCGAAGCATCCAAGTATAAGGCAAGCTAAGCTAAGCATACCGTAGTCACTAAGCAACAAGCTATAGATACATCAACAAATATAAGTTCACCAACGACGATGTGAACAACGCCAAGAAGCTACACCCGGAGGGTTAGCTACATCACAACAATAAAACAATATATATATATATATAACAATATATAAACGAATAAGGTTAACCCCTTAACCCATTACCGAATACCAAACACCACAATGAAGATTGGCCGAACAACCCGAGCCTTAGTGAATTCGCACAACCCGATATTCACTTCTTCACCAATTCAACAACCGAGGTTGGCCGAACTACCCGAGCCTTAGTGAATTCACACAACCCGAGTCATCATGAATCCGCACTACCCGAGATTCACTTCTCAACATCAAACCCACGGTCACGGGATTATAAAATCCACCACATCGGGGTTATCCACATCACAACAATATCAACCCTTCGCCTTTGGGGTTATAACATCCAAATCACAACCACGTGTGATAACGTACACACAACGTGTACCTCGCCAAAGGTAAACAACCAAAATGCACAACTGTGCCAATTGGACCTATACACAAGTCCATCAAATCCACCTATATGTGAAGTGAGCTCTATAACCGAGAACCACTTCACCCGACCCGCACCCATCCTACACATACATATGCACATAGGATATTAACACTCACCTTGTCGCCTTGATGAATGCTTCCAAATAAACCGCCACGCGCCAATGGAAAGTACCTAATCCATTATCACAAATACAACAACACAATTAGGGTTGACTTACAAACCAACCCAATTTACCCTTAGTGCAATTTCAACCCAAATGCACTTCCAAGCACAAACCGCGCCATAACTAACCAATAATCACTAACATGAGTGAAAATGGTCCTAACACACCAATTAAACCCGAACACAAGTGTTAAACACGGGTCATACCCATTTTGACACCAAAACCCTAATTTTGACCCATTTCAAAATTAGTTAACCAAACTCACCCAAAAAGGGTTCCATCACTTCCATAATCACTAATCCAAGTGATTAAACTCCAAATCAAAGCCTAATCAAGGCCAAAACGTCAACTGACCCAAAACCCGCCAAGTGACAAGAATAACAAGTCACTACAAACCCATTTCATCATCTAAAAGGGTTGTACAACAAACTAGCTCAAAACCCTAAATTGAATATCAAATCTAAACAATGAAATTCGGAGTTTGAGCTTACCAATACCACCACAACGTAGCTAAGAGTGAGATGAACAACTTTAGAACCCAAGCTTTTGCGAGAATCCGACTCCTTCTTCTCCAAATCAACCTCTCTCTCTCTAAAACCCTTGCTCTCTCACTAGAACAAGATGAGAGTGTTTGTGTGGGTGTTAGTGGAGCAAATGAGGCTCCTAGAACTGATCTTGTGGCCTTAACTTGTTCCATAAGTGAAAATACCATTATGCCCCTCTAAAAATCTTAAAATAACCCAGCTGGCCCGACAGACAAACTGGACGGCGTCCCAATTTCTGGACGGCGTCCAGCCTTTAACATCTGGATGGCGTCCCACCATCCTGGACGGCGTCCCGAACAACTAAAAAGTCAGAAGCAGGATTAGGGTCTTACATTAATAGTGAAAACTTCTTAGTTTTACTTAATATGAAGTGTTGTAATATTTCGTTTCGTTTAAAAGTGTCGGGAAACGTGTTTTCCGTTCGTGTGAAATGGGCATTTTGGACAGCAGCTGGAAGACCATTTGGACGCCATCCAGATTGCTTAGACGCCGTCCTGGCCTTCACAACTGGACGCCGTCCAGATTGTTGGACGCCGTCCAGATGAACTGATCATATAAAAAATAAATTTGTTACGTTTTCGGTTGGATAACGGGTTGGGTCGTTACAACCATATAGAGTCTTACAACATAACATTGTTTGACCAGTTACCACAACACATATACCCTATGTATGGTATGAGATTCACCTCGTTCTGGTATGTTGAGATAATTATATAGCTTTATAAGCAACATTTCAAAAGGTAATGGATAGAAGGGCATTTATATAGCGTATTGCATCCGGTTAAGAATGATGTTTTCAAAGTCAAATGGTGTGCTATTCATCATCCAAAAAATCATTAGTGCCTCTATAACTTGCACATCATCATATTCGGTCGCATGTCCTCGACAAGTTGTGTTGCTCCGAACAACACTATAAATTTCCTTGGCATTGTACTTTAGTTGACAAACTAGAATCATTGAAGCATTTTTACAGCCCTCAACATGCGAATAACTAAATACACTTTCTATAATGCCGTTTATATTTACACCTGTATACTATTAAGAAATATGAGGATAACTAAAATCAAAAATGTTAAAGTAAAATTTGCTACCGTTGGATGGGAGACCTAATGCATTGTTGATAATTTCTTGCTCCTATACATAACCTTGGCCATCAACGGTGAAATGTACTATTTTAACGGTTGCACTACGTTTATATTCGAAACGTTTTAGAACTCCCGAAGTGTAATACCCCGTCAGAATTGACTAACGGCGTATTAACTCTGGTCCCACAGTTAAAGATCACGCCCTTTATATGAGACGTTTCCGAAAAGAACTCGCATTAAAGTTTAATAAACAATGTCATCAAATAAATGTACTTCAAAATAGTTTAACAGAAATAACCAATATAAATGACCTTCGAACATTGTTTAAATAAATGAAAAGATTTCATAATGCGAATGTATTTTATTCTTGAGAAAAATAGTAATTAATGCTGGACTCCACTCCAGTGTATGCAACAAGCAATCAATAAGACATCAGCTAGCGGAAGCAATCTCTAAGGACATGAGATAAAAAAATAGGCGAAAAGTTAACAAAAGTGTTGAGTGAATCTACAGGTTTAGTAAAACATTTATCATAAGTTAGGCCACGAGGTTTCATTGAATCGTAAAAGTATACATTTGTCATGAGCACTTGAGTATAAGACTTTAACTTGCGCATAGCTCATTCGCTACGCGTCTTTCTTTTACCCTTTCTAAGCATACACCGATCAAGTGTACAACTTACAACAGAATAAGCACCCCCGTGTGTTGGGGCGAGGTTTGTCAAACCTAATGGCACCGTTCCTATAAGTCTAGCTTACGTAAAGTAGTTAATATAATCAAGCTAAGAGATTTATGATCAAACTCATATGTATGTTGTTTAGTTACTCGTGCCTAATATTTAAAGCATTTGAAAAAGCATGTTATCTTATCCCAATAGAAAAGTAGTAGGGACTATAGACTCACCTTTGAAAAGCTCTGTAAGTAAAGTAAGCAAAAACAGTTTGTACGGCTTACTGCCGAGTAATGCAACCTAGGTATACGTATTTAGGTTGGTCAATATTTGTATCTTATACAATAGTGGTTTCATAGCGTAAGTTGTCCTAATGCTCAGAATCGACGCGTTTCAAAGTAAAAGTCAACACATAGTCAACTAGTTCATGCAAGTCAACAAAAGTCAACCAAAAGTCAAACTTGGTCAAAGTGGTCAACTAAAGTCAACACCTCAGTAGGTTCATGTCAATGTTGGTCAAATAGTCAAACTTGGTTCATAACATTCATTCTCAGTTTCAGTTTCAAGTTTCGTCGATTAACGGTTTCATTGTCATACCGCTTGTTAAGTAGTGTGCACTAAGGACACCTATGAACATATGACAAACAAGATTCACTTAAGACATGTAAATGTTCATTAGTCAACCTATAATCATTTATGAGTTCGGACTTATAGCCTTAGCTTGAAACACATGATCATATTCACAAAACACGTTGCATGAAATCAGTTTCAATCCGCGCATCAATCTCAAAATGGTCATAACCGGAGCTAGGAGCACGTAAAACAAGCAAGGTAAGTGTCCATGGTTCAAGGACAAGCTAAAATAACACATATCAAAAGATGAGATGTTTTGGTTTAGCCAATTGGTACAGTTTATTCCGTAAAGTCAGACCTTCTGTTTTAGCTCAATTCAGTAGTTAGCAAATCTTTGGCCTCATTGTGCATAATGTATTAGGTTTCAAGGTTTTCTATAAACTAGACATTGATCAAAAGCTCAAGTTCTCAAATCATCCACAAGTCAACTTATAGAGCTAAAGGTGCATACATAGCAGATTTGGACAGAATACAGGTCATCATTTTGGCATGCACATTACGCAAGCAATACAGATCCAAAAAACACAAGACCTAGATGAAAAGTTATCTACAACATATGAATTTTACAGATATTTCAAAGACTTGATTCAAAATCTCATTTCAAATTACTTTTAAAATCAGTTTTAGGTTACCGAGCAAATCAGTTTTGTCATGAACATTCGTTTAGGCATAACGTGAGCACTATAACTCCAAATAACATGATATCCTAGTCTAAATTGAATGTTTTTAAATTCTCTACACATTGGTGATCAGTTCATAACTCAATTCCATACCCATGTTTCCATAATTTTCATAAATCACAGATTCATCAACAAAACTTCATTCAATCATAACTTGCATACGATATCGAAAATACGCAAATCCAAAGCTTTAAATTATTAATTTTTTGAGAGGATTATAGATATGTAATAATATTTAACATTCAACAAAGTTATGTTTCTGTAACCATGCAAAACAAATTCGAGATTAACCTTAATCACATAAACGAACAAACTAACGCAAGTAAATTACATGTACGCGTATAGACTTGAGAAATTGACATCATACACTATCAAAATTCATCAAAATCAGATTTATAACAATTAGGGTTCATAGAAATATACCTTGGATCACACAATTACTTATATCAATGCGTAGCTATCGATGTGAATTGTAATATTCGTGTTGGAGGTTTAATCTAAAAAGCAATTTTTGATGGTAGTATGGTGGTGATGCTAGTTGAAGATGGGGAGAGGAAAAAGAAGGAGAAACAGTCGACCAAACTAGGGCAAGAATGAGGAGCCAGTGATATTATTTTGCTAGATATAATAAGCTAGGCCCTAAACACAAGACACTAGTGATTAATTAGCCCAATTAAGTCAATTAAAGGGGTTCCACGGGGGAGTCGGTCAAATGGCCCAAGTGGGGTGCTCTCGGGCTCGTTTTTGTTATTTTCTTATATGCGCGTGGTCTGTTTCGAGTGCCGTTAACCGTACCGAGTTCCCAGAACATTAAACCGGTCGTTGAAACGCAATCCACCGGGTTTAATTTATTAATATCATAATAAATTAAATAATTTGTCTCAAAGTTAATAATTATTAAAAATAATTTTTTATTAAAAAGTGTGTTCCGTAAATTGGAAGCCTTTCTATGCGGTTATCGTAACTGTGTCATTTTCTATATATTTTGTTATCCGAATAAGTTTATTAATTAATATCATTATATTAATTCACGTAAACTTCCAAGCTCAAGTATGCATTTAAATCAGTTAAACACATAAAGTTCTATGTAATCACGGTTAAATAATTAACAAACAAGTAACGATAGTAACGGAAAAAGTAGGGTTGTTACATTACCCACCTGTTATTGAAAATTTTGTCCCGAAATTTTAGTTGCGGATACTTTAGTCTCATCTGATCTTCACACTCCCACGTGAATTCTGGTCCTCTGCGGGCATTCTGTCGAAACTTTAACTATCGGGATTCTGCTTTGCTTTAACCATTTGACCTCACGGTCCATGATCTCAACGGGTTCTTCAACAAAATGAAGCTTGGTATCAACTTGTATTTCTTCTAAAGGAATCACTAGACTTTCGTCTGATAAGCACTTCTTCAAGTTAGAAACGTGAAAAGTGTCATGAATTTTGCCGAGTTCTTGCGGTAGTTTCAGTCTGTACGCTACCGGTCCAATCCTTTCGGTTATCTCGAATGGTCCAATGTATCTTGAACTTAGCTTGCATCATTTACCAAAACGCACCACACCCTTCTAGGGTGATACCTTAAGCATGACTTTGTCTTCAATCTAAAATTCCAAATCTTGCCTTCTAACGTCGACATAACTCTTATGATGACTTCAAGCCATTTTCAATCTCTCTTATATTTGTACAATCTTCTTAGTTGTTATGATCTCAAGACGTGTCAGTTGACTATCCCCTAGTTCAATCCAACATAATGGAGAACTGTACTTTCTGCCATAAAGTGCTTCAAAAGGCGTGAACTTTATGCTCGTGTGGTAACTGTTGTTGTACGAGAATTCTGCCAGTGGTAGATGTTTATCCCATCCATTTTCGAAATCGATAACACATTCCCTCAGCATGTCTTCTAATGTTTGGATGGTTCTTTCGATTTAACCATCAGTTTGTGGGTGATACGCTGTACTCATGTCTAAACGGGTTCCCATTGCATTTTGTAAGGTTTTCCAGAACCTTGAAGTGAAACGACTATCGCGGTCGGAGATGATGGACATAGGCACACCATGTCTAGAAACAACTTATTTTATATAAACGTGTGCCAATTTTTCCATCTTATCAGTTTCTCTTATCGGTAGAAAGTGAGCAGACTTAGTGAGATGATCCACAACAACCCAGATGGTGTCGTAACCTCCCACTATTTTCGATAGCTTTGTGATAAAATCCATGGTAATACATTCCCAATTCCATTAGGGAATTTCTGGCTGTGTCAGCAGTCCTGACGGTTTCTGATGTTCAGCCTTGACCTTAGCGCAAGCCAAGTACTTCCTGACATACGTAGCAATGTCAGCTTTCATGTTGGGCCACCAATAATGTGCCTTGAGATCTTGGTACATCTTGTCCAATCCAAGATGAATTGAGTATCGTGACTTATGAGCCTCTTCTAACACAAGCTCTCTCAATCCCCTGAATTTCGGTACCCAGATTCTGTCTATGAAGTATTGGGTTCCATCTTCTCGGATGGCAAATTTCTTATCCAATCCTCTAAGTGACTCAGTAACAATGTTCCCTTCTTTCAATGCTTCAAGTTGTGCATCGCGTATCTGAGAAGTAAGGTTCGTTCGGACAGTCATATTCAGCGCTTTAACTCTGAGAGGTTTAGCCTTCTCTTTCCTACTCAAGGCATCTGCAATAACATTAGCCTTGCCAGGATGATAGCAAATCTCACAGTCATAGTCGTTCAGTAGTTCTACCCAACGTCTCTGCCTCATGTTGAGCTGTTTCTGATCGAAGATATGTTGTAAGCTCTTGTGATCGGTGAAGATTGTAAACTTAGTACCATACAAGTAGTGTCTCCACATATTCAGTGCAAAGACCACAACACCAAGTTCTAAATCATGTGTCGTGTAATTCTGTTCATGTATCTTCAATTATCGTGATCCATAGGCAATCACTTTCTTCTGTTGCTTCAACACGCAACCAAAACCATGTCGTGAAGCATCACAGTAAATCACAAAATCCTCATTCCCTTGTGTAAAGACAAAGAGAAGTAGTCAATTTCTATTTTAACGACTGAAATGCATACTCATGTTGCTCAGTCCACTCATACTTCTTACCCTTGTGAGTCAATGCTGTTAACTGATCATGCATATTTTTACCACAGGGTTAATATGCCTGTTCAATACGGAAAAGGGGGGTTTAAGGATCTTAGAACAAGGCTCTCCGGTCCAGCTACCGTGGATAACCCTGGCCGACATGATGATGTCAGCGGGGTGGCCAAGTGATTAAGTCCACCTTCGATAGCGGTCGCTGATCAGAAGGCCCCCAAATAAGGTTGTAGGTGCTAGTTTAATAAAGAACTAACCTGTTAACCTTGAGAGATGATGCTGATTACGTAAGATGAGTAACAGATAATGGATACGTAACGTGGTGATCCTACAATGATAATTAGGGTTAGTATATATAGGCAAACCCTAATTCTAGAACCGTTTAAGATAATGATAATCTCCTCATAACTAACTCCCTCGAATTACGGATATAATTATGAAAAAGATATTGACTTGATGACCAAGTAACTGCCGTACCTGGAACAAAGGCGTTCGATACATTACCGCATGCCGCATAACGCATATAAGGTACACGCATTCGCATGCTATCGAGTGCCCGCATACGGATGGAATGCACATGCGGGTTGTGGTATCATTATGTCCCCCCAGTTTGATGTTATATGATATCAAACTATTAAGCAAAAGAAAAAACAAGAAACGGCTAGCATTAAATTTTTCACGTGCGTCTCGAGGTCATTAAATACCTGTCACTGTCGCAAAAGCCCGTTCAGATGAGAAGACGTAAAGTGGCAGTTGCCAGGTGCGTGTTAGCCACGCACTCAATAATGGGCACATCAAACTGACATCCACGCGGGTGCAAAAAATGTCGAACATTGATTGTGTTACACGTGTACAGCCACGATGAAACCGTTTCACCTCATGACTTCCAATCCACACTATAAATAGACGTCATTCACACACATTTCTACTTTTCTGCACCAAGCTTCCCTGATACGCTGCCAATTTCAATTCCGATCAAAACTTGAATATTCCGGCCAACTTCTAAAGGTTAGTTATTCTCCGATCACTTTATAGAAAATGACTAAGGCTAACGAGACATATGTAGATAGTGTAGTGTCTATTATAGAGCAGAAGCATATTGATTCTTTAGTTAAACAATACCCACCGCTAGCATAGTACAATCCGGTACCTCCCCAGTCTAATCAACGTGCCCACAAACCGCCGGAGAACAAGGAAGCGATATATGAGCATGCGTTTAAGCATGGCAATTTTAGGGTGCCCCCTTCCGACTTCTTTTTAGGCCTTTTAGATCATTTTGGCGTAGGGTTAGGGCAATTACACCCTTACGCAATAGGGAAGATTGTACTGTTCGAGATGTGGTGCGTTGCACTCAACAAGGTGCCCTTAGTGAAGGTGTTATGCCACGTATACCACTTAGCAAATAATCACAAGTCGTGGTTCACTTTCTTCGCTCGTCAGAACTTCACCAAAACCTCCAAATCGAACGTGGGTCACTGGAAAGAAACCTTCTTTTTTATTGACCAATCTGTTGTGAGAGCCACCTTTCCACAAACACTTATCTGGTGCGAAAGCATGGCTAAGGACGTGAACAAAACCCCCGTCCTTGATGACGAGGAAACGAAGCTGTTAGCGGAGTGCACTAACGCACAGCTTGTGCACCGATCATATGGGAATGTTATGTTGCGGTTGTGAAGCATATCCGCGCACTGGCCATGGGAGAACATGCGTCCAGCCATAATCGCGCCAAATGGCAAGGGTAGGAATAGTATAAATGCATATGAATATTTAACCATTGGCGTAGACATACATGTTCTAATATTGAGCATATGTTTGCAGAGATGAAGATGAAGAAAGTGATTACCGCAGAGGAGATTGCGGCTATCTCCTTCCGCAAGCAGAATGTTAATGAGCCGCTTGACCAGGAGAAGACTGGCGAGAACGAGGTGCAAGCACCTGCCACCTCGGGCAACAAGCGCAAGGCTGCCGAAGCCACCCAAACCAAGCAGAAGAAGAAGAAGCTAACCCCTAAACAAAAGGAGGACATGCGGAATGACAACTTTGTCCCCGTCGATCCAGCATCCGCAGATCTTCCTCCTCCTATCACCGGTAAGCATCTATTTTCTTTCGTAAACACCGTAAGATTAACTTCATGTGCTAACAAGTTACTGATTTGCAGAGCATATTGAGGAGACGCGGCAGACGCCGCCGCAGGCAAATCCGGAACTGGAGGCTACCGCCACGTCCAGGGACAGGGCAATACACCTTGACTCTGATTCTACGCCAGTCCCACCGCCCGGTAGCTTCCGATTGGCAAACCTGGCGCATCTCACCCAGTCCTCCACCGAAAACGCCGCAGAGCAGTCTGCCTTTCTGCAACAAATCTTTCCAGCTGAGTTCCGCAATCAGCTAGCCGCACTGCCCTTTCACCAAGCGCTCAATGCCTTCGTCCAGAACGACCTTGTGTTCTTTGGTATGTTTGCAGATCAGGCCCGCCGCTCCACCAATTTGTATCAAGTGGCCGTGCGGAAAGAAACAGAGTTGGGACTGCTGCAAGCGGGTGTTGACCAGGTCAAAAAAGACAGGGATGTCGCGGAAGAAGCGCGCAAGGCAGTGGAGGTGACTGCGGCGGAAACAAAGACCGCCCTGATTGAGGAAAGGAAGAAAAACTGCGAGTTGGTTGGGGCGGTTGATCAGGCGAAACGTGAAATGGAGCGCCTGCAGCTAGAACTAGAGAGGGTGACGAGGGAGAAGGATGACGTGGTGATGGGCCGTGAGCTGGCAGAGGCGGACTTATCAAAGATTCGCACCGCCCTTCCCACCATTGCGCAGAAGGTGATGGACTCGGGGCCCGTAACCGACAAATTTAACGCCTATGTTGATGCGGTGAAGGACCATGAAATCAACAAGGTGATGGTAGAGGTCATCAAAGGATGCGGTATGACGCCACCGTACCCCGACATTGTGCAGAAGAACTTGAAGGAGGGTACGACCGTGGCGCTCCTTGAAGCGGAAGATGCCATCGCAGCCATCCCTATCCCCATAATAAATGCTTTTGCCGCAGACCCGAATATGTCGGTTGATGGGTTCCTTAAGGAGGAGTTTTAGGTTTTGTTTGTAATCGTTTGTGCTATAAGTCCTATGCTTAGGCAGGCAATTGTAATACATTATTTGCGCCCTAAGTCCCGTGTTGGGCACGCATGTGAAACAATGATTCTGTAATAACCTTAGTTGTAATATATATTATTATGTTGTGAATGCGTTATGTATTAATTATTTATATATCGCGAATCAAAACTAATGGTGAACCGCATGCCTATGCGTATAGTTAACCAAAACTCATGCGCATACGCAGGTACTGCGTAAAATAAACCAACATTTTAGCAATTTTACCTTTAGCAATTTAGACTCAAAAGCTACTGCGTTATTGCTTTGTCATGTACTAGAGGTGCACTTTAGCTGTATGGTAAGCAACGCAACTAAAAACACACCAATGCTTTTATACTTAAGAGTTCCTCAAGCAAACTAATGCGAGATTAATTACGCACAAGCAAACCAATGCTTGTATTTTTAAGTCGACTTTGCAGCCATCTAGTCTGCGTGGCGCTTGGCTAGGGTAAAGCCAATTCCCTTCGCCTGCCGTTAATATCTAGCCTTGTAACCAAACAGGCTTCTGCCGTACGGGGGCTAGAGGACACCCCTTAAGTAGGCAGGAAACGCATACAAAAAAGAGAGAAATACACATCAAAAGTATGCGCGAGTAAATATTTAAATTGGCATTAATCATGATTACAACCGCGACACATCCAAACGGACGGAAAATACATAGAAAAAATGATGTGCTAAAATAAAATGGAGTGATCAGGTCCATCCAGCTACATATAACACTTTTTCAACAACGTTGCATGCCAGGTGCATTTCACAGGTTTTCCATCTAATGTCTTGAGATGGTATGCCCCGGTGTTGCTTGCTTTTGCTACCTTGTATGGACCTTCCCAACGAGGACCCAATTTCCCAGTATCCTCTGCATGACTTGCGTCGTTTTGACGCCAAACTAAGTCCCCGCACTTATAAGAGCGCGAGCGCACGCGCTGATTGTAGTACTTTGCAATTTTCTGCTTATTATTTGCTTCGTTTACCGCCGCAGAGAGTCTGTGTTCTTCAAGTAGATTAAGATTTTCCCGCAAAGCTTCTGAGTTATTTTGCTCGTCAAAATTCTGTATGCGGAACGTTGGCACCCCAATTTCTGCGGGTATAACAGCTTCTGATCCATAGACCAAACTGAACAGAGTCTCACCAGTGCTTGCTTTGGGTGGTGTTCTATGCGCCCACAAAACTTTTGGTAGTTCGTCCACCCAACCAATGCGACCATGACCCAATCTAGCTTTGATTCCAGCTACTATATCCCGGTTGGTGACTTCGCACTGTGTGAAGACCCATCCTAATCCATCCGGACAAAGTCCATATCGATTATAAACGATTCACAACAGTTGATTACATCGCGAGGTATTTGACCTCTATATGATACATTTTACAAATATTGCATTCAATTTTTAAAAGATAATCTTTCTTTACAATGAAAATTGACGACATGCATACCATTTCAGAATATATCCAACTATAATTGACTTAATAATAATCTTGATGAACTCGACGACTTGAATGCAACGTCTTTTGAAATATGTCATGAATGACTCCAAGTAATGTTTCTAAAATGAGCAAATGCACAGCGGAAGATTTCTTTCGTACCTGAGAATAAACATGCTTTCAAGTGTCAACCAAAAGGTTGGTGAGTCCATTAGTTTACTTAAATAATCATTTCCATCATTTTAATAGACCAAAAGAATTTCATTTCCATTTCTCATAAGTATACGTCCCATACATAGAGACAAAAATCATTCATATGGTGAACACCTGGTAACCGACATTCACAAGATGCATATAAAAATATCCCCATCATTCTGGGATCCTCCATCGGACATGATATAAATTTCGAAGTACTAAAGCATCCGGTACTTTGGATGGGGCTTGTTGGGCCCGATAGATCTATCTTTAGAGTTCGCGTCAATTAGGGTGTCTGTTCCCTAATTCTTAGATTACCAGACTAAAAAGGGGCATATTCGGTTTAATAATTCAACCATAGAATGTAGTTTCACATACTTGTGTCTATTTCGTAAAACATTTATAAAAGCAGCGCATGTATTCTCAGCCCAAAAATATAAAGGGAAAAAAATAAATGAAACTCACGCATATAAATATTGTAAAACAGTTAATAAAGCATTTGCATGTATTCTCAGCCCAAAATGAAATGAGTAAAAAGGGATTAAATGAACTCACCATACTGTATTTTGTAGTAAAAATACATAAGACGACATTTAACAATGCAGGGTTGGCCTCGGATTCACGAACCTATATCAATCATATATATTAAAATATATACTTGTAATCGAACAAATATATTTATACATATTATTATTGGTGTTATAACTGTCATTTTAATGAATTATGTGTTTCATTAATATCTTAAATATATTTCTTAGTTCTTATTAAAAATATAATAATATAATTAGGTTTCATGTATTAGATATGGTTTTATATAAATAATAGTTATTTTAATAATAATAATAATGATGCTAGTAATAATAAAAATGACAATAATAGTGATAATACTAATTATTATTAATGGTAGTGTGAGTAATAATATTTATGATAATGATATTAATAACTCAATTAAATCATATCTTAATTATAATACTTTTATCTCATAATATTCTTTATGATATTCTAATATCTTAAGATCTTAATGGCTTTTATGTCTGTACGTACCTATATATAAATACTCTGTTTATAATAGTCATGACCATGGCTTTCTTATTCATATACTAATCAATATAAACTTTATATTTATTTATATACTTAACTTCTTCAAGATCAAACGATTTTAGTTCTTAAACTTATAATTCCTAATAATAATAATAATCTTAATTGTAACTATAGTCATAAAAATAATAATAAATGATAACTATACTTATATTAGTAATAATAATAACTATGATTATAACACTAATAACAATAAAAATTGATAATCCTAATTATAATCTTAATACTAATAATAATAATTATAACAATAATAATAATCATAATATAATAATAATAATAATAATAATAATAATAATAATAATAATAATAATAATAATAATAATAATAATAATAATAATAATAATAATAATAATAATAATAAAAGAAATTGAGTATACGGGACTCGAACCCGGGACCTCCCGTTCACCCAACATCACCCCAGACCACTTGACTGTTTTTATCTTTCTGGTTTAGTCACAACCCCAAATTATTTAACCCTTCATTTTTGATTCCCATTAACTTCATCTTCTTCATATTAATTCGATCAGAGCACCAACACAATACCCATAATTGTTAATTTAATTTGTTGAATTTTTAATAAAAATAAGTTAACAAAACTATTGACGATTATAGACGAGAGAAAAAATAAAATAAAACTTGAATTCCAGTTCAGTTCGTTTGAAAAAAAAATTAATAAACTCAAACCTTAATCTAGAATTTTAGACACTTATAGGTTGTACTTACAACATGAAATATGTCTTAAATACATCCTATAAACTTTACAAATCAACATTTTGAATTGAAACGTAACTGATAACTCGAATTCGATGGAAGAACATTGTTTGACTTTTTATTTTGAAAACTTTGACTTCAAAAATTCAGACTCGTTACAACGAATTGAAACTGGATATTTTGGAGAAAGATCATTTATAACATTCCTAACAAAATTGCATTAATAGATTTTGAGAATTGATAACGAATTCAAGATTTTGAAAATTATATATGAAACAGAGGTACGAGCCATGTAAACCTATTTTCCTATTTTAAAATTTCGTGGATTTAAGACTGTATTAGTTGTAGTGGATAACTGATGACAAAAGGTTGAATGTGTTAACACAATTAAATTATTTGATATATAAAGAAGCTCATGAGAATCCTCAACTTATCACAGACAGAGAAAAAAAAACTATATAATAAAAATATGGAAAAGCGATCGTGACACTCAACAGATTTTGTATCTGTTATGAACTGAATTTTGTTGTATTATGCAGATTAGAGACAAGAATATATGGGTGACTATGATGTGTAACAAATTGGACGAATTTCTCTGATTTATAGATCCTAATTCTATTAATGTAAATAATTAAATAATATATTAATATTACTTCTAATAATGTTTATAATAATTAATAATAAAAATAATAATAATAATAACAATTAAATAATAATAATACTAATATTAATAATTATTAATATTATTGTTCATAGTGATGAAAAAAAAAATAATACTATCGGTAATAAAAATATTAATATTATTAATAACAATAATAGGGTTAATAGTAATGACATTGAAATAATACTTAATGTTAAAATGTTAATACTTGGTGATACTAATAATAATAAATAACATTTTAGTTTTAATGATTCTTATAATAATATTTGTAGTTAACATTTTTATTTTTATGATCATAATCTTTTAATTATAATTATAACATTAATATTAGTAATAATATTAAAATTACTGATATCAATCTTAATATTCATTTTAATAATATTTTAATTATTTTGTATATCACTCTACATATTTAATTCGAATGATTAAATAGTATTATATTAATTAAACACTTATATTTATATTTACATATGTATATTTATTTACTTATTTAATTACACACAATTATTCATGAATCGTCAAAAATGGTCAAAGGGTAATTGACTACATGAATATAATTTCAGAAATTTTGAGATTCAACATTACAGACTTTGCTTATCGTGTCAAAATCATATAAAGATTAAGTTTAAATTTGATAGGAAATTCCCGGGTCATCACAGTACCTACCCGTTAAAGAAATTTCGGGAAGGTCGTCATGGTTAACAATAAATATGTTTTCCTGACGAATATGAGCTGATAGATAGAGTTTTATCATTATTGAATAATACAGATAAAATAATTCGATTATTCGAAGAGCACGAATGAAGCTATCATAAAAGAGTGAAATGAATAAATGCAGACTCGTCTTGTCTGGTGACGTAGTCACGGTTGATTTTCGAAATTCAAGGGATTTAGAGAAAATCTTCGAAATCTAAAGGATTTGATTCTTCAGCGAGTAAGGAAAATGAAGATCTCTATAAATAAATACGGTGATCTGCCTCGATTACTCTGTCTGATTTTTTCATTATAAATTAAGCTCTTCTGTTCCATTATTCTCACCATTCCTATACTTTCTTTCTTAGTTCATACATCCAAAAGATTTTTAAAATGCTTAATCCAGTTCTAATCCTTGATATTTTTCTAATTATCATTTCTGTCATCCTTATTTTCAATCTTCCACCAGAAGAATCTGTTTACTTCTACTATTACCTTGGGGTGATACTATTCTTAATTATACCATGTCTTTATATTTCTATTCGTATTAATATCCATGGTTTGTAATTTCTGAGTTGTTGGATTTTATATTTTCCTTTATACTTTGAAGTCCCCGCTTCCATCTTCTATAATCCTCGTCATTCACAGTTAATGCTCTCTCTTTTTGCTGCGATTTATACCCCCTTTCTATTTCGGAGCTTCATGCTTTTGTTTTCTTTTCGCAAGTAATGATCCAGAATTCATAGGTATGGAGTTTCGAATGAACTTAATGTTCTAACCAAGAAAGAACGAAATCGTACGATTTGATTTGTCAAATTATTAGAATCATTGAGAATAGAACTATCAAGAATATACTTTCTTGATATGTTTAGAAGTTAAACAGAATGAAAGAGTTATGTAACATGACACATGATGACGTTATAATCTGTGAATCATCATGTTCCATTTAGAAACTCAGCATGACTTACTGTAATATAATCACGTTGATCAAGTGTCATTATATTATACTAACTCATGCATCAGTTCCCAACACTACTTCAAAAACATTCATATTTTAAGCTCGAAAGTTTACAGAATATAGAAACTAACAGTTTCTATATGATGTAACACTGATAGCACGAAGAGATTATTGATTTCAGATAAGAATAGTTATGAAAATATCTTCAGAAGTATGGAGGGTATTTATAATGAAAGATACGATGATATCTTGGAATTTCTAATATCGATGGATGATGAAGAAGATTTATCAGTAAGGGTTTAGATTCGGAATCAAGGTATTCGCTAAAGATTTCATCAGAAACAGAATCATTTGGATTCTTTGAAGTCAAACTTATTCTTTGTGATTTGTCCACAGCTTCCTTCATAGTTTCGCATAATCCGCTTTTCGGTACTAAATTTTCTATTGAGTGTTTCCAAAACTCCATTCTTTATCATCAAATTTTTGACAGTTAAGGTCGTGTACAGTTTGTGCTGCTGTATTTCAGCTTTTTCAGAATTTCAGAATGGAAGATCATAATTCTAAGAGATAAATGCTATATGTTTGCATATAACTATTGATATAGACTTGTTGCGAGATTTCAAGATACTGATTGCTGATTCTCGGTATTTGGTACGGCAATTCTCGTTACAAGGTGCAGATGAGTACATGATGAGGCTTCAATAGATAAATTTAGTGATTTGTCGAAGAGATTTAAACCAAGGAGGGACGAGGTTGCTGGTACATCTGCTGGTAATATGATGGAATATAATAAAAGGTTCCTCGGTAACAATAAAAGAGTACACATATAAATCAAGGTTATAATAAGGTTGTTTCGAATGAAAAGTCAAAGTTGACTTGCTGGAGCTGTGACAAAATTTGCTAATTTGGAAAGGGATTGTAAAGTTATTTTGGGTAATAATAACACTAAGAAATTAGCATAACTACATTTTAAACGTTTTCTCAGTTGCCGAGAGTTTCTCAGGTGAAAAGTTATATGCATCAATCTTTTCTTCCGTAGATGAAATGCGGTTGGTTCATCCTCTCGATTGAGGTGTTTTCAAGAATTACGAAAGGTTTGGATGCAGATTGTAATCGTCAAGATACAAAAGAGTTTTTAGGGTGAAATCAAGTGGCAAACTTGAAGAATTGTCTAGTTTCATATGTTATAATCAATATTTTAATTCATTTTAATTGTCCAATGTTGATAGTCCTCAGCTGATAGTCCACAGTTAGCAATTCAATAATTCATATATAATTATATATATAATATTCGAATTAATACATATTGTGACCCGTGTACATGTCTCAGACTCGATCACAACTCAAAGTATATATATTATTGTAGAATCAACCTCAACCCTGTATAGAGAACTCGATCATTACTGCATATAGAGTGTCTATGGTTATTCTAAATAATATATATATATATATATATATATGTGTGTGTGTGTGTCGATATGATATGTCAAAACCTTGTATACGTGTCCCGATATTTAAAGTGCGTAAAAATAAATACAGAAATTAAATGACGATATAATAAAATTGCAAGAATGTAAATTGCGATAAAATAAATTGTGATAAATAAAATGTAATCAGTTAGCTAGGAACAGTTAGCTAGGATTTTGTTAGCGTGAATTCTTAACAAAATTTCTCATAGTTAATTTGTTTGTTTCTAACAAATTTTATTTTTCCAATGTTTTCTTCATTATGCCACTTGTCGGATTCTGATAGGTCAAAATCCAAATATGAAATTGAATAAAAATGGTTATTCTGCGGTGAATGGATACGTATATCTATGGGTGTAAGTAGGATAGTAAATGACTGTTGAATCAGCTTCGTCGAATGTATAGTGTAACTTATTAAAGTGAAATCTAAATATTCCTCGGATATTACCTACCCGTTAAAATATTTTCACCATTAACAGTTTGTACAAAAGAATTTTTAATTACAATCTTTATGAAAACATATATACATATATATTTTCTTCAGATGTAATTATGGATTTAATGAGTTAACTTAATATTAAACTCATTTAGTTTTCGGTTGGAACTAGAATAAATAATCTCTAAAACTTTAGAGATTACATATTCGCCATGTATAACGAAGATAAATGAGGTAGAACGATACGTCGAACGAAGATCATACTCGAAGTACAGATGGTGATATTGAGGCATGGATTGTTGATGGTACTGGTGCTATTATTGATGGTACTGTTGGTGCCGGTGATGTTGCTGAAGCTGGTAGATTTTGCACCATATTCTCCAAATTGATTACTCGAGCGCGAAGTTCGCTAACTTCTTCTATTATTCCGGGATGATTGTCGGTCGGAACAAGCGGATGAATAAGGTTTAGAATTGTGGATAGAATATAATCATGTCGAACTACTCTGGAAATGAGGCTGAAAATGGTGTTTCAGATAGATTCGCCGGTAGATGCTTCAGGTTCTTCGCCAAGAGGGCAATTTGGTGGATGGAAAGGGTCGCCTTCTTCGCGTCTCCATTGTTTAAGTCGACTACAAACTCATCAGATGAATTGGGGATGGCTGATTGATTGATTCATTCTGGTGACACCGCTTTCGGAGCTTAGGTGAATATTCATGTCAGAATAGCTGTCGGAATAACTATTGGAATAGCTACCGAAATCTGAGGGACTCGAACTGGTTGAGGGATTCATCTCGTACGATCAGATGAAGGATTTTTGATAAGAAATAGATTATAGGATGTAGATTAGTACCCTGCAATACATAATTTACATATGCATATAAAATACTAAAATCCCATAAGTTACGGAGGAATCTACGGAAGCTGTTCAGGCAAAGGTAACAATAATAGATACGCTAAGATATGAATTAGCAGATATGCTAAGATATGAGTTTTGTCTATACACTACCTAGGCAATAGAGGCAGTAAGATGTGTCTAGACTTTAAGGATGATAAGCAAATAATTTTCGACACTAAATAATAAGCAAAACTTTTGACATGTAGACACGGTCGAAGTCCAGACTCACTAATGCATCTAAACAACTATCATTTAGACATACTAATGCAAGACCTGGTTCGTTAAGACCACCGCTCTGATACCAACTGTGAAGACCCGTCCTAATCCATCCGGACGAAGTCCATATCGATTATAAACGATTCACAACAGTTGATTACATCGCGAGGTATTTGACCTCTATATGATACATTTTACAAACATTACATTCAATTTTTAAAAGACAGTCTTTCTTTACAACAAAAATTGACGGCATGCATACCATTTCAGAATATATCTAACTATAATTGACTTAATAATAATCTTGATGAACTCGACGACTTGAATGCAACATCTTTTGAAATATGCCATGAATGACTCCAAGTAATGTTTCTAAAATGAACAAATGCACAGCGGAAGATTTCTTTCGTACCTGAGAATAAACATGCTTTCAAGTGTCAACCAAAAGGTTGATGAGTCCATTAGTTTACTTAAATAATCATTTCCATCATTTTAATAGACCACAAGAATTTCATTTCCATTTCTCATAAGTATACGTCCCATACATAGAGACAAAAATCATTCATATGGTGAACACCTGGTAACCGACATTCACAAGATGCATATAAGAATATCCCCATCATTCTGGGATCCTCCATCGGACATGATATAAATTTCGAAGTACTAAAGCATCCGGTACTTTGGATCTATCTTTAGAGTTCGCGTCAATTAGGGTGTCTGTTCCCTAATTCTTAGATTACCAGACTAAAAAGGGGCATATTCGGTTTAATAATTCAACCATAGAATGTATTTTCAAATACTTGTGTCTATTTCGTAAAACATTTATAAAAGCAGCGCATGTATTCTCAGCCCAAAAATATAAAGGAAAAAAAACAAATGAAACTCACGCATATAAATATTGTAAAACAGTTAATAAAGCATTTGCATGTATTCTCAGCCCAAAATGAAATGAGTAAAAAGGGATTAAATGAACTCACCATACTGTATTTTGTAGTAAAAATACATAAGACGACATTTAACAATGCAGGGTTGGCCTCGGATTCACGAACCTATATCAATCATATATATTAAAATATATACTTGTAATCGAACAAATATATTTATATATATTATTATTGGTGTTATAACTGTCATTTTAATGAATTATGTGTTTCATTAATATCTTAAATATATTTCTTAGTTCTTATTAAAAATATAATAATATAATTAGGTTTCATGTATTAGATATGGTTTTATATAAATAATAGTTATTTTAATAATAATAATGATGCTAGTAATAATAAAAATGACAATAATAGTGATAATACTAATTATTATTAATGGTAGTGTTAGTAATAACATTTATGATAATGATATTAATAACTCACTTAAATCATATCTTAATTATAATACTTTTATCTCATAATATTCTTTATGATATTCTAATATCTTAAGATCTTAATGGCTTTTATGTCTGTACGTACCTATATATAAATACTCTGTTTATAATAGTCATGACCATGGCTTTCTTATTCATATACTAATCAATATAAACTTTATATTTATATATATACTTAACTTCTTCAAGATCAAACGATTTTAGTTCTTAAACTTATAATTCCTAATAATAATAATAATCTTAATTGTAACTATAGTCATAAAAATAATAATAAATGATAACTATACTTATATTATTAATAATAATAACTATGATTATAACACTAATAACAATAAAAATTTATAATCCTAATTATAATCTTAATACTAATAATAATAATTATAACAATAATAATAATCATATAATAATAATAATAATAATAAGAATAATAATAATAATAATAATAATAATAATAATAATAATAATAATAATAATAATAATAATAATAATAATAATAAAAGAAATTGAGTATACGGGACTCGAACCCGGGACCTCCCGTTCACCCAACATCACCCCAGACCACTTGACTGTTTTTATCTTTCTGGTTTAGTCACAACCCCAAATTATTTAACCCTTCATTTTCGATTCCCATTAACTTCATCTTCTTCATATTAATTCGATCAGAGCACCAACACAATACCCATAATTGTTAATTTAATTTGTTGAATTTTTAATAAAAATAAGTTAACAAAACTATTGACGATTACAGACGAGAGAAAAAATAAAATAAAACTTGAATTCCAGTTCAGTTCGTTCGAAAAAAAAAATTAATAAACTCAAACCTTAATCTAGAATTTTAGACACTTATAGGTTGTACTTACAACATGAAATATGTCTTAAATACATCCTATAAACTTTAAAAATCAACAATTTGAATTGAAACGTAACTGATAACTTGAATTCGATGGAAGAACATTGTTTGACTTTTTATTTTGAAAACTTTGACTTCAAAAATTCAGACTCGTTACAACGAATTGAAACTGGATATTTTGGAGAAAGATCGTTTATAACATTCCTAACAAAATTGCATTAATAGATTTTGAGAAATGATAACGAATTCAAGATTTTGAAAATTATATATGAAACAGAGGTACGAGCCATGTAAACCTATTTTTCTATTTTAAAATTTCGTGGATTTAAGACTGTATTAGTTGTAGTGGATAACTGATGACAAAAGGTTGAATGTGTTAACACAATTAAATTATTTGATATATAAAGAAGCTCATGAGAATCCTCAACTTATCACAGACAGAGAAAAAAAACTATATAATAAAAATATGGAAAAGCGATCGTGACACTTAACAGATTTTGTATCTGTTATGAACTGAATTTTGTTGTGTTATGTAGATTAGAGACAAGAATATATGGGTGACTATGATGTGTAACAAATTGGACGAATTTCTCTGATTTATAGATCCTAATTCTATTAATGTAAATAATTAAATAATATATTAATATTACTTCTAATAATGTTTGTAATAATTAATAATAATAATAATAATAACAATTAAATAATAATAATACTAATATTAATAATTATTAATATTATTGTTCATAGTGATGAAAAAAAATAATAATACTATCGGTAATAAAAATATTAATATTATTAATAACAATAATAGGGTTAATAGTAATGACATTGAAATAATACTTAATGTTAAAATGTTAATACTTGGTGATACTAATAATTATAAATAACATTTTAGTTTTAATGATTCTTATAATAATATTTGTAGTTAACATTTTTATTTTTATGATCATAATCTTTTAATTATAATTATAACATTAATATTAGTAATAATATTAAAATTACTGATATCAATCTTAATATTCATTTTAATAATATTTTAATTATTTTGTATATCACTCTACATATTTAATTCGAATGATTAAATAGTATTATATTAATTAAACACTTATATTTATATTTACATATGTATATTTATTTACTTATTTAATTACACACAATTATTCGTGAATCGTCGGAAATAGTCAAAGGGTAATTGACTACATGAATATAATTTCAGAAATTTTAGGATTCAACATTACAGACTTTGCTTATCGTGTTAAAATTATATAAAGATTAAGTTTAAATTTGATCGGAAATTCCCGGGTCATCACACACTGGCCATTCGCCTGCGGGTGCGCAACGGAAGTCAAAGTTTGCTTAATATTAAGCTCTGCGCACCAACTACGAAAAAGATCCCCCGTAAATTACGTACCGTTATCATTAACGATTTCATTTGGTATGCCGAACTGACAGACAATGTCTTCCCATAAAAATTTCACACCCTTTTTCCTGAAATTGTTGCCAGCGGTCTTGCTTCAACCCACTTCGTGAAATAGTCGATTGCAATAATTAAGAATTTGATATTTCCTGCGTGCGCAGAGTATGCGTAAGATACTGATGTAAATAGCATATGGTATATAATAAATGATAATATTACCTCGGCCTTTTGTAAATGGTCCGACTATGTCAATTGCCCATTTGCAGAATGGCCATGGTGAGGAGACTGGTATCATTGGATGCGCAGGTGCCCTGCTGATAGGTGCATGTGTTTGGCTAGATCCGCATTGCTTAACTATTCCCACGGTATCTGCGTACATATTGGGCCAATAATAACCTAGCCGCATAATTTTTGACACAATAGACCTGTGCCCCGAATGAAGAGCGCATGCACCTTCATGCACCTCGCGTATAACCTCCTCTGCCTCTTTCGGACCAATGCACCTTAAGTGCAGCCCTAAATAATTTTTTCGATATAGGACGTCACCCTCAAGGGCGTACAGTAGTGCCTGTGATGACCCGGGAATTTCCGATCAAATTTAAACTTAATCTTAATAAGTTTTCGACATGATAAGCAAAAGTTGTAATGTAAAAGTCTCATAAACTTTGAACTGTGTTCATGCATCCAATTGACCTTTGACTATGCCCGACGATTCACGAACAATTATGTGTAAATAAATAAGTGAACATATATATACACTTGATGGATATATATATGATTATTGACTTTGTAAATTATAATATATTAAATAAATAAATATTAAATATTCAAAATATAATGTTATATATACATGAAATTATTAAATATTACAAGATTAGTGAATTATAATAATAAAATATGTAATACAAGTACGATTACTTTCATTAATATTAAAATCGATATTATTAATTTATATTTCTCAATATATAATATATAGATATGAAGGTGTTAAATGTAAATGGTTATAATATTCTTATTACTAATATTAGTATTATCATTAATAATATTAGTATTATTATAATTAATATCATTATTATTATAATTATAAATTTTATAAACGTTAATATTATCAATAATATTATTATAATTATAAAAAAAAAATTATTAAGAGCAATATTATTATTGTGATAGTTATAACTATTAATTAATAAGATTAATTATAATATATAGATATTATAGGTACAGATATATATAAAAACATATATATCTATATACATATATACCGGATTATATATATACAAATTATATTAGGAGTTAGTTTGGAATTTATATTATATAATATATAGTTAAGTTATATATGCGAATTAAAAACAGAATTTTATACATTTTTATATATACAGACTTATATGTATTTCATAGGCAGATTTATATACAGATGCAGATATAAAATAAACATAAAAATAAAGATATAAATACTGATAAACAGACTCTTATATATATAGGGAATTAAATACAGAATTTATTTCTGTTTCATGTCCACATCGAAATCCTTTTATTTTGTTTATGTCTGTTTAAAGTGATTCTCCAAATCACAAAAATTGTACGATCATTGAATCAAACACCAGCAAAATCCAAAAATTGTTAGCTATCTTAATCAACTTTTTATTATTTTTTTCTGTTTAAATCATTCTGTAAAAGCTATTTCTTATGGTGTACGAGCATTACAAATTACTGAATGAATTCAACTGGTTAACTTAGTCGTCTCCTTCACCCTCAATATCAATTATAAAGTTTACAGCTTGCAATTATCAAATTTAAATAAAAATTATGAAGAACATCAGGTAACTGTCCTTTATATTCGAAATTTCTTAAAAACTCGAATTCGATTTCTTTTTCAAAATGTAATAATGCAGTTACTTCCTAAATATTTTATTAAAACTATCTGGAAACTTTCAAGGATCAATTTTAACTATCGCGATCCAATTTTTCAAGTCAAAGTTTGTTCTTAAAAGTCAAACGATTTTAAATCCATCAAATTCGAATTCTGTGATGTGTTTCTGGATAAATTAAGAATTCCTAAAGTTTCTAAAGATGATTTAAAACCTATTTCATGAAGAATAGGGGATCCAAAACTGTCTAGATTTCGAAATTGATGCTTGAGTTTTAGGTGTTCTTCGTGAAGGTGTTTCTACTGCTATTTTGATTTTTTTCTGATAATCCAAAACAAACACAACTTGGTCGTATACGTTTCTGTTAGGAGCACCTAAAATCTAACAATCAACTCACGAGTATGTTTTGATATGGTTTCTGGTCGATCGACTTAACAGAAGAAGAAGAAGATAAGGCAAAATACTAGTTCATGGTTAAATATTTTCGGTTTCAATGTTAAAACAGAAAACGGGCTTTAGCCCAACGGTTTAGATGGTTGATGCATTTTCGAGAGGTCGGGGGTTCGAGCCTTGCAGGAGGCACAAATTTTTTTTTTACACCTTTTCCTAAGGTAGTTTTTATTCTATTCTATTATTATTATTATTATTAGTTCATTATTATTACTATTATTATTATTACCTTGTTTACTATTATTGTTATTGTTATTATTATTAAGGATATAAGATTATTATTACTAATACAAGATTTATGATCATTTATTATTAATGTTATTATTATTAATCATGTTTTTATTATTGTGTAAATTATTATTATCATTAACATAACTAATATTATTATCATCATTATTAATACTATTATTACTATTATTACTATTATTATTATTATTATTATTATTATTATTATTATTATTATTATTATTATTATTATTATTATTATTATTAATTATTGTTATTAGTAAGATAAATGTTATTACTCCTAACAACTAGAAGTATTGATATCATTGATCAAATTTTATCATTTATCAAATTAAGAGTATTATCATTATCATTAGTATTTTCATAAGTATTATTAAGATTATTACAAGTTTGTCATTTTAGTATTACTATCATTGTTAGGATTATGATTAACATTGGTATTATTATTATAAAATGATACGATTTATTAGTACTTGCATAAATATTAGTATTATTATCATAAATATATTATTAAGGTTATTATCATTATTTTTACCTTTACTAATATTAACTTATTACAATTATAACTACTGTTTTAATAAACAAATGAATTATGTATACATAAATATATTTAACACATACAACATAACAAAGTATTTTTTTATATATATAAAACGAATATATGAAACCTAATTATATTATTAATATAAATATGATATAACTAATAAGTTATGTATGCATATATATAAAATTATTCTATTACGATTATGAGTATTAATAAATATACAAATGATATAGGTTCGTGAATCTGAGGCCAACCTTGCATTGTTTAGTTGTTCAATGTCGTTGTATGTATTTTTACTACAAAATACATTACGGTAAGTTTCATTTGCTCCCCTTTACTCTTTACATTTTTGGGCTGAGAATACATGCAAATGCTTTATTAACTATTTTACAATATTTATATGCGTGAGTTTCATTTGCTCCCTTTTTACTCATTATATTTTTGGGACTGAGAATACATGCGCTGTTTTTATAAATGTTTTACGAAATAGACACAAGTAATTGAAACTACATTATATGGTTGAATGATCGAAATCGAATATGCCCCTTATTAAGTCTGGTAATCTAAGAATTAGGGAACAGACACCCTAATTGACGCGAACTCTAAAGATAGATCTATCGGGCCCAACAAGCCCCATCCAAAGTACCGGATGCTTTAGTACTTCGAAATTTATATCATGTCCGAAGGAGGATCCCGGAATGATGGGGATATTCTTATATGTATATTGTGAATGTCGGTTACCAGGTGTTCAATCCATATGAATGATATTTTTGTCTCTATGCATGGGACGTATGTTTATGAGAAATGGAAATATGAAATCTTGTGGTCTATTAAAATTATGAAATGATTATTTATGTTAAACTAATGAACTCACCATTCTTTTGGTTGACACTTTAAAGCATGTTTATTCTCAGGTACGAAAGAAATCTTCCATTGTGCATTTGCTCATCTTAGAGATATTACTTGGAGTCATTCATGACATATTTCAAAAGACGTTGCATTCGAGTCGTTGAGTTCATCAAGATTATTATTAAGTCTATTATAGTAAGATATATTACAAAATGGTATGCATGTTGTCAACTTTCGATGTAATGAAAGAGTGTCTTTTCAAAAACGAATGCAATGTTTGTAAAATGTATCATATAGAGGTCAAGTACCTCGCGATGTAATCAACTATTGTGAATCGTTTGTAATCAATATGGACTTCGTCCAGATGGATTAGGACGGGTCCTTTCAGTTGGTATCAGAGCGAAGGTCTTAGCGAACCAGGTCTGCAATAGTGTGTCTAACTGATAAGTTGTTAGATTGCATTAGTGAGTCTGGACTTCGACCGTTTCTGCATGTCAAAAGTTTTGCTTATCATTTCGTGTCAAAAATTTCCTGCTTATCATTTTAAGGGAATCACTTGCATATCATTCTTAGTCTAGACACGTCTTACTGCATTGACTGCATGAATAGTGTATAGACAAAATTCATATCTTAGCGTATCTGCTACTTTATATCTTAGCGTATCTGTTAATGTAACTTAGCCTGAAAACTTCCGTAGATTCCACCGTAACTTATGGGATTTTAGTATTATATATGCATATGTAAATCATGTATTGCAGGGTACTAATCTACATCCTATAATCTATTCCTTATCGAAAATCCTTCATCTAATCGTACGAGATGAATTCCTCAACCAGTTCGAGTCCCTCAAATTCCTATAGCTATTCCGAAAGTTATTCCGACAACTATTTCGATATGGTTTTCCACTCGAACTTCGAAAGCAGTTTAACCGGAATGGAACAACCAGTCAGTCATCCCTAATTCATCTGATGGGTTCGTAGTCGACTTAATCAATGGAGACGCATAGAAGGTGATCCCTTCCACTAACCGAATTCACCTCTTGACAATGAACCTGAAGCGTTTACCGGCTAACCTATTTGAAACACCATTTTCAGTCTCATTTCCGGGGTAACTTGACAAGATTATATTCTATCCACAATTCTGAACCTTATTCATCCGCTCGTTCCGATCGACAATCATCCTGGAGTAATAAGTCAACAAACTTCGCGCTCGAATAATCAATTCGGAGAATATGGTGCAAAATGTACCAGCTTCAGCAACATCACCGGCACCAACAGTACAATCAATAACAGCACCAGGACCATTAACAATCCATGCTTCAATATCATCATCTGTACTTTGAGTATGATCTTCGTTCGACATGTCGAATATGTAGTCTCTAAAGTTTTAAAGATTATTTATTCTAGTTCCAACCGAAAAGCAAATGAGTTTAATATTATATTAACTCATTAAATCCATGAATACATCTGAAGAAAATATATATGTATATATGTTTTCATAAAGATTGTAATTAAAAATTCTCTTGTACAAACTGTTAATGGTGAAAATATTTTAACGGGTAGGTAATACCCGAGGACTATTTAAATTTCACATTAATAAGTTACATTGTACGTTCTTCGAATCTGTTTCAACAGTCATATACTATCCTACTTACATCCACCGATATACAAATCTGTTCACCACAGAATAACCATATTCATCCAACTACATATTTGGATTTTGACCTATCAGAATCCAACAAGTGGCATAATGAAGAAATAATGGACACAATAAAAATTGATTAGAAACACATTAATTAACAATATAAAATTCTATTAAGAATCCACGCTAACAAAATCCTAGCTAACTGTTCCTAGCTAAGTGTTAATTCCGTATTACCATTTAATTATCGCAATTTATTTATCGCAGTTTATTTATCGCAATTTACATTCTCGCAATTTTATTTATCGTCATTTAATTTCTGTTATTTACTTTACGCACTTTATTTATCGTTATTTAAATTCTGTTATTTATTTTACGCACTTTAAATATCGGGACACGTATTTAAGGTTTTGACATATCATATCGACGCATCTATATATATTATTTGGAATCACCATAGACACTCTATATGCAGTAATGATCGAGTTCTCTATACACGGTTGAGGTTGATTCTACAATAATATATATAGTTTGAGTTGTGATCGAGTCTGAGACGTATACGGGTCACGGCACGTAATAATTAATTCGAATATTATATATTAAACTATATATATGAATTATTGGACTGTCAACTGTGGACTATCGACTGTAGATTAATAACATTAAACAATTAAAATAAATTAAAATATTGATTATAACATATGAAACTAAACAATTCTTCAAGTTGCCACTTGATTTCATCTTAAACCTTAATTGTACCTTGACGATTCCAATCTGCATTCAAACTTTCATAATTCTTGAAAACACCCCAATCGATAGGATGAATCAACCGCACTTCATTTACGGAAGGAAAGATTTGTGCATATAGTTATGCACCTGAGAAACTCTCGGCAACTGAGTAAAAATTTAACACGTAGCCGCGTCAGATCCTTTGGCATTTATTAGCAAAAATAACTTTGCGATCCCTTTTCAAAGTAGCCAATTTTGTCACAGCTCCAGCAAGACAACTTCGACTTTTCGTACGAAACAACCTTATTATAACGTTGATATATACGCATGCTCTTTTATTATTACCAGGGAACCTTTCATATTCCACCATATTACCTTCAGCATTTAATCATCTAAAAACACAATTCTCTCGAAATCACCTTGGATCGATAACTAATGATTCAGGTATGGTAGCAGTAAATGTAGAGGAATCAGCAATCAGTATTTTGAAAACTCACAGCATATCTACATCAACAGTTATATGTATGACATTTATCTCTTAGAATTATGATCTCCCGTTCTGAAATTCTGAAAAGCACTCAGTCACAAATCAATACTCTGAATGTTGAAAAAGCTGAATGAAGCAACAGAAACCATAGACAACCGTAAACGACCTTAATCATCGAAAGTTTGATGATAAAGAATAGTATGTTGGAAAAGCTCGGAAAAGTTGGAACTGGAAAACAGATTGAGCTAACCACGAAGGAGACCAAGGACAAATACAAGTACCATACCATATATTCAAAGAATCCAGGTAATTCTGGAATCCGATGAAACCTTCAACGAATATCTGGCTCCGTACTCATGTTAAAATCTTGCGGAAAATCTTTCTCCATCAACCATCGAACTTAGAAATTCCAAAAAAAAATATCATCATTAATATCTTCGATATTTCTGAGGATATTTTCATAAATATTCTCGTTCGAAATTATATACCTCCTCGTGCTTCCTGTGTATCATTATATTGGAAACATTCAATAGAAAATTTAGTACCGAAAAGCGGATTATATGAAACTATGAAAGAAGCCGTGGACAAATCACAAAGAATAAGTTTGACTTCAAAGAATTTAAATGATTCAATGTCTGCTGAAGTCTTTAGCGAATATTTTACTCATTACTCTAAACCCTTGTGGACAATAGTCTTCATCATCCTCTGATCTTAGATATTCAAATATATTATCGTATCTTTCATTATAAATATCCTCGATATTTCTGAATATATTTTTATAACTAATACTATCTGAAATCATTTATCTCTTCGTGTTATCAGTGTTACATCATATAGAAACTGTTAGTTTCTATATTCTGTAAACTTTCAAGCTTAAAATATGAATGTTATTGAAGTAATGTTGGGAACTGATGCATGAGTTAGTATAATATAATGACACTTGATCAACGTGATTATATTACAGTAAGTCATGCTGAGTTCTAATGGGACATGATGGTTCACAGTAGATCATACCACCATCTTGTGTCATGTTACATAACTCTTTCATTCTAATTAACTTCAGAACATATCAAGAAAGTATATTCTTGATAGCTCTATTCTCAATGATTCTGGTAATTTGACGAATCAAATCGTGCTATTACGTTCTTTCTTGATTATAACATTAAATTCATTCGAAACTCCATACTTACAAATTCCAGACCATTACTCGTTTTACTAGAGATCGAGAGGAGATTAAAAAGACGAAGAGCTCCGAAACATAAAGGAAGATATAAAACTCGACAACAACACTAAAATTACAATAATTAAGAATTAAAACATCAAGACAATTAAAAATTAAAAGATTACAATCAAACTACTCATCGTCGTCAATTGTCATCTGCAAAGTAGCGTTCACCAGTCATTTCACCATTTGTGAGGTACTCTGGAGACATCGGTATTCCTCTTGATGCCTCAACTGCTGCTTCAGCTGATTCATCAAGGTAACGATAGCTCAACGTCTCTTCATCTTCAAGAACCGCATACAAAGAAATGCGTTTACCGCGATCTTCAATGGTATCTTTTATAAAGTACCATTGATCATCGGTACACAGTAAACTTACCCTACAATCCGCATCATAATCATCTCTATAAAAGAACACAGACGTGAATTCACACGGAACTTTTTCCTTCAAAAAGGATAGCAAATCTTGTAAACCAACATCACGAATGTCGATATCTTCAAACGAAATACTATCGCCCTACTCATATTCCTTCATTTGATTACGAAAATCACCTCCGTAATGAACAGCGAATGAAACAATCATTGGGGGAAGTGTTAACATTTTGCAGTTTGGGAGTGTTTGATCTTGATCTTGAGAAAGATGGAAATATAAAAGAAATATATGTTTGAGTGTATAAAATGAAGTATATGGTTGGTGTTTATATAGTGTAAAAGTGACCGTTGGGATAGCCGTTGGAATTTTTTTTATTATTGTACTAACGGCTAAAAATTTGGGCAAGTTTTTGGGCGAAGGTGGACGATGCCCGTTGGGACCTCTCTCATGATAGTTTCATTCGTTCTCTTCGAATAATCGAATTATTTTATCTGTATTATTCAATAATGATAAAACTCTAATTATCAGCTCATATTCGTCAGGAAAACATATTTATTGTTATCCATGACGACCTCACTCAAATTTCGGGACGGAATTTCTTTAACGGGTAGGTACTGTGATGACCCGGGAATTTCCGATCAAATTTAAACTTAATCTTAATAAGTTTCCGACATGATAAGCAAAAGTTGTAATGTAAAAGTCTCATAAAATTTGAACTGTGTTCATGCATCCAATTGACCTTTGACTATGCCCGACGATTCACGGACAATTATGTGTAAATAAATAAGTGAACATATATATACACTTGATGGATATATATATATATATGATTATTGACTTTGTAAATTATAATATATTAAATAAATAAATATTAAATATTCAAAATATAATGTTATATATATACATGAAATTATTAAATATTACAAGATTAGTGAATTGTAATAATAAAATATGTAATACAAGTATGATTACTTTCATTAATATTAAAATCGGTATTATTAATTTATATTTCTCAATATATAATATATAGATATGAAGGTGTTAAATGTAAATGGTTATAATATTCTTATTACTAATATTAGTATTATCATTAATAATATTAGTATTATTATAATTAATATCATTATTATTATAATTATAAATTTTATAAACGTTAATATTATCAATAATATTATTATAATTATAAAAAAAATTTTATTAAGAGCAATATTATTATTGTGATAGTTATAACTATTAATTAATAAGATTAATTATAATATATAGATATTATAGGTACAGATATATATAAAAACATATATATCTATATACATATATACCGGATTATATATATATAAATTATATTAGGAGTTAGTTTGGAATTTATATTATATAATATATAGTTAAGTTATATATGCGAATTAAAAACAGAATTTTATACATTTTTATATATACAGACTTATATGTATTTCATAGGCAGATTTATATACAGATGCAGATATAAAATAAACATAAAAATAAAGATATAAATACTGATAAACAGACTCTTATATATATATATAGGGAATTAAATACAGAATTTATTTTTGTTTCATGTCCACATCGAAATCCTTTTGTTTTGTTTATGTCTGTTTAAAGTGATTCTCCAAATCACAAAAATTGTACGATCATTGAATCAAACACCAGCAAAATCCAAAAATTGTTAGCTATCTTAATCAACTTTTTATTATTATTTTTTTCTGTTTAAATCATTCTGTAAAAGCTATTTCTTATGGTGTACGAGCATTACAAATTGCTGAATGAATTCAACTGGTTAACTTAGTCGTCTCCTTCACCCTCAATATCAATTATAAAGTTTACAGCTTGCAATTATCAAATTTAAATAAAAATTATGAAGAACATCAGGTAACTGTCCTTTATATTCGAAATTTCTTAAAAACTTGAATTCGATTTCTTTTTCAAAATGTAATAATGCAGTTACTTCCTAAATCTTTTATTAAAACTATCTGGAAACTTTCAAGGATCAATTTTAACTATCGCGATCCAATTTTTCAAGTCAAAGTTTGTTCTTACAAGTCAAACGATTTTAAATCCATCAAATTCGAATTCTGTGATGTGTTTCTGGATAAATTAAGAATTCCTAAAGTTTCTAAAGATGATTTAAAACCTATTTCATGAAGAATAGGGGATCCAAAACTGTCTAGATTTCGAAATTGATGCTTGAGTTTTAGGTGTTCTTCGTGAAGGTGTTTCTACTGCTATTTTGATTTTTTTCTGATAATCCAAAACAAACACAACTTGGTCGTATACTTTTCTGTTAGGAGCACCTAAAATCTAACAATCAACTCACGAGTATGTTTTGATATGGTTTCTGGTCGATCGACTTAACAGAAGAAGAAGAAGATAAGGCATAATACTAGTTCATGGTTAAATATTTTCGGTTTCAATGTTAAAACAGAAAACGGGCTTTAGCCCAACGGTTTAGATGGTTGATGCATTTTCGAGAGGTCGGGGGTTCGAGCCTTGCAGGAGGCACAAATTTTTTTTTACACCTTTTCCTAAGGTAGTTCTTATTCTATTCTATTATTATTATTATTATTAGTTCATTATTATTACTATTATTGTTATTACCTTGTTTACTATTATTGTTATTGTTATTATTATTAAGGATATAAG
This sequence comes from Rutidosis leptorrhynchoides, assembly GCF_046630445.1. Classification (NCBI taxonomy): domain Eukaryota; kingdom Viridiplantae; phylum Streptophyta; class Magnoliopsida; order Asterales; family Asteraceae; genus Rutidosis; species Rutidosis leptorrhynchoides. Next base: position 326,097,601 of record NC_092341.1, read on the forward strand.
ATTATTATTACTAATACAAGATTTATGATCATTTATTATTAATGTTATTATTATTAATCATGTTATTATTATTGTGTAAATTATTATTATCATTAACATAACTAATATTATTATCATCATTATTAATACTATTATTACTATTATTATTATTATTATTATTATTATTATTATTATTATTATTATTATTATTATTATTATTATTATTAATTATTGTTATTAGTAAGATAAATGTTATTACTCCTAACAACTAGAAGTATTGATATCATTGATCAAATTTTATCATTTATCAAATTAAGAGTATTATCATTATCATTAGTATTTTCATAAGTATTATTAAGATTATTACAAGTTTGTCATTTTAGTATTACTATCATTGTTAGGATTATGATTAACATTGGTATTATTATTATAAAATGATACGATTTATTAGTACTTACATAAATATTAGTATTATTATCATAAATATATTATTAAGGTTATTATCATTATTTTTACCTTTACTAATATTAACTTATTACAATTATAACTACTGTTTTAATAAACAAATGAATTATGTATACATAAATATATTTAACACATACAACATAACAAAGTATTTTTTTTTCTATATATATAAAACGAATATATGAAACCTAATTATATTATTAATATAAATATGATATAACTATTAAGTTATGTATGCATATATATAAAATTATTCTATTACGATTATGAGTATTAATAAATATACAAATGATATATGTTCGTGAATCTGAGGCCAACCTTGTATTGTTTAGTTGTTCAATGTCGTTGTATGTATTTTTACTACAAAATACATTACGGTGAGTTTCATTTGCTCCCCTTTACTCTTTACATTTTTGGGCTGAGAATACATGCAAATGCTTTATTAACTGTTTTACAATATTTATATGCGTGAGTTTCATTTGCTCCTTTTTACTCATTATATTTTTGGGACTGAGAATACATGCGCTGTTTTTATAACTGTTTTACGAAATAGACACAAGTAATTGAAACTACATTATATGGTTGAATGATCGAAATCGAATATGCCCCTTATTAAGTCTGGTAATCTAAGAATTAGGGAACATACACCCTAATTGACGCGAACTCTAAAGATAGATCTATCAGGCCCAACAAGCCCCATTCAAAGTACCGGATGCTTTAGTACTTCGAAATTTATATCATGTCCGAAGGAGGATCCCGGAATGATGGGGATATTCTTATATGTATATTGTGAATGTCGGTTACCAGGTGTTCAATCCATATGAATGATATTTTTGTCTCTATGCATGGGACGTATGTTTATGAGAAATGGAAATATGAAATCTTGTGGTCTATTAAAATTATGAAATGATTATTTATGTTAAACTAATGAACTCACCAACCTTTTGGTTGACACTTTAAAGCATGTTTATTCTCAGGTACGAAAGAAATCTTCCACTGTGCATTTGCTCATCTTAGAGATATTACTTGGAGTCATTCATGACATATTTCAAAAGACGTTGCATTCGAGTCGTTGAGTTCATCAAGATTATTATTAAGTTTATTATAGTAAGATATATTACGAAATGGTATGCATGTTGTCAACTTTCGATGTAATGAAAGAGTGTCTTTTCAAAAACGAATGTAATGTTTGTAAAATGTATCATATAGAGGTCAAGTACCTCGCGATGTAATCAACTATTGTGAATCGTTTGTAATCAATATGGACTTCGTCCGGATGGATTAGGACGGGTCCTTTCAGTGCCTTAGTGCGGACTTTCTTTGCATCATCGGAATCCGCAGGTGAGGTGCCGTCCCGCAGGAAAGCAATAATAGGTGTCATCCATGTTGAGCTGGATTCCTCAACAGGTGCCACTAAAGGCATCATAACAATTGATTTCGCATGCAGTTCTTCTATGAGAACTTTCTTCCCCAGATGATCAAAGGCCAAAGCAGCCAATTTGCTAAGCGCATCCGCCTTCTTATTTTGCCCCCATGACGTGGGAGATTTGAAAAGCCTCAAACTGGTCAGCGAGGTTATGAACATGCGATAAATACTGCTTCATGGCTATGTCATGCACTTCGAAGTCTTCGCTGACTTGACTGCATACCAGCTTTGAATCCACATAAGCGCGCAGAATTTTAGCATTTAATTTATGCGCAATACGCATACCTGCTAACAAAGCCTCATATTCTGCTTCGTTGTTCGTAACAGCAAAATTAAACCGCATCGCATATGTATGCTCTTCACCATCTGGGCCAGTTAAAATTACTCCTGCACCCGCACCAGCTGCGCTGCAGGCACCATCGGTGTATAATTCCCATGTTGACAAAGATGGCACAGGCTTATCCTGATGCTCTGCCGATGCCTCAACATCCGCAGGTAACTCTGCTAGGTAATCCGCAAGTATTTAACCCTTAACCATGCTGCGCGAAGAAAAATTCATTTCATGTTCTCCTAACTCAACTGCCCACTTAGCCATTCGGCCAGAAATCTCAGGCTTGTATAACACCTGAAAGAAAAATGATTGCGTTAGTCAATGCGGTAACCCCGGACATTGCCGCAAATTAGGCATGTACCAACCTGTTTGATCGGTTGATCAGTTAGAACCATGATTGGATGTGCTTGAAAGTACCGGCACAAACGCCGCGCAGTGTGGACTAGCGCATATACTAGCTTTTCTATTGGTGAATAGTTGACTTCGCTTGATGTCAGCGTTTTGCTTACGAAGTAGACCGGCATTTGCGTCTGAGAAAACCTCAGCATTATGTTTCTGCGAAATAAATAATGCATGTAAATATAAGTGATTACCTTTTCGCGATCTGCGATAAGAACCAAGCTGATAGCCTCCTTCGATGTCGCAAGGTACATCGTAAGCGTTTCTCCTGATACTGGCGCAGTGAGTGTTGGCAATTCAGCGAGCACCTTCTTCATCTCCTGAAAGGCTGATTCTGCTTCCTGAGTCCATACGAAGTCTTTTTTCTTTAAACAATTCTTCAAAGTATTGAAGAATGGAAATTGTCGCTCTGCGGCCTTCGACAAAAACCGCGTGATCGCCACAAGCTTCCCGGTTAGACTTTGCACGTCTTTCTTTGTCTTCGGAGATGGCAGACTATCAATGGCTTCAATCTTTTTGGGATTTGCCTTGATTCCCCGAGCTGTCACCACATGACCTAGAAACTTGCTTTCCTCTTCCCCAAAACTACATTTGAGCGGGTTAAGCTTCATGTTGATCCTGCGTAGAGACGCAAACATTTCCAGGATGTCTGCGAGCATTTCTTCTTCGGTGTTACTTTTAATCACCAAGTCATCGACATATGCTTCAAGATTTCTGCCGATTTGGTGCTTGAAGGCTGCGTCAATTACGCGCTGATAGGTCGCTCCTGCGTTCTTTAACCCGGAAGGCATCTTCGTATAACAAAAGATACCCTGCGACGTATGAAAAGCAGTTTTTTCTTCATCTTTCGCAGACATTAAGATTTGGTGATAACCCTTGTATGCATCTAGAAAACACTTGTACTGAAAACCTGATAATGATTCCACCTTCCAGTCTATCTCCGGGAGAGGGTAGTTGTCCTTAGGACACGCCTTATTAATGTCTTTAAAATCGACGCACATCCGCCAATTACCGTCAGCCTTTTTGACTAACACAGGATTAGCAACCCATGTCTGATACCGCACTTTCTGCAGAATGTTTGCTTTGACAAGGTTATCTACTTCTGCGCACAACCAATCACTGCGTTCAAGAGCCATATGCCGCTTCTTTTGTCTAACGGGCATGAGTGATGGATTAACATTCAATTTATGTTCCGCAATATCTCGCGGAACCCCAGTCATGTCTGATTCACGCCACGCGAAAACATCTGCGTTAGCGGATAATATTCCATGCAATTTGGCCTTTGTTTCGGCTGACAAGACTGCGCCGATCTTAATTCGCTTATCCGGATGTAAACGGTTTGCTATGACCGTACTGCTTGCGAGTTGTTCTCCCATGCTGAGAATGTTTACAGGCACAACTGATCCACACAACTCGGTTGTTTGATGTGATGCAATTGTGGCAACCCCTACCTTCGTAGGAAACTTAATCAAACCATGCACCACCGATGGTATAATGTTAAAACATCGTATGAAATTTCTTCCAAGCAGCTCATTGTACCGCGAAGTTGAACGAACCACATAAAAGTCAACTAACTCATGTCTGACCAACTGCGGATTCTTATCATCTGCGAGCTCTATTATTAGCTCTATCCGGCCTAGCGGCCATGAGCTTTCTCCGGAGAACCCAGATAACATAATATCAGACTTGCGTAACTGCGTTTTAACTTCTGCAGGGAGGAAACGATAGCATTGTTCGTACATAATGTCAACGCCACTCCCGGTGTCAACATGCATGCGTTTGATTTGTACCCCGCAAGTAGGGATGCGACACTTAATGATAATGGGCTCGTTAACTATGTCGATTGACATTATAGGAGGAAATGTGATTGGGAGAAGTTCTCAATCCTGGTGATCATTGTACTTTCTCTGCATCGACCATATTAATGGTTAAGTCGGGGTTTTTTGTTTTATCAACTTTTTGCCATGCGAAAGTTTTAGCCTTCGGCCCTTCCTCTGTGGCTTTTCCCTTGTCCTTCTTAGGTGGTTTTAGGTGATCCAATTTACCTGCGCGCAGTGCCTCGAGCACTCGTTCCATCAAGTTTTTACATCGATTAGTGTCATGACCATAATCATCATGGAATTCACAATACTTTGTTTTATCCCGCTTACCAAATTCTGTAAGCGGAGTTGGAACCGCAAAGGTCGCGCACACTGGTTCTGTTGCCAAAATTTCATTTGGCGTTTTAGACAAACTTTTCAGCAGCGCATAGTTCTGATTATTGATGCCGCACTGGTTACTGTTTCGATAATTGCCACTTGATTTCCCTTTATCATTTCTGATAGGACCACTGCTAGGATACTTTCCGCGAGAGTTATTACCGCGATTTTGATCGCGCGAACGATCATCACCGTCTTTCCTTTCGTTGCGCGAGCTAGCTGTTGGAATATCATTATCTTCGCCAATCCGCATATAGTCATGGCATTCGTTAAGCGCTTCAGCATAAGTTGTTGGGACTGTATGGCACAGACGCCTTACCAGTGTTGGATGACGCTCTGTGCTTATACCATGTATCAGCCCAGAAATTTGTTGTTCTGGATTAAGATCTGGTATCCGCAGGCACTCATTAGTATATCTCGTGAGAAATTCTCCCAAAGATTCCTTGGGTTTCTGCATAATATAGTGACATTCAATGTGGGTGCGTTTGCGCGGCCTTTGATTTTGATACTGCAGCAAAAACTTCGTCCACAGATCCATGAATCCGGATATGCTACCCGCCAGTAGCTTGTTGAACCATTCGCGTGCAATGCCCTGTAGTGTCATGGGAAATATCTGGCACGCAACTGGATCCACCCAACCTTGGGTGCGCATTGCTCCTTCGAAACGCTTCAGGAAGTCATCCGGATCAGTTAAACCATTATAAGTACCCAGTGTGTGGGGTATCTTTGGCGCTGATGGAAACGAATATGCAGTTATATGCAGAGGAAACTTATCAAAAGTAGTTGGTAGCTCAAAAGGTGGTTTAACTGGGTCACCTTTAAGCCCTGCGAAGAAACGCTTCATCATATCCTGAACAAAATCAGGTTGCAAAAATAGGTGGACCATGTCAGGAGGTGCCGCCTGCATAAATTGGCTTGTGAGATTCGCCTGCCCCTGAATATTTTGCCAAGGTTGCCCCGGCGTTTGTGGATATAACCAAGGCTGATGCGTTGGAAAAGAAGGCAGGCTTGCTGGCGTAGAGTACACGGGTAGCTGAAAAGGTGCCGAAACCTATGGCGCAGATGCCTGCGAGACCTGAGGATATGCCGTTATAAGTCCAACCGTATGCGTAGTGCTTTGCTGTTCTGCGGTTATCGGCATCCAATGAGAATTGGCATCTGGAATGACACCGAACCCCCAACTATTAAGTAATGCCTGCACATCTGCAAGAGTCAAAAACTACGAAATTGGATGCGGTGGTTGCCAAGGTTGTAACGGTGTAAAAGATGAATTCTGCTGAACACTCTGCGTTTGCAGAGGGATTGAAACCATGGTACTATAAATAGGTACCTGGCCGCAGCATACCACATGCGGGCCTACTGTTTCACTGCTAGTTCCTACCAAGATAACCCTTGGATCCACCGAGGAAAAATCCAACCGCGTGGTTGTAACTAGCGAGTTTGCCCTTGGCGGTGTAATCCCATCTGGATATATCGGCTTATACCTCTGAAAAGCCTCGCCGGATACAGGTGGAGGATATGGTGCGTATCCCGCCCCCGTAGTCATAGCTTGCGTCTGCTGATTACCAGACAGCGTACTTTGATTATCTGTTTGAGTACGCTCCGTTGAGTCCCCGGAAGTCATGATACTGTTAAAGAAAAAATTCAAAAAATTTGTGAATAATAAGCCTTATAATTCAAAACTTTAAAAACAATTAAACACGTCTTGAATTAGTTCGGCTCTCAATGAAAGCACCACTTGATCATGCATATTTTTACCACAGGGTTAATATGCCTGTTCAATGCGTAAAAGGGGGTTTAAGGATCTTAGAACAAGGCTCTCCGGTCCGGCTACCGTGGATAACGCTAGCCGACATGATGATGTCGGTGGGGTGGCCAAGTGATTAAGTCCACCTTCGATAGCGGTCGCTGATCAGAAGGCCCCCAAATAAGGTTGTAGGTGCTAGTTTAATAAAGAACTAACCTGTTAACCTTGAGAGATGATGCTGATTACGTAAGATGAGTAGCAAATAATGGTTACGTAACGTGGTTATCCTAGAATGATAATTAGGATTAGTATATATAGGCAAACTTTAATTCTAGAACCGTCTAAGATAATGATAATCTCCTCCATAACTAACTCCCCCGAATCACGGATATAATTATGGAAAAGATATTGACTTGATGACCAAGTAACTGTCGTACCTGGAACAAAGGCGTTCAATACATAACCGCATGCCGCATACCGCATACAAGGTACACGCATTCGCATGCTATAGAGTGCCCGCATATGGATGGAATGCGCATGCGGGTTGCGGTATCATTATTAACAGTCGGGCAATAGTAGAAAATCACTCAATGAATCTCCTATAATAACCGGCGAGACCTAAGAATTGCCGAATCTGCGTTGGCGACTTAGGAGTCTCCGATTTCTTGACCGTTTCTATATTCGCAGGATTAACCTGAATACCATTAATACCAACGATATGCCCCAAAAATTGAACTTCTTGTAGCCAAAAGTCACACTTTGAAAATTTCCCGTACAGCTGCTCTTTCCTGAGCATCTAAAGTATCAAACATAGATGTTGTTTACGTTCCTTCTCGTTCTTAGAATGTACCAGAATATCATCAATATATACAATAACAAACTTGTCTAGATATGGCTTACACACACGGTTCATGAGATCCATGAACACTGCCGGTGTGTTCGTCAATCCAAACGGCATTACTGTAAATTCATGATGTCCTTAGTGTATTCTAAACGTTGTCTTCGGTTAATCTGTCTCCTTTACTCTCATCTGATGGTAACCTGACCTCTGATCAATCTTAGAGTAGCATCCCGATCCTTGCAACTGATCAAACAAATCAACGATCCTCGGTAACGGATATCTATTCTTGATAGTTAACTTATTCAGTTCCCTGTAATCGATACAAAGTCTCATAGATCTATCCTTCTTCTTTAAAAAAAGAAGTGGAGCTACCCATGGTGAAGAACTCGGTCAAATGAATCCCTTGTCAAAAAGCTCTTGTAACTGACTAGACATCTCTTACAATTCTAAAGGTGCAAGTCTATACGGTGCGTGCGCTATAGGTGCCGCTTCAGGCATTAAGTCAATCTGAAATTCTACGTCTCTATGCGGTGGCAATCCGGGTAACTCTTCCGGAAAAATATCAGGAAAGTCTCTAACAATCAGCATATCTTTGGGTTTCTTGACTTCAGGTTCAGTTTTGCTCATGTGAACCAACATAGCAAAACAACCCTTTCTTATGTGTTTCTGTGCCTTCAAACAATTAATGAAATGCAACGGTGTATTACTTCTCTCTCCATACACCATCAAAGGCTCATCTTCGGCAACAGGAATGCGGATCGCTTTCTGGTAACAGACGATGTCGGCTCTATTCTCAGATAACCAGTCCATTCCAACCACAAGGTCAAAAATTCCCAGTCTAATCGGTATCACATCTATTCTAAAAGGTTTTTCAGCCAAATTCAAAGTACAATCATGATAGATCTTATTAGCTCTCACTAGATTACCATTCCCTAGTTCTATAGAGTACATGTTTTCTAATGACGATACAGGATTCTTAAGATTATGGCAAAAATCTTTAGACACAAAGCTCCTATCAGCACCAGAATTAAAAAGTACATAAGCATGATGATTGTTGAGTAAAAACGTACCCGTGACTAACTTAGGATCATCACGAGCTTCGCTGGAGTTGATGTTGAAAGCTCTGCCCCAAGCAGGTTCAGTATTCTTATTCGCATTCGGAAAATCCTTTCTAAAATGACCAGTATTCCCGCATCCAAAACAAACATTTGTACCAGATTTACACTCTGAGGCCAAGTGTCCATTCTTCTTACACTTATCACAAACCTTGTTGCAATTTCCCGGGTGATGCCTGTTGCATTTAGCACATAACGGATACTTTCCCTTATTCCCATAGTTGGTATTCAGGGTAGTAGTGTTACCTTTTGTTGTATCCTGTTTCTTGTAGGGGTGCTGGTTGTAGTTCTTTCCAGAATTGTTGTTATTCCACTTTCTCTTGTTGTCAAAAGTTTTTATCTCAGCTGACGCATGAGTTTTTCCTCGCTATTCAGTTTGATCCATTTACTCATGCGCCATTTCAACGACCTCCTGAACTGTCCTTGTGTTTAAAGTGGTCACACCGCCCTGGATGTTCTCAGTTAACCCTTTCACATACAAAGTGATCTTTCGGCGCTCAGGAGTAACCATGTTCGGGCACATAAGAGCAAGCTCAAAGGATCTCTTATTATAGTTGGCTAAATCAGTGCCAACCACTTTCAGGTTCTGGAGTTCCCACTCCATCTTAACAATCTCGTTATAAGGGTGATACTCTTCAATCATTCTCTGCTTCAAGTCCGCCCAAATAGTTTCAAAAGACTGATCCATACCTACAGACTTCGCATACGTATTCCACCATGTTAAAGCACCATCCGACAGCTTACAGTATGCAAACTTTGTTCTATCAGCCTCCCGACAGCCACTAATACAAAAAATAGATTCGAGCTTCTCGAACCAATGGGTCAGGCCAACCGGGCCTTCAGTACCAGTGAACGAATGTGGTTCACATCTCAAGAAGGTCTTATGCATGCATCCTCCCTGATTAGTGTTAGTGTTGGTAATGTTGTTGGTGTTAACAGTGTTATTTTATTGGTTGTTGGTGTCGTTGGTAGTGTTGGTGGTATTTTGAGTATTGGTGGTGTTCTGATTGTTTTGGTTCTGTTGGTTACCAGTGTTGGTTGTGTTTTTGCTGTTGGTTCCATTCCAGAGTTCAACCACAGCTTCAGTTAGACCCTCGGCGATCCACCGACGGACATCAGCTTGGGTAATCTTCTTTGACAGCATTATCTTTCTAGACAAGATAACACACCTGATTAGCATCAATGAAATCAATACATAAAAATATACTAGAAATGAGTAGTGATGCATAGTAAATACTATTAAATCATAGAGATTCTAGTAGTGATTAATAAGTAGTAGTGGTATTAGTGGTACGAGATGACGAGTATGTCCAGGCATTGTCTTCGTGATGTCAAGTAGTGATAGGAGATGACGAGTAGTGTCGAGTGGTGACGAGTTGTGACGTATGTACGTGCTATCAATAGATTATAATAATAATTCATCTTTATAGTAGGGACTATCAAGTTCATGTTCTAAGTGGTATATATCAGATTAACTTTCCTTGACTCGCTTCCAATTCCTTATGTCACGATGTCGGACTTCTATACGAGCTACCGTAATATAATCCCGGTCATTATATTACCCTAGCTCATATTTTCCATTCGACATCACTTCATAAGTTCAAGTTGGCGTGATCAACTTAATCCATTTTAGATCTCGTGCCGTGTGTGTATATAAGATTCGTGATGTAGTACGTTTATTTCAAATCAATATCAGTATAAATTTACATATGTATGTATATATAAGCATATATAATATACTAAGCAGACATCTATGCAACACCCTATCAAGCAAATAGTATAAGCATAGCATCTATAGTTCAAGCTAACCTACGGTTACAGTTTAGACCCACGTATGTGCTATAGTCCGACACACTAATGCAGCCTAATCCTAGGTAACCATTACGCTATGATACCATATGTAATACCCTGTTAGAATCAACTAACATAGTATTAACTCTGGTCCCACAGTTAACGGTCACGCCCTCTATAAGAGACGTTTTCGAAAAACATTCGCATTAAAGTTTAATAAACAATGTCATTAAATAAATGTACTTCAAAATATTTTAACAGAAATAACCAATATAAATGACCTTCGAACATTGTTTTAATAAACGAAAAGATTTCATAATGCTAATGTATTTTATTCTTGAGAAAAATAGTAATTAATGCTGGACTCCACTCCAGTTTATGCAATAAGCAATCAATAAGACATCAGCTAGCGGAAGCAACCTCTAAGGACCAGAGATAAAAACATGCGAAAAGTCAACAAAATTGTTGAGTGAATCTACAGGTTTAGTAAAACATTTATCGTAAGTTAGGCCACGAGATTTCATTGAAAACTTCGTAAAAGTATACATTTTTCATGAGCTCTTGAGTATAAGACTTTAACCTGCGCATAGCTCATTCGCTACGTGTCTTCCTTTTACCCTTTCTAAGCATACACCGATCAAGTGTACAAGTTACAACAGAATAAGCACCCCCGTGTGTTGGGGCGAGGTTTGTCAAACCTAACGGTACCGTCCCTATAAGTCGAGCTTACGTTAAGTAATTAATATAATCAAGCTAAGGGATTTATGATCAAACTCATATGTATATTGTTTAGTTACTCGTGCCTAATATGTAAAGCAGTTGAAAAAGCATGTTATCTCATCCTAATAGAAAAGTAGTAGAGACTGTAGACTCACCTTTGAAAAGCTCTGTAAGTAAAGTAAGCAAACATAGCTTGTATGGCTTACTGCCGAGTAATGCAACCTAGGTATACGTATTTAGGTTGGTAAATATTTTTATCTTATACAATAGTGGTTTCATACTGTAAGTTGTCCTATTGCTCAGACTCGACGCGATTCAAAGTAAAAGTCAACACATAGTTAACTAGTTCATGCAAGTTAACAAAAGTCAACCAAAATCAAACTTGGTCAAAGTGGTAACTAAAGTCAACACCTCAATAGGTTCATGTCAATTTTGGTCAAATAGTTAAACTTGGTTCATAACATTCATTCTCAGTTTCAGTTTCAAGTTTCATCGATTAACGGTTTCATTGTCATACCGCATGTTAAGTAGTGTGCACCAAGGACACGTATAAGCATATGACAAACAAGCTTCACTTAAGACATGTAAATGTTCATTAGTCAACCTATAATCATTTATGAGTTCGGAATTATAGCCTTAGCATGAAACACATGATCATATTCACAAAACACATTGCATGAAATTAATTTCAGTCTGCGCATCAATCTTAAAATGGTCATAACCAGAGCTAGGAGCATGTAAAACAAGAAAGGTCAGTGTCCATGGTTCAAGGACAAGCTAAACTAACATATATCAAAAGATGAAATGTTTTGGTTTAGCCAATTAGTACAGTTTATTCCGTAAATTCAGACCTTCTGTTTCAGCTCAATTCAGTAGTTAGCAAATATTTGGCCTCATTGTGCATAATGTATTAGGTTTTAAAGTTTGATATAAACTATACATTGATCACATATCATACAAAGTTCAAATATACATAAGCTCAAGTTCTCAAATCATCCACAAGTCAACTTATAGAGCTAAAGGTGTATACGTAGCAGATTTGGACAGAATACATGTCATCATTTTGGCATGCACATTCAGCAAGCTATACAAATCCAAATAACACAAAGCCTAGATGAAAAATTATCTACAACATATGAATTTTACAGATATGCAAAGACTTGGTTCAAAATCTAATTTCAAATTACTTTTAAAATCAGTTTATGTTACCGGGCAAATCAGTTTTGTCAAGAACATTCGTTTAGGCATAACATGAGCATTATAAATCCAAATAACATGATATCCTAATCTAAATTGAATGTTTATAAATTATCTACACAATGGTGATCAGTTCATAACTCAATTCCATACCCATTTTTCCATAATTCGCATTAATCACAGATTCATCAACAAAACTTCATTTAATCATAACTTGCACATACGGTAACGAAAATACGCAAATCCAAACCCTACAATTATTAATTTTTTGAGAGGATTCTAAATATGTAATAATATTTAACATTCAACAAAGTTAAGTTTCTGTAACCATGCAAATCAAATTCAGGATTAACCCTAATCACATCAAACGAACAAACTAACGCAAGTAAATTACATGTACACATGTAGACTTGAGTAATTGACATCTTACACTATCAAGCTTCATCAAAATCAGATTTATAATAATTAGGGTTCATATAATTATACCTTATATCACACAATTACTTATATCAGTGCGTAGCTATCGATGTGAATTGCAATCTTCGTGTTGGAGGTTTAATCTAAAAAGCAATTTTTGATGGTGGTATGGTGGTGATGCTAGTCGATGATGGGGAGAGGAAAAAGAATGAAAAATAGTAGACCAAACTAGGGCAAGAATGAGGAGCCAGTGATATTATTTTGCTAGATATAATAAGTTAGGTCCTAAACACAAGACACTAGTGATTAATTAGCCCAAATTAAGTCCATTAAAGGGGTTCCATGGGGGAGTCGGATGAATGGCCCAAGTAGGGTGTCCCGGACCCATTTTTGTTATTCTCTTGTATGTGCGTGGTCCATTTTGAGTGCCGTTAACCGTACCGAGTTCCCGGAACGTTAACCGGTCGTTGAAACACAATCCACTGGGGTTTAATTTATTAATTACATAATAAATTAAATATTTTTTCTCAAAGTTAATAATTATTAAAAATAATTATTTTTATTAAAAAGCGTGTTCCGTAAACTGAAAGACTTTTTATGCGGTTATCGTAACCGTGTCGTTTTCTATATATTTCGTTATCCGAAAACAAGTTTGTCAATTAATATCATCATATTAATTCATGTAATCTTCCAAGCTCAAGTATGCATTTAAATCAGTTAAACATATAAAGTTCTATGAAATCACCGTTAAATAATTAACAAATAAGTAACGATAGTAACGGAAAAAGTAGGGTTGTTACACGAAGACGTTCAGGAAAAATGACAAAGTTGTCATTTATAAGACCAACTATGCAGACTTAAACATCCAGTATTCTCGATAATGTGTTGGGCGGTTTGGAAATGATATTTGACAACTTCCAAATTCGATTGGCCTCATATTAACATCACTACAAGACATTTCTAATTATACAATTTAATAAGTTCTAATCATAAGATAAATATTTGTGATGTGGATGTTCTTATTCTTGAAACATTGATATATATATATATATATATATATATATATATATATATATATATATATATATATATATATATATATATATATATATATATATATATATATATATATATATATATATATATATATATATTAGGATAAGAAATGTTATCCAAATAATCAAATATACACACATATATATATCTATTGAAGCATAATCTTGTTCAAATTCATATATTATTATCCATACTCACACAGATAGGTTTTCGCATTTAGGGTGATTAATAGGTCCTGGATCAACATTTTGTTCAATCAATTGATGTTTTAATGAGGGGCATTTGGGTCTTTTCACTTGGAGGTCGGTTTGGAGCCACTAAAACTGACCCAATGCTTATCCTTATCCTCATTTCCACCTTATCTTCACCTCTCTAAACTCTCTTCAAACCCTAGTAAGAGAAACAAGGTTTTAGAGTGAGAAAGTTGCATTTGGGAAAGAAGAAGGTCGATTCGGGTAAAAGCTCAAGAGTTAAAGTTGTTCACTTCGTTCACGGCTACGTTTTGGTTGTTGTAGTAAGCTCTAACTTCGAGTTTCAATTGTTTGATTTGATGTTCATGTTAGGGTTTGAACTTAAATGTTCTTGAGAAAATCCACCTAGCTCTTTAATGGAAGTTAAGAGCTAGTAATCGGGTTTAATGTTGTTGTTGGTGGATTTTGGGTTGGTTGACGATTTAACCATGTTTAGGACTTGTAATTCGGGTTTACTCACTAGGTTTAGTGATTATGGAAGTGTTGGAACCCATTTGGGTGTATTTTAAAGATTAATTTTGAAATGGGTCAAAATTAGAGTTTATGGGTCAAATTGGGGAAGACAAGTATTTAATACTTGTATTTTTGTTTAATTGGTGTTTTTAGGACCATTATCACTAGTGTTAATGATTATTGGTTAGTTTAGGCACGAGTTGTGCTTAGAAGTGTAATTAGGTCAAAATTGCACTAAGTGTCAATTTGGGTTAGTTTGTAATCCACCCTAATTGTGTTGTTTGTTATGTAATAAATGGAATAGGTACATTCCATTGACGGTTTGCGGATTTGGCTTGCATTCATCAAGGCGACGAGGTGAGTGTAAATATATTATATACGTATGTATGCATAGGATGAGTGCGGGTGGGGTAGAGAGACCCTTGGGCGTTCGGGTTCAATTTACATGTGAGTGGGATGATGGACCCTATGAGTTTTGGGTCCATGTGGCACATTTGTGCGTTTTCGGTTACCACCCATGGCGTTGTGAATCTCGGGCATTTCGGATTCACATTGACAAGTAGGTCAACCCCGTGATGTTGTTGAGGTAAATTGGGTAGTGATTCTCGTGTAGTTCGGCTTCACTAGTGAATCTCATGTAGTTCGGATTCACAATACCGCGTGTAGTTTAGACGTTCCCATTGTTGTTGTTACGGCTTAAGGTAGTGATTCTCGTGTAGTTCGGCTTCACTAGTGAATCTCGTGTAGTTCGGATTCACAATGTCTCGTGTAGTTCGGACATCACTATTGTCGTCGAGATGAAGGTAGTGAATCGCGTGTGGCTTTGGATTCACTTAGGCACGTGTAGTTTGTAGTGACCCGAACTTTTCTATATTTATATATATATTAAATAAAATTGTTATTTACATGATTAAGTGTTTCCAACATGTTAAGCAATCAAACTTGTTAAGACTTGATTAATTGAAATAGGTTTCATATAGACAATTGACCACCCAAGTTGACCGGTGATTCACGAACGTTAAAACTTGTAAAAACTATACGATGACATATATATGGTTATATATATAGTTAACATGATTTTATTATAAGTATGTATCTCATTAGGTATTTTAACAATGAGTTATATACATAAAAATGAGACTATTAATTTAAGAAACTCGAAAACGATATATATAACGATTATCGTTATAACAACGTCTTACTAGGTACATATGAATCATATTAAGATATTGATACACTTGGTTAATTATGTTAAATTATAAGTAAATATATTATTAAGTGTATTAACAATGAAATACATATGTAAAAATAAGACTACTAACTTAATGATTTCAAAACGAGACATATATGTAACGATTATCGTTGTAACGACATTTAACTGTATATATATCATACTAAGATATATTATATATCATAATATCATGATAATATAACAATTTAACATCTCATTTGTTATAATAAACAATGGGTTAACAACATTCAACAAGATCGTTAACCTAAAGGTTTCAAAACAACATTTACATGTATATACATGTAGTGTTTTAATATGTATTCATACACTTTTGAAAGACTTCAAGACACTTATCAAAATACTTCTACTTAACAAAAATGCTTACAATTACATCCTCGTTCAGTTTCATCAATAATTCTACTCGTATGCACCCGTATTCGTACTCGTACAATACACAGCTTTTAGATGTATGTACTATTGGTATATACACTCCAATGATCAGCTCTTAGCAGCCCATGTGAGTCACCTAACACATGTAGGAACCATCATTTGGCAACTAGCATGAAATATCTCATAAAATTACAAAAATATGAGTAATCATTCATGACTTATTTACATGAAAACAAAATTACATATCCTTTATATCTAATCCATACACCAACGACCAAAAACAGCTACAAACACTTTCATTCTTCAATTTTCTTCATCTAATTGATATCTCTCAAGTTCTATCTTCAAGTTCTAAGTGTTCTTCATAAATTCCAAAAGTTCTAGTTTCATAAAATCAAGAATACTTCCAAGATTGCAAGTTTACTTCCAAGTTTTCTAAATCCATTCCAAGTAATCATCCAAGATCAATAAACCTTTGTTACTTACAGTAGGTTATATTTCTAATACAAGGTAATAATCATATTCAAACTTTAATTCAATTTCTATAACTATAACAATCTTATTTCGAGTGGAAATCTTACTTGAAATTATTTTCGTGTCATGATTCTGCTTCAAGAACTTTCAAGCCATCCAAGGATCCTTTGAAGCTAGATCTATTTTTCTCATTTCCAGTAGGTTTATCCAAGGAACTTGAGGTAGTAATGATGTTCATAACATCATTCGATTCATACATATAAAGCTATCTTATTCGAAGGTTTAAACTTGTAATCACTAGAACATAGTTTAGTTAATTCTAAACTTGTTTGCAAATAAAAGTTAATCCTTCTAACTTGACTTTTAAAATAAACTAAACACATGTTCTATATCTATATGATATGCTAACTTAATGATTTAAAACCTGGAAACACGAAAAACACCGGAAAGCCGGATTTACGCCGTCGTAGTAACACCGCGGGCTGTTTTGGGTTAGTTAATTAAAAACTATGATAAACTTTGATTTAAAAGTTGTTATTCTGAGAAAATGACTTTTATTATGAACATGAAACTATATCCAAAAATTATGGTTAAACTCAAAGTGGAAGTATGTTTTCTAAAATGGTCATCTAGACGTCGTTCTTTCGACTGAAATGACTACCTTTACAAAAATGACTTGTAACTTATTTTTCTGACTATAAACCTATAATTTTTCTGTTTAGATTCATAAAATAGAGTTCAATATGAAACCATAGCAATTTGATTCACTCAAAACGGATTTAAAATGAAAAAGTTATGGGTAAAACAAGATTGGATAATTTTTCTCATTTTAGCTACTTGAAAATTGGTAACAAATCTATTCCAACCATAACTTAATCAACTTGTATTGTATATTATGTAATCTTGAGATACCATAGACACGTATACAATGTTTCGACCTATCATGTCGACACATCTATATATATTTCGGAACAACCATAGACACTCTATATGTGAATGTTGGAGTTAGCTATACAGGGTTGAGGTTGATTCCAAAATATATATAGTTTGAGTTGTGATCAATACTGAGATACGTATACACTGGGTCGTGGATTGATTCAAGATAATATTTATCGATTTATTTCTGTACATCTAACTGTGGACAACTAGTTGTAGGTTACTAACGAGGACAGCTGACTTAATAAACTTAAAACATCAAAATATATTAAAAGTGTTGTAAATATATTTTGAACATACTTTGATATATATGTATATATTGTTATAGGTTCATGAATCAACCAGTGGCCAAGTCTTACTTCCCGACGAAGTAAAAATCTGTGAAAGTGAGTTATAGTCCCACTTTTAAAATCTAATATTTTTGGGATGAGAATACATGCAGGTTTTATAAATGATTTACAAAATAGACACAAGTACGTGAAACTACATTCTATGGTTGAATTATCGAAATCGAATATGCCCCTTTTTATTAAGTCTGGTAATCTAAGAATTAGGGAACAGACACCCTAATTGACGCGAATCCTAAAGATAGATCTATTGGGCCTAACAAACCCCATCCAAAGTACCGGATGCTTTAGTACTTCGAAATTTATATCATATCCGAAGGGTGTCCCGGAATGATGGGGATATTCTTATATATGCATCTTGTTATTGTCGGTTACCAGGTGTTCACCATATGAATGATTTTTATCTCTATGTATGGGATGTGTATTGAAATATGAAATCTTGTGGTCTATTGTTACGATTTGATATATATAGGTTAAACCTATAACTCACCAACATTTTTGTTGACGTTTTAAGCATGTTTATTCTCAGGTGATTATTAAGAGCTTCCGCTGTCGCATACTTAAATAAGGACAAGATTTGGAGTCCATGCTTGTATGATATTGTGTAAAAACTGCATTCAAGAAACTTATTTTGTTGTAACATATTTGTATTGTAAACCATTATGTAATGGTCGTGTGTAAACAGGATATTTTAGATTATCATTATTTGATAATCTACGTAAAGCTTTTTAAACCTTTATTGATGAAATAAAGGTTATGGTTTGTTTAAAAATGAATGCAGTCTTTGAAAAACGTCTCATATAGAGGTCAAAACCTCGCAACGAAATCAATTAATATGGAACGTTTTTAATCAATAAGAACGGGACATTTCAGCCCTAGCGATTATATATTATATATTTAATATAAAGATGTGGTTATGAACAATGACGGATGATTACATAGTGTAGAGGGGATGCCCTCCTGGCTCCTTCCTTTAAAATATGCGTAATTGTAATTCTGTAAAATTTATTATATTTGGAGTTGAAAAGAATTTATATATGTCAATTACTCTTACAAATTTCAATAATATATTTTGTTATTATTTTCACTTACAAAAAAAATTAAATTCCACCACTAATTATAAAACTGTAGAAGTTTTTTTTTATGTACCTTAAGTTGTAACAATGACCCGGGAACCTCTAAATCACCAGGTTTTTCTAAACTGTTGTGGAAAACGACAGCTAGTATTAGGGAAACATCATATATCCCTAGAAACTTGGCAAAACAAACCAAAACCGAAAAAGAAGAAACGAGCGAGTCGGAATAAGATAGTTGTATTCGTGTGGTGTAATATATGTAATATAGTGTGCTTATGCTTTATGATATATGTAAAAATTGCTTGTATTAATAAGTATTTTTTTTTTTATGAATCTAACTCTTGTCTATTTTGCAGTATAAAAACACAAAATGGATAGACAACCCAATATTTTAAGAGACCTACCCGGAGACATGATTGATGAAATCTTGTCTAGAGTCGGTCAGAATTCCTCGGAAAACACTATTTAAGGCGAGATCAATTTGTAAGACATTCGAAGAACGTTCCAAGAATGTCTTGGTTTATAAGAGACTTTCGTTTGAAAGATGGGGGATATCACATTGGGAAACCCATAAGTTACGATGTGTTTACTTTGACACATATATTTACGCAACGGGTTAAGAAATTATTTTGACTCAATGTATCCGAATATAGGACTTCATGATTTAGAAAAAAGCGGCTAACATGCAACATAAAGAAGCATGCTATGCTTACGGGTTAGTAATATTCGCTTCTCACCAAAGTGAGAAAAAGAACATCGGGCTACAGCTATTAAACAAAACGTTCCCACAAGTGACGAAGTCGGTAATTGGGGTAAGAAATGAGGTTTTTAGGTTATTACGAGACTGTTGGTCATTACGTAACCCTCGTCCCTTTGACGACGTTACAACACGATGTCTTATCAACAGCCATAACGATTATGTTCCACAAGACCAAGGATGGGAAGTAGTCCTAGTAAAACCAGAATGCATGACTTGTTTCTGGACGTATGAATTACGTGTCTTTATTACCTTTGCTGAACGACTTGTGTACTAGCTAGAATTATCTTCACAACTATCTTGTATCAAAGTTATTGTGTGCTATATTTCATGCTTTATGTAAAATAAGCGGTATTGTAAGTTTGTAAAATATTGTATAAAGGTTTTAATGCGAAATATTATTATAATCAGTTTTTCATATAGAATTGTAGTAGTTGAATTGTATATTAGCTACTAAGTATGAACTTAACGGGTAGGTACTACCTGAATTTAAACTTATAAAACGCTAATATGAAGAAAAAGCTTTTATAAATGAGTTCATATTATGCTACGAAATACTATTAACTACTCTTAATATTCTGTATGATTAACTTGTTCCATTTGACTATTTTGAAGGAAATGGCACCGACTACTCGACACACCGTGAATATGAATGAAGAGGAATTCCGTACTTTTCTAGCTTCAAACATAGCCGCAGTACAGGCTGCGCTACATACCAACAATAACCTTGGATCTAGCAGTACAGGAAATCGTGTAGGATGCACCTACAAAGAATTCACTGCCTGCAAACCTTTGGAATTTGATGGAACCGAAGGACCGATCGGATTGAAACGGTGGACCGAGAAGGTCGAATCGGTGTTTGCCATAAGTAAGTGTACTGAAGAGGACAAAGTGAAGTACGCTACGCATACCTTCACAGGTTCTGCGTTAACATGGTGGAATACCTATCTAGAGCAAGTGGGACAAGATGATGCGTACGCACTACCGTGGTCAGCATTCAAGCACTTGATGAACGAGAAGTACCGTCCCAGAACCGAGGTCAATAAGCTCAAGACAGAACTTAGAGGGTTACGAACCCAAGGATTTGATATTACCACATACGAAAGACGATTCACAGAATTGTGCCTATTGTGTCCGGGAGCGTTCGAAGATGAGAAAGAGAAGATCGACGCGTTTGTGAAAGGATTGCCGGAAAGAATCCAAGAAGATATAAGTTCACATGAGCCCACCTCCATACAACAGGCATGTAGAATGGCTCACAAACTAGTGAACCAGATTGAGGAAAGAATTAAACAACAGACGACTGAAGAGGCCAATGTGAAGCAAGTCAAAAGAAAGTGGGAGAAAAACGGTGATAAGAATTACCAATACAACAACAACAGCAATTACAATAATAATCGCAACAATTATCTCAACAATCGCAACATCAATCGCAACTACAACAAACGGCCCAACAACAACAACAACAACAACAACAACAACAACAACAACAACTACAACAATCATCCCAACAACAATAACAACCGCAACAACAACAACAATCAGAAGCAGCTATGTCAAAGGTGTGAAAAGTATCACTCGGGGTTCTGCACCAAATTTTGCAACAAGTGTAAAAGAAATGGTCATAGCGCAGCGAAGTGTGAGGTCTACGGACCAGGGGTTAACAGAACGAAAGGAACAAATGGTGTCGGAACGAGTAATGGCGGAGCAAGTAGTGTCGGAGCAAGTTATGCTAATGTAGTTTGTTATAAATGTGGAAAACTGGGCCACATTATTAGAAATTTCCGGAACCAGGAGAACACGAATGGACAAGGCCGCGGAAGAGTTTTCAATATTAATGCGGCAGAGGCACAGGAAGACCCGGAGCTTGTTACGGGTACGTTTCTTATTGACAATAAATCTGCTTACGTTTTATTTGATTCGGGTGCGGATAGAAGCTATATGAGTAGAGATTTTTGTGCTAAATTAAGTTGTCCATTGACGCCGTTTGATAGTAAATTTTTACTCGAATTAGCAAACGGTAAATTAATTTCAGCAGATAATATATGCCGGAATCGAGAAATTAAACTGGGTAGCAAAATATTTAAGATTGATTTGATACCAGTAGAGTTAGGGAGTTTTGATGTAATAGTTGGCATGGACTGGCTGAAGAAGGTGAAAGCAGAGATCGTATGTTATAAAAATGCAATTCGCATTGTACGAGAAGAAGGAGAACCCTTAATGGTGTACGGAGAAAAGGGCAACATGAAGCTACATCTTATTAGTAATTTGAAGGCACAAAAACTAATAAGAAAAGGTTGCTATGCTGTTCTAGCACACGTCGAGAAAGTACAAACTGAAGAAAAGAGCATCAATGATGTTCCCGTCGCAAAAGAATTTCCCGATGTATTTCCGAAAGAATTATCGGGACTACCTCCACATCGATCTGTTGAATTTCAAATAGATCTTGTACCAGGAGCTGCACCAATAGCTCGTGCTCCTTATAGACTCGCACCCAGCGAGATGAAAGAACTGCAAAGCCAACTGCAAGAACTATTAGAATGTGGTTTCATTCGACCAAGCACATCACCATGGGGAGCTCCTGTTTTGTTTGTCAAGAAGAAGGATGGTACATTTAGGTTGTGTATTGACTACAGAGAGTTGAACAAACTTACCATCAAAAACCGTTATCCACTGCCGAGAATTGACGACTTATTTGATCAACTACAAGGCTCGTCGGTTTATTCGAAGATCGATTTACGTTCTGGATATCATCAAATGCGAGTAAAGGAGGATGATATTCCAAAAACTGCTTTTAGGACGCGTTATGGTCATTACGAGTTTATGGTTATGCAGTTTGGATTGACTAACGCACCAGCTGTGTTCATGGACCTTATGAACCGAGTGTGTGGGCCATATCTTGACAAGTTTGTCATTGTTTTCATCGATGACATACTTATTTACTCAAAGAATGATCAAGAGCACGAAGAACATTTGAGAAAAGGTGCTAGAAGTATTGAGGAAAGAAAAACTGTACGCTAAGTTTTCAAAGTGTGCATTTTGGTTGGAAGAAGTTCAATTCCTCGGTCACATAGTGAACAAAGAAGGTATCCAGGTGGACCCGGCAAAGATTGAAACCGTTGAAAAGTGGGAAACCCTAAAAACTCCGAAGCATATACGTCAATTTTTAGGATTGGCTGGTTACTACAGAAGATTCATCCAAGATTTCTCCAAAATAGCAAAACCCTTGACTGCATTAACGCATAAAGGGAAGAAATTTGAATGGAAGGATGAACAAGAGAAGGCGTTTCAATTATTGAAGAAAAAGCTAACTACGGCACCTATATTGTCATTGCCTGAAGGGAATGATGATTTTGTGATTTATTGTGACGCATCAAAGCAAGGTCTCGGTTGTGTATTAATGCAACGGACGAAGGTGATTGCTTATGCGTCTAGACAATTGAAGATTCACAAGCAAAATTATACGACGCATGATTTGGAATTAGGCGCGGTTGTTTTTGCATTAAAGACTTGGAGGCACTACTTATATGGGGTCAAAAGTATTATATATACCGACCACAAAAGTCTTCAACACATATTTAATCAGAAACAACTGAATATGAGGCAGCGTAGGTGGATTGAATTATTGAATGATTACGACTTTGAGATTCATTACCACTCGGGGAAGGCAAATGTGGTAGCCGACGCCTTGAGCAGAAAGGACAGAGAACCCATTCGAGTAAAATCTATGAATATAATGATTCACACTAACCTTACTACTCAAATAAAGGAGGCGCAACAAGGAGTTTTAAAAGAGGGAAATTTAAAGGATGAAATACCCAAAGGATCGGAGAAGCATCTTAATATTCAGGAAGACGAAACCCGGTATAGGGCTGAAAGAATTTGGGTACCAAAATTTGGAGATATGAGAGAAATGGTACTTAGAGAAGCTCATAAAACCAGATACTCAATACATCCTGGAACGGGGAAGATGTACAAGGATCTTAAGAAACATTTTTGGTGGCCAGGTATGAAAGCCGATATTGCTAAATATGTAGGAGAATGTTTGACGTGTTCTAAGGTCAAAGCTGAACATCAGAAACCATCAGGTCTACTACAACAACCTAAAATCCCGGAATGGAAATGGGAAAACATTACCATGGATTTCATTACTAAATTGCCAAGGACTGTAAGTGGTTATGATACTATTTGGGTAATAGTTGATCGTCTCATCAAGTCAGCACACTTCCTGCCAATAAGAGAAGATGACAAGATGGAGAAGTTAGCACGATTGTATTTGAAGGAAGTCGTCTCCAGAAATGGAATACCAATCTCTATTATCTCTGATAGAGATGGCAGATTTATTTCAAGATTCTGGCAGACATTACAGCAAGCATTGGGAACTCGTCTAGACATGAGTACTGCCTATCATCCACAAACTGATGGGCAGAGCGAAAGGACGATACAAATGCTTGAAGACATGCTACGAGCTTGTGTTATTGATTTCGGAAACAGTTGGGATCGACATCTACCGTTAGCAGAATTTTCCTACAACAACAGCTACCATTCAAGAATTGATATGGCGCCATTTGAAGCACTTTATGGTAGAAAGTGCAGGTCTCCGATTTGTTGGAGTGAAGTGGGGGATAGACAGATTACGGGTCCGGAGATAATACAAGAAACTACCGAGAAAATCATCCAAATTCAACAAAGATTGAAAACCGCCCAGAGTCGACAAAAGAGCTACGCGGACAGTAAAAGAAAAGATATAGAGTTTAAAATTGGAGAAATGGTCATGCTTAAGGTTTCACCTTGGAAAGGCGTTGTTCGATTTGGTAAACGGGGGAAACTAAATCCAAGGTACATTGGACCATTCAAGATTATAGATCGTGTCGGACCAGTAGCTTACCAACTGGAGCTACCTTAACAACTCGCGGCTGTACATAACACTTTCCACGTCTCAAATTTGAAGAAATGTTTTTCTAAAGAAGATCTCACTATTCCGTTGGACGAAATCCAAATCAATGAAAAACTTCAATTCATTGAAGAACCTGTCGAAATAATGGATCGTGAGGTTAAGAGACTTAAACAAAACAAGATACCGATTGTTAAGGTTCGATGGAATGCTCGTAGAGGACCCGAGTTCACCTGGGAGCGTGAAGATCAGATGAAGAAGAAATACCCGCATTTATTTCCAGAAGATACGTCAACACCTCCAACTGCTTAAAATTTCGGGATGAAATTTATTTAACGGGTAGGTACTGTAGTGACCCGAACTTTTCCATGTTTATATATATATTAAATGAAATTGTTATTTACATGATTAAGTGTTTCCAACATGTTAAGCAATAAAACTTGTTAAGACTTGATTAATTGAAATAGGTTTCATATAGACAATTGACCACCCAAGTTGACCGGTGATTCACGAACGTTAAAACTTGTAAAAACTATACGATAACATATATATGGTTATATATATAGTTAACATGATTTTATTATAAGTATGTATCTCATTAGGTATTTTAACAATGAGTTATATACATAAAAATGAGACTATTAATTTAAGAAACTCGAAAACGATATATATAACGATTATCGTTATAACAACGTCTTACTAGGTACATATGAATCATATTAAGATATTGATACACTTGGTTAATTATGTTAAATTATAAGTAAATATATTATTAAGTGTATTAACAATGAAATACATATGTAAAAATAAGACTACTAACTTAATGATTTCGAAACGAGACATATATGTAACGATTATCGTTGTAACGACATTTAACTGTATATATATCATACTAAGATATATTATATATCATAATATCATGATAATATAACAATTTAACATCTCATTTGTTATAATAAACAATGGATTAACAACATTCAACAAGATCGTTAACCTAAAGGTTTCAAAACAACATTTACATGTAACGACTAACGATGACTTAACGACTCAGTTAAAATGTATATACATGTAGTGTTTTAATATATATTCATACACTTTTGAAAGACTTCAAGACACTTATCAAAATACTTCTACTTAACAAAAATGCTTACAATTACATCCTCGTTCAGTTTCATCAACAATTCTACTCGTATGCACCCGTATTCGTACTCGTACAATACACAGCTTTTAGATGTATGTACTATTGGTATATACACTTCAATGATCAGCTCTTAGCAGCCCATGTGAGTCACCTAACACATGTGGGAACCATCATTTGGCAACTAGCATGAAATATCTCATAAAATTACAAAAATATGAGTAATCATTCATGACTTATTTACATGAAAACAAAATTACATATCCTTTATATCTAATCCATACACCAACGACCAAAAACACCTACAAACACTTTCATTCTTCAATTTTCTTCATCTAATTGATATCTCTCAAGTTCTATCTTCAAGTTCTAAGTATTCTTCATAAATTCCAAAAGTTCTAGTTTCATAAAATCAAGAATACTTCCAAGATTGCAAGTTTACTTCCAAGTTTTCTAAATCCATTCCAAGTAATCATCCAAGATCAAGAAACCTTTGTTACTTATAGTAGGTTATCTTTCTAATACAAGGTAATAATCATATTCAAACTTTAATTCAATTTCTATAACTATAACAATCTTATTTCGAGTGGAAATCTTACTTGAAATTATTTTCGTGTCATGATTCTGCTTCAAGAACTTTCAAGCCATCCAAGGATCCTTTGAAGCTAGATATATTTTTCTCATTTCCAGTAGGTTTATCCAAGGAACTTGAGGTAGTAATGATGTTCATAACATCATTCGATTCATACATATAAAGCTATCTTATTCGAAGGTTTAAACTTGTAATCACTAGAACATAGTTTAGTTAATTCTAAACTTGTTCGCAAATAAAAGTTAATCCTTCTAACTTGACTTTTAAAATCAACTAAACACATGTTCTATATCTATATGATATGCTAACTTAATGATTTAAAATCTGGAAACACGAAAAACACCGTAAAACCGGATTTACGCCGTCGTAGTAACACCGCGGGCTGTTTTGGGTTAGTTAATTAAAAACTATGATAAACTTTGATTTAAAAGTTTTTATTCTGAGAAAATGACTTTTATTATGAACATGAAACTATATCCAAAAATTATGGTTAAACTCAAAGTGGAAGTATGTTTTCTAAAATGGTCATCTAGACGTCGTTCTTTCGACTGAAATGTCTACCTTTACAAAAACGACTTGTAACTTATTTTTCCGACTATAAACCTATACTTTTTCTGTTTTCATTCATAAAATAGAGTTCAATATGAAACCATAGCAATTTGATTCACTCAAAACGGATTTAAAATGAAGAAGTTATGGGTAAAACAATATTGGATAATTTTTCTCATTTTAGCTACGTGAAAATTGGTAACAAATCTATTCCAACCATAACTTAATCAACTTGTATTGTATATTATGTAATCTTGAGATACCATAGACACGTATACAATGTTTCGACCTATCATGTCGACACATCTATATATATTTCGGAACAACCATAGACACTCTATATGTGAATGTTGGAGTTAGCTATACAGGGTTGAGGTTGATTCCAAAATATATATAGTTTGAGTTGTGATCAATACTGAGATACGT
Organism: Rutidosis leptorrhynchoides; assembly: GCF_046630445.1. Taxonomy (NCBI): domain Eukaryota; kingdom Viridiplantae; phylum Streptophyta; class Magnoliopsida; order Asterales; family Asteraceae; genus Rutidosis; species Rutidosis leptorrhynchoides. The sequence goes on from NC_092341.1 coordinate 326,124,797, forward strand.
ATACACTGAGTCGTGGATTGATTCAAGATAATATTTATCGATTTATTTCTGTACATCTAACTGTGGACAACTAGTTGTAGGTTACTAACGAGGACAGCTGACTTAATAAACTTAAAACATCAAAATATATTAAAAGTGTTGTAAATATATTTTGAACATACTTTGATAATTATGTATATATTGTTATAGGTTCGTGAATCAACCAGTGGCCAAGTCTTACTTCCCGACGAAGTAAAAATCTGTGAAAGTGAGTTATAGTCCCACTTTTAAAATCTAATATTTTTGGGATGAGAATACATGCAGGTTTTATAAATGATTTACAAAATAGACACAAGTACGTGAAACTACATTCTATGGTTGAATTATCGAAATCGAATATGCCCCTTTTTATTAAGTCTGGTAATCTAAGAATTAGGGAACAGACATCCTAATTGACGCAAATCCTAAAGATAGATCTATTGGGCCTAACAAACCCCATCCAAAGTACCGGATGCTTTAGTACCTTGAAATTTATATCATATCCGAAGGGTGTCCCGGAATGATGGGGATATTCTTATATATGCATCTTGTTAATGTCGGTTACTAGGTGTTCACCATATGAATGATTTTTATCTCTATGTATGGGATGTGTATTGAAATATGAAATCTTGTGGTCTATTGTTACGATTTGATATATATAGGTTAAACCTATAACTCACCAACATTTTTGTTGACGTTTAAAGCATGTTTATTCTCAGGTGAATACTAAGAGCTTCCGCTGTTGCATACTAAAATAAGGACAAGATTTGGAGTCCATGTTTGTATGATATTGTGTAAAAACTGCATTCAAGAAACTGATTTCGATGTAACATATTTGTATTGTAAACCATTACGTAATGGTCGTGTGTAAACAGGATATTTTAGATTATCATTATTTGATAATCTACGTAAAGCTTTTTAAACCTTTATTTATGAAATAAAGGTTATGGTTTGTTTTAAAAATGAATGCAGTCTTTGAAAACGTCTCATATAGAGGTCAAAACCTCGCAACGAAATCAATTAATATGGAACGTTTTTAATCAATAAGAACGGGACATTTCATAGTTCGGCCAACCTTAATGTGTTTGATGTTAAATGGTTAATCTCGAGATTTTTGGGTAGACGTGTATATATATATATATATATATATATATATATATATATATATATTGTTGTGTTGTAGCTAATCTTTCGGTTTTGGCATGGTGGTACGTAATGTATAGCTTGCTAGTTATACTTGGATGCGGTATGTGTTTATTATTTCTGTTGGTGATACGTATTCATTTTATGCATATGTATGTATATAGTATGTTTATCCTCACTAAGCTTTATAGCTTACCCTTTCGTTGTTTACCTTTTTACAGATTCACGTGGAACTGGTGGCAAGGGTAAGCGCGGGGATTAGTGGACCATTGTAGGTTGCTTTAAAAGACTTTGCTTTTGGATTAGACTTAGGATTGGGTAGTGCAATCCCAATCGCCATGCTTGGTCTTTTGTTGTGTTTAAACGAAACGGGTCAAAATTGTCACGTTCATGTAATTATGGGTTGTTGGAGTCCCAAGTGTCCTATTACACTTTTGTCAATTAAAACCCGGTTATTTAAAGTTTGAAAATCGTTGGTTTTAGTTTGGGGTTAACTAAACTTGGTTTGGGTGAAATGGGTGTGATTTGCTAAAAAGGGGCTGAATCTATTTTCCAGCTTTAAAGCGCGCCGCGCAAATCGATAGATGCTGGTGGTCAGGTCAGTTGTCAAGTTTTGAATTTATTTTACGCTTTAGCGTGTGCCGCGCACCCATATTGCGCGCCGCGCATATGGTCAGACAGGAAATTATTTGCTTTAAAAAAAATAGTGCGTGTTTCCTCGTAAGAGTTTTTGGGTCGTTACATCTTCTGGGTTCTCAAAGAATTGTTTACTCGCTACATACCATTGACAACTAGCCTCATGCCTCGTGCTAGACAAACGCTGAAGTGGATCTGATCCCTTGGTGTATCCTCCTGTATATATACAAACCAATAAGATAAGTTGTAACCTTTGCGTATATTTTAAAGTGCAATAGTTTACACGACGACAAAACTCACTGGTATTGACATCACCTCTAAAAACTTAATCTAGTTAACCACCCTCTTCTTCCGTATCCAACAAATGTCACTGATATACCCGAATCGGACAGTTTATTTATGTGGTGTCGTTAGGTCGCAAAACGTCAATTCAGGATATCAACAGAAGAAGTTGATTGTTTAATTTATATATTGCTAGGCCTAAATCTATTATTCTTCCCTATGGGTTATCAAGGGCAAATATGACCTAGGGTCATTCCTTGAGTGGCCGAATTTGAAAAAGAGCTTATTCAGATAATTTAGTAATTAAGATTGGGTTTGTACACAATTTAGTATTCAAGACTAGTGGCCAGGTACACCTTGTGTGGAGAGGCCGTATCCTTTTGGTCCCAATAAATTGGCGACTGTTCGGAAAATCTAACAACCAAGTCCAACCGGTTTATTCTAGACACCACTTTATCCGGAATATCAAATTATGTAAAGGCAATAGTTGGGTTGATTTGATTTATAATTATATTTAAAATATTAAAGTAATATAATTAAAATAAGCTAGCTAGCATGCAACAGCTAAGGACAGAGAAGACGTGGTTCACTATGATTTAAGATAACGTAGTGTCGGGATGATTGCGAGACACTCATTGGATAGATATACCTTGGTGTAAACACTAGATTCCCTACTAATTGATTTCTCTATTAGCATGTCACGAGGAACTAGGCTATTGTGATTCTGATCGGATAGACTATGCTCAACTACCGACGCTTTATCCAGTTTAAGAATATAAGCTGTCCATCTTAGATGCAATGCATACCTTAGGCGCACGAATAAAGTAGCATAGCCATATATACAGAATATCCAACCTTTATTAACACCTTAGTGTATCACTCAAGTGAGTGGTTATGATTGTGTTTCGAATTCCTTTCTGTCAATGATTTGATAAAATCTAAGGGTTTGTAGACAAATTAGAACTTCTGATAGTTCTCAGTCATCCTTAAAGACTTATAAGCTTAGTTTGTATTGTAGTGCGTTGAATTCCTATTTATGATATAAACCAGCCCTTACTTAAATCTACCCAATAAATCCCTTAGTTATCCACTATGTACTAGCTTCTAACCTTGACCATGCTCAAGTGGTCATATAGTATATCAACATTGTACTCTACTGTTGCAACAGTATTTCCTCGAGTCTTATACTCTTGACCAATGTCTTGATATGGTCCTACGGTAATTCCCCATGTACTTTATAGTATTTCCGATGGGTTCATACCTTGACCAATGTATAAACACAGATAATTAATTACCTTATAATTGTCGACTTTATAAAAGGTTTTAATCATGTTTATTGGTGGAAGGACGATAATAACGAGGTTTAATATCATAGACAGAAAGAGAGTACGAAACGATAATCATCCCTAACTAACATTATTAAATCATGGCAAACAATCAAGTAATTACTTACACATCATGGCAACAAGCATTTCTTATATTAATAAATCACAAACATCAAATAAGAATATTATAATAAATTAATAAAAGAAATGATAGATGTTACCGAATAATTTCAGCAGAATAACACTTGTATTTCTTCATAATATCCATAGCGTTACAATGTTTGATAGCTTCTACTACTAACTACATACTAATCTCCTATTGATCACTAGAGAGCGACAATAGAGAGATAATTACATTTCCTAATCTCTGTACTTTTCTCTCTCTAAAAACTAGAGAGAGAAAGTAGAGAGAGAATTAATCTCCTACTGATCACTAGAGAGGGACAATAGAGAGATATTTAGTGAGAGAAGTGAAGAATGTGTGTGTTGAAATGGTGGGATGAAGCCCCCATTTATAGAAAATGCTTGGTGGCAAAGTTGTAAATAAGTTGCTGAAAAACCCCTGGTAGGCCTTTTGGCAAGCTGTTTTTCAAGGTCGTTTGCCAAGGCAAACCGTTTTTGGTGCCCGTTTGCTGACAGGCCATTTTTCCTACTGGCAAGCCGTTTGGCAAGCCGTTTAGCAAGCCATTTTTGCTGGATCGTAACTTGTCTTTCACCGTTTTCGCTATAGAATCTTCGTTTTAGCTCTGCTTTTACGATTCTTGCGCCCACGCGTTCGTAGTTGAATATCCTACAACATGTTATTAAGTAAATAAACTTTTCCAAAAATTATAAAATAAGTTATTTAAACGCGAGTTAATCGTCTTAGCCGGTTTTGATCGTTTTTCCTCGTTTTTCATCCATTTTTAGTGATTCTTGAAACATAGCCTTTGTAATGACATAAACCACCAAATGGAGCAAATAAATGCTTATTTAGATGTTAAAGTATAACAACCCTCATTTTTCCATTCTGAAATGACCAAAATGCCCTTAGGGTTTTACTTGATTTGTTCCGTGTACTGATTTAGGGTTGTTATCTGGATAAGATTAATGATCTTAATTAATACTCGTATTTAATAACCTAAACCCTAACCCTAAATATTAATTAATAATATAAACCCTAATATGAATTAATATTATTGTAATGAATATATAAGTATGTATTATATACATACTGATACATATAAATAATGTATAAGCGTGTATATAAGTGTACATATATAAAATGTATGACTTTTGAGTAATAAATATAAAATTTGTAAAATAAATATTTGTGTTATATAAATACCGAAATATATATAATTATATGTAATAAAATTCATTAATAAATAATAAAAGATAATAACAAATAAAATATGATGGTCTAGAATATTCCATTAATAATAATAAAATAAAATATATATATACTCCCTAAAGTCGACCGAATAAAAAAAAGGAAAAATTAAATTAAAAGGTATTATTTCCATATATAAATGTATTCTTGTTTTCCAAGTAATTTTGCACTATAAATACCCATGTATGACTCATAAATTTTTCATTCACATTTTGAGAGCTCTTTTTCTCCTAAAAATATTTGTAAGTTTTTTTTTTCTTTTCTTTCTTTTTTCGGTTTCTTTTTTTTATTATCCGTATTATTTATTTATTTATTTAATACTTCGTTTAACCTAATAATAATAATAAGTATACCTAATATATATGTATGTATATGTACCGAAGTATGTATGTATATGTATTAATATATAAAAAATTTATAAAGTGTAAATATGTATATATATGTATTCGATATATGTATATATATAGAAAAATTAAATAAAATAGCTATAACTCATTAAAATTCATAAAATTAATTTTCACAGGTTCTAATAATCTTATAAAAGTTATGTAAGTCAAAATCTTAATTTTTATGATGAGTTATATATTTATTTTCAATTATTCTAATTGGCTAGTATATATATATATATATATATATATATATATACAAAAAAAAAATCAATAAAATAGTATACGAACCCAAAAATTGAATTTTTTTTTTGTAAATTCCTACTGATGTAAAAAGAGTTTTAGAGTCAAAACCCTAATTTATTTGATGCTTTATATATTTATTATGTATTTAGTGTTGAATATATATATATATATATATATATATATATATATATATATATATATATATATATATATATATATATATAAATGGTATAAAATATTAAGATCATTAGGTATTGTGTGAAAACTGTTTGGAACTATTAAAGAACATATAAAAATAATTTTTGTAATTTCTAAAATATTATTTATAATTAAAAACGAATTAAGTATTATTTAATCATAGAAACAATGTGAAATTGGTAATAAATATATTAACAGTAAATAAAATATATATAAAAATTTTCTGAGTTTATAACACTCTTGTGAAACTGCAAAAATTATAAAAATGATTATTTGGGTTGAAAAAATATTTTATCCATAATTAAACTCTATTTGTGTATAAACCGAAAACAAATAAGGAAATAAATACAAAAACTTAATAAAATTATTTTTATAACTTTTTCTAGTGATTAATATGTTTAACTATGTTTATAAAATTTATATATATAATTTTTGTGTAAGACCCAAATATTTATTGTACATAATGTATTTAAGGTGTACTATGTGTGTATGGAGTGTGCACAACATGTAGGTGTTGCTTGCTCGACCGTCGAAGGAAAACTGGACGTTGTTTGAGGTACAAGGTGTGTACGTACCTTTTCAACCCCAAATAAAGTTTGTGTTGATGTTTCAAAGCCTTACCATTGGAAAGAAAATCTTATTACGTTTCCAACGATATTTGATTCATCGAAAACGGAGCTACGGTCAAAAAGTTATGGCCAAAACAAGTTTCTGAAATCTGACCTGCAGAGTGGAGCGGCGCTCCACAATGTGGCGCGGCGCGCCGAATGGGTCAGAAGCAATTTTCAGCCTTTTTAAAGGCTTTAAATGAAGGGTACTTTGGTCTTTTCACTTGGGGACGGTTTGGGGTCATCAAAACTGATCCTTTGATCAGTTTGGATCACATTCTCACCCACCACAAACACTCTCTTCAAACCCTAGTGAGAGAAACCCACTTTTAGTGAGAGAGAGCTTGATTTGGAGAAGAAGGAGTTGGATTCTCACCAAAGCTCGGGTATCAAAGTTGTTCCACTCGTCAACGGCATCATTTTGGCGGTATTGGTAAGTTCTAACTCCGAATTTCATCTTAGTGAATTGATATTCAAGTTAGGGTTTTGAGTTAATTGGTTGTAAAACCCTTTTAGGTGATGAAGTGACTTTAGTGATGCTAGTAATCGGGTTTATTGTTATTGTTGGTGGATTTCGGTTTGGTGAACAAATTGGTTATGTTTAGAACTTGAAATTGGGTTTAATCACTAGGTTTAGTGATTGTGGAAGTATTGAAACCTATTTAGGGTTATTTGGTTGACTAACTTTGACTTTGGGTCAAATTAGGGTTTGGTGGTGATTATGACCCAATTGGCGATTTAACAAAGTTTATAAACTTAAAACGGATTAAGTTGAAGTGTTAAACCGAGTTAAATATGTTTTGGTGTCAAAACTTGCTAATAGCGTGATATTGACTTCTTATGGGTCAAACTAGGGTTTAAGTGTCATTTTGGGCAAGATAGGTGTTTAACACCTATGATCGGGTTTAATTGGCGTATTAAGACCATTCTCACTTGTGTTAGTGATTATTGGTTAATTTTGGGTGCGTTTTGTACTTGGAAGTGCATTTGGGTCAAATTTGCACTAAGTGTCAATTTGGGTTGATTTGTGAATCCATTCTAAGTGTATTGTTGTAATTATGATAATGGAATAGGTATTTTCCATTGGCGAGTTGCAGATTATTTGGAAGCTTTCATCAAGACTTCAAGGTGAGTGTTAATATCCTATATGCATATGTATGTGTAGGATGGGTGCGGGTCGGGTGAAGTTATTCTCGGCTATAGAGCTCACTTCACATATAGGTGGATTTGATGGACTTGTGCATAGGTCCAATTGGCATGGTTGTGCGTTTTGGTTGACTACCTTTGGCAAAGTACACATTTTGGGTGTACGTTATCACACGTGGTTGTGAGTGGAATAATTATGCGTGTATGTATGTAATGTATTTAATTGTGTTGTACGAATGTGGTATTGTCGCGTTGTTTAAGACACCACGTTCTATGAAACGAGTAGTATTGTCGCGGTGTTTAAGACACTACTCATTGTGGAATTGACGAGTAGTATTGTCGCGGTGTTTAAGACACTACTCATTGTGTAATTGACTTGTGGTATTGTCGCGGTGTTTAAGACACCACAATGTCATGGGAGTGGAAGTGTCGCGGTGTTCAAGACACCACTCATTGTATTGAATGAAGTGTGGATTCGTCGCGGTGTTTAAGACGCCACATTGTTGTAAGGGTGAGTTAGTCGCGGTGTTTAAGACATCACCCGGGGGACTAGTGATTACGCGGTGTGTAAGTAACACTAGTGGATGTTATGAACTCCAACGGACTTTCATGTACCGTTCCCTTGTGTACTTGGTTAACCATGGTTGTATGAGTTATGTATTGGCATATTTAATTATGAACTATATGCTTTTGGTATTGCTAGCTATTGTGGACTTGCGGTTATTGGTATATGCACGATATGTTGCATGATTGTCGAATTGCTAATTCGTGATTAATGTTGTGTTGTCGTGATGTAGTTAACCCTCCGGGGGTAGTTATTGGCGTTGTTCACATTGGCGTTGGTGAACTTACCTTATTGATGGTATTATTAGCTTGTTGCTTAGTGATCGTATGGTATACTTAGATTAGCTTGCCTTTAGGCTTGGACGCTCCGGTATGCGGTATTTGTTTATTTATGTGGCGTGTCCATTTTATGCATATATATGTATGTAGTATATTATCATTCACTAAGCGTTAGCTTACCCTCTCGTTGTTGACTCTTTTTATAGATTGCATGCGGATTGGTGGCTCGGGTAAGCGCGAGGACTAGAAGACGTGCATAGTTGCTTTAGTGACTTACTTTTGGATCACTTAGGATTGGGTAGCGTATTCCCAATCGCCATGCTCGGCTTTGTTGTATTAAAAGTCTTTTGGTCAAATATTGTATTTCGGTACTTAAGGTGGTAAAATGGGTCGTTGTGGGACCCGCTTCGTAAACTCAATTTTATTAATTAAACGTGCTAGTTTTATATATATGAATTTATGGTTAAAAGCGTTTTGGCTAAAAATGTCGGGAACTAGTCAAACATTTTCGTTAAATTGACTTCCGGGGACAGCGGGCTGTCCAGGTGGTTTGGCGCGCCGCGCACCCACCTGGCGCGCCGCGCAAATGAACTGCACCAGAAATTTTTTTTTTATGTTGTGAAATTTAACGGGAATTGTCGTGGTTTGGTTTAGGTTGTTACAAGTGGTATCAGAGCATGGTCTAAGGGATTTAGGTGACTTGAGATAGGTGCCTAGACTTAGACTTTGTGTGTGCTTACTTTGTTGCGGGACTTGTAGGATTACGGGTCAGGAATAGGTTTAGTTAGTGCCTTGTTATAGGTTGACTAACGTTTGTATTAGTAATGCGGATATTATTAATATGTTATTTGTGTTGTGAAAATAATTCTCGCGTATGTTTGTATCGCGTAGAATCTTGATGTGTTTGTTTATGTGATCGAGCGAGACGGTCGTTGTACTAACAAGTCGATGCGGCGTGCGTGCGTAATAAGAACTTGCAAACCTTATTACGGGTGCAAATCGCGTCTAACGAGTGATGTACGACGAGTGTTTAGCAAGATGGGACGGAGTTGTGCGTGCGATTTTATACGTTCGTGATCTAATCGTTTTGCATTTTGAGATTGACGACGCGAAACGAGATCGAGGCGAATAACGTGGAGTTTAACGCTAGAGTTGCGGCCGCCGTTGCGGAGCAAATGAGAGCGTTTCGAGAAGAAATGGATAGGAAGTATTCCAAACTTCAAAGTAGTGGCGAAATGAAGCGTTATCTTAAGAGCTTCATGAGGACTAAACCACCGATGTACGACGGGAAACCGGATCCATTGGTAAGCACAACTTAGATTTCGGATGTCGAAGGGCGTTTTCGCACGATTGATTGCCCTCCCGAGAAGAAGACGAGGCTCGCAACTAGTTTGTTGCGGGGTAGGGCAAGGGATTGGTTGGATGGTAAGATTGATCTTGTTGGTGGTGAAACGTTTATGGTCTTATCGTGGGACGAGTTTAAGGAGGAATTCTTCGAGGAGTTCCGGACTTCGGCCGATTTGTGGGAATTGCGTAATGAGTTGCGAAACTTGCGACAAGGATCTATGGATTTGAGTACTCTCAAGACGACCTTTATGGCGAAGGCTCGTTTTTGTCCGGAGTATTTGGGAAGTGATCGTTTGTTAATGGGGGATTTCTATTGGACTTTGAATGACGACTTGAAAAGTAAAAATTAGTCGTGGTCAAGCGAAATCGTTTTCGGAATTATTCGACTTGGCTAGGGGTTTCGAGTCGCATACACGATCGAAGAAGGGTGAACCTTCAAGAGAGATAAGGGTTGTTTCTTATGGTGCTCCGAGTAAGAGGACTAAGGGTCCGAGCGTGAGCACGGGTGGTACACGGACGAGTATATCGAATTCTAGCGCGTCTAGATGTTACAATGGTGGCATGAGGAGTCACAAGTCTTGGGAATGTTCGATGCCGTTTGAGTTTGAGTTGTTAATGCCTTGTGTTGTGCATATTGTTGTTATGGGTGACGTTCCTAATGGAAGTACCCTATGGTGACGTTTGATTGTCGGGCGAAGGGCGTAAGACTTGGTGCAACCAAGCATTCCTTGATATTTGAGAAATGTTTCTACCAAGCCACGGAAATGGTTTTGGTGTTCGATTGTTAAGCGCGTGTTCGCTTTTATGTTGAAGTGATGAACCATGAGGTTCGTCGGGTGGTTGGAACCCTTGAGATCGAGTGTTTTTAATCTCGATGTGTGTTGGTAATGGAGTCTACATGATGCAACATTAGGTGCCTCTTTTATACCTACTAGCGTGGTGTTCGACTCCGATTGTGTTGCGGTACGCTTTCGTTCAAAGTGTATAAGGATTGGTTAAAATCCTTCGTGAACTCGAGGTTAGAGCGAGATGTGGTGATGGGTCGTGTGTACCCAATCGTTGGTAAAGTCTACATTTGGTAGCACTGTACGGTAGTACGAGTTATGGATATGGAACGTAGTTCCAAGTGGGGGAGTTACACTCCCGCACGAGGAAGTTTTAGGGTGAGATTTCGGATAGTGCTTATGGTAGATCCGAAACTTGTGTTGGGACCTAGTTTTTGGTCGATTTGTGGTGGAGTACAATTTTGGTTCAAGTTGTACTATTGGTTTGGATTTAAATTACCACCGAGGTGGTAATGTGGTAAATCTCATTGTGAGATAATGGATGTGTTTGACGAGCAAGGTGAAATCCCTCGGTTAAGGGATGTGTGTGTGTCGGATTCTCTTTTAGAGAATTATTGTTTGGTTCCTATGTTTGATATAGGTGGTTCTTGCTCGATAGTGTAGACGGTTAGCGGTATCCGTTAGGGTTCACTATAGTGTAGCGGAGCGCGATGTTGCACTACTCGTTGTGTGAGGTATTGTTATAGTGGTGAAGCATGACTTTCGGGGTCCGCTGACTTCATCATGAGGTATTGTTATATCGGTGAAGCATGACTTTCGGGTCCGCTGACTTCATCCGGTGTTGAGTGATCTATCAGTTGTTTTATACTCCTATGGTGGGATCGTGAGGACCGTATTGTGTGATTACTGATGCGATAGCCGTATTTAGCTCACATGTCGTTACGGGCGTGACAATGGTCGATTTTGTACGCCTAGGGTTTTAAGTTGTTATAGTCGATTGGACGCTAGCGGTTCTAGTCGTTCGCTTATGATGTTACGGTAGTTGCGTATTGGTTGTATTATGCGCTACAAGGGATGTTTAGTGATTGGTGTTATCCGTAAGGATTCGTTTGGTTCGGTCTTCATCGTTTCGGGTTGTTGACCTTAGGTTGAGACTTGGTTGCTTTAGCACGGTACTTGGTAATGGTACGCTAGAGGAGTGATATCTCGGTTAGAGATGGGATGAGTTTCCCGATGCGAGGGAATGAGTATGGTTTTAGTGCTCGGATTGTAGATTTGAGAAAAATCGTGGATGACGATTTAGTTGTGGAAGGCGATTCGTCGGGAAGAATTGCTTAGGAAAGTCGGATTGGGACTTATGTTGAGGACCGTGGAGTGTGGTCCGTTTGGTTAAGTGACGAGGATCACGAGGACGTGATCGATTCTAAGTGGGGGAGAGTTGTAAGACCCAAATATTTATTGTACATAATGTATTTAAGGTGTACTATGTGTGTATGGAGTGTGCACAACATGTAGGTGTTGCTTGCTCGACCGTCGAAGGAAAACTGGACGTTGTTTGAGGTACAAGGTGTGTACGTACCTTTTCAACCCCAAATAAAGTTTGTGTTGATGTTTCAAAGCCTTACCATTGGAAAGAAAATCTTATTACGTTTCCAACGATATTTGATTCATCGAAAACGGAGCTACGGTCAAAAAGTTATGGCCAAAACAAGTTTCTGAAATCTGACCTGCAGAGTGGAGCGGCGCTCCACAATGTGGCGCGGCGCGCCGAATGGGTCAGAAGCAATTTTCAGCCTTTTTAAAGGCTTTAAATGAAGGGTACTTTGGTCTTTTCACTTGGGGACGGTTTGGGGTCATCAAAACTGATCCTTTGATCAGTTTGGATCACATTCTCACCCACCACAAACACTCTCTTCAAACCCTAGTGAGAGAAACCCACTTTTAGTGAGAGAGAGCTTGATTTGGAGAAGAAGGAGTTGGATTCTCACCAAAGCTCGGGTATCAAAGTTGTTCCACTCGTCAACGGCATCATTTTGGCGGTATTGGTAAGTTCTAACTCCGAATTTCATCTTAGTGAATTGATATTCAAGTTAGGGTTTTGAGTTAATTGGTTGTAAAACCCTTTTAGGTGATGAAGTGACTTTAGTGATGCTAGTAATCGGGTTTATTGTTATTGTTGGTGGATTTCGGTTTGGTGAACAAATTGGTTATGTTTAGAACTTGAAATTGGGTTTAATCACTAGGTTTAGTGATTGTGGAAGTATTGAAACCTATTTAGGGTTATTTGGTTGACTAACTTTGACTTTGGGTCAAATTAGGGTTTGGTGGTGATTATGACCCAATTGGCGATTTAACAAAGTTTATAAACTTAAAACGGATTAAGTTGAAGTGTTAAACCGAGTTAAATATGTTTTGGTGTCAAAACTTGCTAATAGCGTGATATTGACTTCTTATGGGTCAAACTAGGGTTTAAGTGTCATTTTGGGCAAGATAGGTGTTTAACACCTATGATCGGGTTTAATTGGCGTATTAAGACCATTCTCACTTGTGTTAGTGATTATTGGTTAATTTTGGGTGCGTTTTGTACTTGGAAGTGCATTTGGGTCAAATTTGCACTAAGTGTCAATTTGGGTTGATTTGTGAATCCATTCTAAGTGTATTGTTGTAATTATGATAATGGAATAGGTATTTTCCATTGGCGAGTTGCAGATTATTTGGAAGCTTTCATCAAGACTTCAAGGTGAGTGTTAATATCCTATATGCATATGTATGTGTAGGATGGGTGCGGGTCGGGTGAAGTTATTCTCGGCTATAGAGCTCACTTCACATATAGGTGGATTTGATGGACTTGTGCATAGGTCCAATTGGCATGGTTGTGCGTTTTGGTTGACTACCTTTGGCAAAGTACACATTTTGGGTGTACGTTATCACACGTGGTTGTGAGTGGAATAATTATGCGTGTATGTATGTAATGTATTTAATTGTGTTGTACGAATGTGGTATTGTCGCGTTGTTTAAGACACCACGTTCTATGAAACGAGTAGTATTGTCGCGGTGTTTAAGACACTACTCATTGTGGAATTGACGAGTAGTATTGTCGCGGTGTTTAAGACACTACTCATTGTGTAATTGACTTGTGGTATTGTCGCGGTGTTTAAGACACCACAATGTCATGGGAGTGGAAGTGTCGCGGTGTTCAAGACACCACTCATTGTATTGAATGAAGTGTGGATTCGTCGCGGTGTTTAAGACGCCACATTGTTGTAAGGGTGAGTTAGTCGCGGTGTTTAAGACATCACCCGGGGGACTAGTGATTACGCGGTGTGTAAGTAACACTAGTGGATGTTATGAACTCCAACGGACTTTCATGTACCGTTCCCTTGTGTACTTGGTTAACCATGGTTGTATGAGTTATGTATTGGCATATTTAATTATGAACTATATGCTTTTGGTATTGCTAGCTATTGTGGACTTGCGGTTATTGGTATATGCACGATATGTTGCATGATTGTCGAATTGCTAATTCGTGATTAATGTTGTGTTGTCGTGATGTAGTTAACCCTCCGGGGGTAGTTATTGGCGTTGTTCACATTGGCGTTGGTGAACTTACCTTATTGATGGTATTATTAGCTTGTTGCTTAGTGATCGTATGGTATACTTAGATTAGCTTGCCTTTAGGCTTGGACGCTCCGGTATGCGGTATTTGTTTATTTATGTGGCGTGTCCATTTTATGCATATATATGTATGTAGTATATTATCATTCACTAAGCGTTAGCTTACCCTCTCGTTGTTGACTCTTTTTATAGATTGCATGCGGATTGGTGGCTCGGGTAAGCGCGAGGACTAGAAGACGTGCATAGTTGCTTTAGTGACTTACTTTTGGATCACTTAGGATTGGGTAGCGTATTCCCAATCGCCATGCTCGGCTTTGTTGTATTAAAAGTCTTTTGGTCAAATATTGTATTTCGGTACTTAAGGTGGTAAAATGGGTCGTTGTGGGACCCGCTTCGTAAACTCAATTTTATTAATTAAACGTGCTAGTTTTATATATATGAATTTATGGTTAAAAGCGTTTTGGCTAAAAATGTCGGGAACTAGTCAAACATTTTCGTTAAATTGACTTCCGGGGACAGCGGGCTGTCCAGGTGGTTTGGCGCGCCGCGCACCCACCTGGCGCGCCGCGCAAATGAACTGCACCAGAAATTTTTTTTTTATGTTGTGAAATTTAACGGGAATTGTCGTGGTTTGGTTTGGGTTGTTACATTTTGGGTATTCAATGAAATTAAAAACGTATTAATGTATAATTCTATGTATATCGATATATATAAGATATATATAATATATTTATTAATAAAATAATAATATTTAAAATTATGTGATCAGTAGATAAACTAGCGGGGGGGGGGGGGGGCACGTTGCCGCACTTTTTGCATTTGTTCTTTAATCCTTTTTATTACAATTTGGGGTAAGTAACATATCTAAAGATTCCTTTTATAAAATCCTTTTCTCACCAAATCGATGATTGACTACATGTTTTATATGAAAAAACATACGCATACATGAAAAGTGTTGCATTTCTAATTCACTATATGTTTCATAGCCAATTTTTATATGACTAGCAGACCTTTTTCTTTCCAACGTGTTCATCTCTATCGTTATCAGTGAAGTCCAATACCTGCACCAGAAGTAGCAGCTACAGTAACATCACTCAGTAAATTCCACACCATATGCAACACAACTTGTATTAAAATTGATCTCTTGAATCAACACTACATGTACAAAAATAAAGCAATATCAGCATTGTATTATATTATATCAGGCATAATAATATAAGGTTAGATTATCAACTTTAATCAATAAAATTGCTCAACTTAAATGTTCAACAGTAAAATAATTGGAAAAGACGATCATGGATAAAGAAAAGAACAACTATATTAATCTTGATATAATCCCACCTTGAAGCTGAAGACTATCCAGATGTTATCGCACTGTTGAATCCAAAACAAAGTTATATCTTGAAACAAAACACCCTGATATCGTTTGTTGGATGATGAGAGAGAAATTGCATTTTTGGCATCTACATCAAAATGTATACAAAGATAATAGAAAGTTACAATGTTACGATGCATATAATATTAGCACATAATATAAGCAAGTTACAGTGTTACGTACCTGAAGCTCCATTGTTGTAGATTCATAAACGTTGTAAAGACATTGTATGAGTAGATTCTAAAAAAAAATATAGAACAAAAAAATAAAATTAGGAGAAAAACGTCGGGCTCAGTTACGTGTGTAGGTTCTATTCAGAGAACATAAAACACCATGGCTACAACATGTGGGTTGCCTCGCCACAACATGGTTGCAACCTGTAAATTGCCTCGCCACGACATGGCTGCAACCTGTTGGTTGCCCTGCCAAGATACAGATTGTGTCACGTGCTTATCATCACAGCCCTTACTTTGATAAATAATCGTAAAATGAAAACCACCTGATAAATTAAACCATGCTCACTATCATAAACGAAAAGGGGTTAAAAACCCATAGGTATTACGAAGTATATAGATGTGACGATATACCCAAGAAATTTTTGTGAAAGGACAAATCACTCCAAACGGAACAGTAACTCCTCCACATGGGAGTAAGGCACTCTCTCAATTAGTATATTGAGATAATATAATTACTCCAATGAGAACAGTAAGCAGTAGATGATGAGTTACCATGGCTGCAACTTTTGTTGCCTTGCCAAGATACAAACCCATTGTTGCATTGTCTAGGTCCCAGCAGTCTTACCATTAGTATATTGAGATAAAGACAAACATTTGGGCTCAAACATGTATAGAAACTAAGCAATTAATAATGAGTTGACATGGCTGCAACCTTCGTTGCCTCGCCAAGTTACAAACCCATTTATATTGCATTATCAAGATCCCACATGTTGAAAATCATAGCCCATTCAGGTGGTGCAATTGATTTTTCCAGTCCTTTAAAAAGTGATGGTCATGGCTGCAAGTTTCAGGCAATAAGCTTCCTAACATATCCTTGCAATACATATACAAGATCATCGTGGCTGGAATGTCGCACCACCTACACTTTTAATGCCTTCGATTACATCATTAGCATGTGTAAACTGCAAAATTTCAGGTGTACTTAATAAAGTTTAAACATGCCATACAAATAGAACATTAGAACTACAATTGCACATATGTAAATTACTAAGGAATATACATGTACGATATATGCAAAAGGGCTCTCAAATGTACGAACTGATCAAGTACCACAATATGAACTATACGTGGACATACTCACATACTTACCATTAACAGTTATTTTTTCTTAGCTGCTGTTAAGTCAGTACATACAATTTAAGTATATACATACACATATGATAGAATTGTTGATTAATTATAATTGATGTTTAGTTTTGAATGTATCAAATTAGTGGTGATATTAGTTGAACTATTATGAATGAGGGAATGTTTTATAGAATATGTAGACTTAGTGTTTTTAAGGGAATGATTTTATTACTTCAAGTTTTTGATACATCTACTTTGCAATACATGGTGGCTATTTATAGCCATCTTAAGTCTGCTAATGATCAAGCTAGAATTTTCTAGCTAATCTAGTGATTTCTATTTACACTAGCTTCTAGTAATTTCTAGTGATTAGTAGCTAAATATCTATTAGCTAAATATCTATTAAGTCTAGATTATTCTAGAAATGCATTACTAATTTTAACACTCCTCCTTAATGCATTTCGATGTTACTCCAAGCATGTTGCGTAGAAACTCGAACTTTGGTCTTGTTAGTGCTTTAGTGAAAATATCTGCAACCTGCTCTTCTGTCTTGCAGTATTTTAATTCAATATCTTTCTTGGCGGAGACTTCTCGTAAGAAGTGATATTTGATATCAATGTGTTTTGTTCTGCCATGAAACACGGGATTCTTAGCCATCGCAATTGCAGACTTGTTATCACAGAATATTTGTGTAGCATCGTCTTGTTTTTCACCCATGTCTTCAAGTATTCTTCTTAGCCATATAGCTTGATTAGCTGAATTTGCGGCTGCGACGTACTCGGCTTCGGCTGACGATTGTGCCACTGTTTCTTGTTTCTTTGATGTCCATGAGAATACACCAGATCCAAGTGTGAATGCGTATCCAGAAGTACTTCTCATGTCATCCACCGATCCGGCCCAATCACTATCTGTGTATCCCTGAAGCTTCGAGTCTATAGTGGGCTTGTACCATATTCCATAGTCCATGGTACCTTGCAAGTATCTTAATATTCTTTTAGAAGCTACGTAATGTATTTTAGTAGGGGTTTTCATGTACCTGGATAGCAAACTCGTTGCGTACATGATGTCTGGTCTTGTGGCTGTTAGATATAGTAGACTTCCAATGAGACTTCTGAATCTTGAAGCGTCTGCTTTCTCCGATCCATCTTCTTGTCTCATTTTCTCATTGACAACTAGTGGTGTGGCTACAGTTTTACAACCGTATAGTTTAAACTTTTTTAGGAGATTTTCCGTATATTTCTTTTGGCATATAAAGATGCCTTCATTTTCTTGACTAATTTCAATGCCAAGAAAATAGCGCATCAAACCAAGGTCGCTCATCTCGAACGTTTTCATCATGTCTTGTTTAAACTCTTGTATCATTCTCTCATTGTTCCCCGTATATATAAGATCATCTACATACAAGGAAATAATGAGAGTGTCAGAGTTACCTTGAGTTTTGATGAGAGTGTGGGCTCACTTTAACTCCTCCTGAATCCTGAACTTGTGAAGTAGCTGTCAATGCGGCTATACCAAGCACGTGGTGCTTGTTTTAGTCCATATAAGGCTTTCTTGAGCTTTAGGACTTTGTCTTCTTTTCCTTTATGAATGAACCCCTGTGGTTGCTCTACGTATATTTCTTCTTCGAGATACCCATTTAGAAAGGCTGATTTCACATCTAGTTGGTGAATCTTCCATCTTCGTTGAGCTGCTAGTGCCACAAGTGCTCGTATAGTATCCAGTCATGCTACAGGTGTGTAGGTTTCAGTGTAGTCGACTCCTGGTTGTTGCGAGTAGCCTTTAGCTACTAGCCTTGCTTTGTGTTTTTGTATAGATCCATCAGGGTTGAGCTTTGTTTTGTAAACCCACTTAACTCCAATGATTTCTTTATCTTCGGGATGATCAACTAACTCCCATGTGTTGTTTTTCTCGATCATTCTGATTTCTTCGTTCATAGCAACCACCCACCTTTCATCTTTGGCTGCAACTTCATAGCTTTCGGGTTCTATAGTTGTGAAGTTGCAAGTCTCATATACCTCTGTTAACTTTTTGACTCTTCCAGGCGTTGATTCTGGACTTGACTCGTCTTGTGCCATAGGTATTGTTGCTGATGGAGAAGTTGGCGTAGTAGGGCTCGTTTCTCCAGTACTTTCATGACCAGACTGCTCCATTTATAGTGGTTGTTGAGCTGGAGTTTCCATAGATATCCGCGGCAGATATGTTTGTTTTTCAACTTTGTCTTTCTCCCAATTCCAAGAAGCGTCTTCGTCAAACTCCACGTCTCGACTGATCATAATATTATTGGTCTTCAAATTATAGACTCTGTAGCCTTTTGACTGTGTGCTATAGCCCAAGAATATTCATTTTTCTGATTTTTCTTGGAGCTTGTGACATCTCTCCTTTGGAATATGGATGTAGCAGATAGATCCAAATACTCGTAAGTGTTTTGCCGACGGTTTCCTTCCACTCCATGCCTCAATAGGAGTCTTGTTTTCGACGGCTTTCATGGGACATCGATTTAGTATATATACAGCCATGTATATAGCTTCGGCCCAGAAACTGTTTGGAAGGCCTTTTTCGTGTATCATTGTTTTGGCCATTTCCATTACAGTTCTGTTTTTGCGTTCAGAGACGCCATTTTGCTCAGGGGCATAACCAACAGTGAGTTGGCGTTTAACACCTTCATCTTCACAGAATTTATTAAATTGTGTAGAGGTGTATTCTTTTCCTCTATCACTTCTTAGTATTTTTATATAATGGCTACTAGTCTTTTCTACGTAATTCTTGAATTTCTTGAATATCGTGAAGACTTCTGATTTTTCATGCATGAAATAAACCCACGTCATTCTAGAATAATCATCGATGAAGAGGATAAAGTATCTGTTTTGGCTAAGAGACGGGGTCCTCATTGGTCCACATACGTCAGTGTGCACCAACTCTAGTATACCTTTCGCTCTCCAGGCTTTGTCACGAGGGAAAGTTTTTCGATGTTGCTTGCCCATCATACAGCTTTCACACGTGTCAGTGATCTCTTCTATGTTCGGCAAGTCTCTCATCATATTTTTCTGCTGAATGATTTTTAGTGCGTGAAAGTTAAAGTGGCCAAATCTTCGATGCCATAGCCACGATTCTTCAACTTGAACTTTCATGGCCGTGTCTCTGATATACTGCCAGCGAAGCGGAAAATTGCGATTCTCCATTGGCACTTTGGCTATTAATTTGTAGTTGTTTTTCTTGTCACGGATGACACAACAATCATCCTCGAAGAGTAAAGAGTAGCCGTGCTCCATCATTTGTCCAACACTTAGCAAGTTACTTGCTAGGCTTGGTACTAGAAGAACGTCATTAATAGATCGAGTGACGTTATTAGTTTAAACAGTAATAGTACCCTTGCCTTTAGTGTCAACAAGCGCTCCATTCCCTAGTTTGACGCGGGACTTTACGGAGGTGTTGATACTATCAAATAACTTTTCATCTCCAGTCATGTGGTTGCTGCACCCACTGTCGATTAACCGAGTATCGTCCCTCTGTTTATTTGCGACATGGTAGGCATAGAATAGCTGATTTTTGTTCTCCGATATATCTTCACTTTCTTCTGTGAAGTTAGCTCGATGATTTTGTTTTAAACAACAATCTTTTTCTAGATGCCCAAATCTTTTGCAGTTATTGCATTGTGGCCTCCCTTTGTGGAAACAATCTTTCTCCAAGTGGTTTGTCTTTTTGCAGATACCACATGGAGGATAGTTTTTTCTTCTCTGATCAAACCCGGTTATGGGTTTTTCTCCTCCTCTCGACTTTACTTCGAGATTTCTTTTCCCCTCATTATTAGATTTCTGAGACCTTATTTTGAGTTTAGACTGAAAGGCACTTTCTAGTGAGTTTCCACTACGCCGACTCAGTCTAGCCTCATATGCTTCAAGAGAGCCAATTAATTCCGTTACTGACAGAGTCTCTATGTCTTTTGACTCTTCAATAGCGGTGATGACATGATCGTATTTTTCTGTCATACTGATAAGTATTTTTTCAACAATCCTTTTATCAGTTATAGAATCACCATAAGTTCTCATTTGATTTACTATTTCTTTAATTCTTGAATAGTAATCTTTTACGGTCTCGGTCTCTTTCATGTTTAAATTTTCAAAATCTCGTTTTAGAGTTAGTAGTTTGACGGATCTCACCTTGACATTTCCTTGAAATTCTTCTTGAAGGATCTTCCACGCGTCTTTGGCTGTCGTAGCTCCCATGATTCGTGGAAAGATAGACGGTGTCAAGGCTTGTTAAATGTAGCTTAGAGCGGCAGCATTTCTGACTACATTTTTGTTGTATTTTTCTTGTTCTTCTGCCGACAGAGTTTCATCTTCTTTTGGAGTTGTAAACCCGATTTCGACAATATCCCATAAGCTTTGTGCTTGGAAATATGTCTTCATTCGGATACTCCAAAAATCATAGTTGTCGCCATCAAAGATGGGGACGGAAATATTGTACGCACCAACGGTAGTCATGGTGTACTCGAATGAATACCCAAACGGCTCTTGATACCACTTGATAGAATTGTTGATTAATTATAATTGATGTTTAGTTTTGAATGTATCAAATTAGTGGTGATATTAGTTGAACTATTATGAATGAGGGAATGTTTTATAGAATATGTAGACTTAGTGTTTTTAAGGGAATGATTTTATTGCTTCAAGTTTTTGGTACATCTACTTTGCAATACATGGTGGCTATTTATAGCCATCTTAATTCGGCTAATGATCAAGCTAGAATTTTCTAGCTAATCTAGTGATTTCTATTTACACTAGCTTCTAGTAATTTCTAGTGATTAGTAGCTAAATATCTATTAGTTAAATATCTATTAAGTCTAGATTATTCTAGAAATGCATTACTAATTTTAACAACATATGATTTGAATGAAATTTTATAACATAGATAAGCTTTAGTAACAAGCAAGGATGTTCATCCAGAGATCACCTCTTTGTTTCTTCATCATAAACTATGTGTGTTTTTTGAGGTTATCATGTGTTACGATCATGCTTTTAGTGTAAGTAAAACACATACCTCCATATTTAATCCGTATTGGAAGGTTTGTTGAGAAGGGACGACTTCAACAATATAATCGGTCATAAATATCTGCAAATATCTTCAAATATAGAAGCTGCAGTCACAAAAAAAAACCATAACAGGCGAAAAGAAGATTGTGATTAAAATTAAGATTAATTTCAAGATTTGTGATGGCACCTAATAAAGCCAAAACACATAAAATTCTTTGCCACCGCCTGACATATGTTGTTTGATAACTTTTAAAAGCATATAGATATGATCACAGTATGCAAACAGGAGCTGTTTACAGGACCAACAATAACACTATGCATTGCAATTGAATCTTTTATCTATATTTACCAACAAAAAATAACGATAAAATTGAAAAAAAAAGAAGACTTTTTTTAGGGTTTCGTTTTCAGTCACAATCGAATCTCTTCTTTATATTAACTAACAATAAATAACGATTAAATTGGAACAAAAATGATTTTTTAGGGTTTCCTTTTCAATCACTGAAACAAATAAATAGGTGAAATTTTTTCCTAATGTTATTATTTAGGAGTTTATAACTACTTTTAGTAACGTATTCACTAATTAGAGAATAATAGAAAGAAGAGAGAAAGAGAGAGTATATGTATAAGTAAACATATATATTTTCTTAAGTGCATCTTCTGCAAACTACATCTTCATATATTTATAGTACAAAATAAATCACTGTGTAGTTAGGTAGGAAATTTGTAGCCACAAAATTTGGCAGACATTATTGACTTTCATAACACTCCCCCTTGGATGACAATTTTTGTTTCATTAAGATCAACTACAAGTTACTGCCTCATTAAAAACCTTGCTAAAGAAAAATCCAGTGGGATAAAAACTTTAGCCAAGGAAAAAAGAGTGCAGCATAGAGTTGACTCCCCCTCAAGTAGACATCGATGAGTCGTCACATCTTTTGAACATGCCTCATGCCAATATTGTGAACATGCATTCTGAAAATAGCAATTGACAGTGTTTGGTATAAAGATCATCAGAGTTGTTAATTGAACGTATCTCATTCTGGTTGTATTTTATGAGATCTTAAGTATATGAGAAGAATATGAGGTTTTCATCTGAAACTATATCATCTAAATCTTTTATGTACAAATTTAGGCCATGTGATTTCTCTACAGTCTCCTTCACGGTTTGTTTAAACCGTTGTTTCAATTCCTGTTCTCTTTCAGTCTTTTTCTGAGCCTTACCAACATACCATTTTTTTCCATCAAACTTATGACCGTTAAGAACGACTATGGCTTTA
The DNA here is from genome assembly GCF_046630445.1 of Rutidosis leptorrhynchoides. NCBI lineage: Eukaryota > Viridiplantae > Streptophyta > Magnoliopsida > Asterales > Asteraceae > Rutidosis > Rutidosis leptorrhynchoides. The sequence continues at coordinate 326,147,736 of NC_092341.1, forward strand.
GCGCCTCGTCTGCATTTATGTTTTGTTCTGTCACTTTTGATACTCTTCTTTCATTTGTACTATGCAAGGTGCATTATCTTCATAGATAGTTGTTGGGGTTTTATAACGTTCTCCATTTAGGAATACATATCCAGTTTGAGATTTATCTTTATGAGGATTAGATATATGACCTGCATATACATAATCAACCAAATATTTTTCTGAATCGTTAGAATAAAATAATTTTAAAATCAGCAGTTCCTGAAAGGTATCAAAATATGTGCTTGATCCCATTCCAATGTCTTTTGTAGGGGCTGAGTTGAACCTTGTCAACAAATTAACTACAAAAGAAATGTCAGGTCTTGTACAATTTGTAAAATACATAATAGCTCCAATTGCACTAAGATATGGTAATTCTGGTCCCAGAATATCTTCATGATCTTCACAGGGTCGAAGTGGATCAGTATCAACATTAAGAGATCTAACAACCATAGGAGTACTTAATGGTTTTGCCTTGTCCATATTGAAACGTTTTAAAATCTTTTTTGTATAAGTTGTTTGATGTACAAGTAAACCATTAGGCATATGCTCAATCTGCAAACCAAGGCAATACTTGGTTTTTCCGAGATCTTTCATTTCAAATTCTTTCTTTAGAAGTTGAATGGCTTCATGGATCTCTTTATTTGTACCTATGATGTTAAGATCATCGGCATAAACAGCTATGATCACATATCCGGATGCCGTTTTCTTAATGAATACACATGGGCAAATAAGATTATTTGTATACCCTTTGCTTATCAAGTAATCATTTAATCGTTTATACCACATGCGACCCGATTGTTTTAACCCATATAAAGACCTTTGTGATTCAATGGAATACATTTCTTTGAGTTTTGCATTAGATGTTTCTGATACCTTAAACCCTTCATGGATATTCATGTATATATCACTATCAAGTGATTCATTTAAATAATTAGTAATAACATCCATGAGATGCATTTCTAAATTTTTAGAAACTGTTAGGCTGATTAAGTATCTAAAAGTAATTGCATCCATAACAGGAGAATAAGTTTTCCTCATAATCCATTCATGGTCTTTGAGAGAAATCTTGAGTTATAAGTCTAGCTTTATCTTGTAACTTCATTTTTTCTCATTTCTTTTTCGGATAAAAATTCATTTTTTATCTCACACGTTTCACATCTTTAAAAGTGATAACGATTGATCTGAAAACTTTTCTTTTATTGAGCGATTCTAATTCAGCTTGTATTGCTCCTATCCATTGAGTCCAATCATGTCTATTTTGATATGCAATGACAGATTTTGGTTCCAGATCATCATCTTTATTCATGATGTCATTCTAAGATTATATGAAAAATCAATATTTGTCATTTTGTTTCGGTTCCATAATATTGCATAATTTATTGCAATTTATGTATTTACATTGTCAATATCCTCTGCAGAAGGAATATTGATTTGTGGTTCTTCTTGAACACCTTTTTTTTTTAATTTTTATTTTTACCTCATTATCAGCTGATTTTCCTTTTCGAGGATTTTTATCTTTGGAACTAATTTGTCTTCCACGTTTCAGACGTGACAAAAGACTCATGAGTGACATTATTGCCAGCTTTTGGAATTTTAATTCTTGCTAGAGCATTTACTGCTGATATATATGATTTTGTCACTCTTTTGCATCGGTAAATGCATCGGGCAATTTATTCGCAAGTTCTTGCATATGCATTTTTTTTTTTGAATTTTTGTTTCGCACTCTTTTGTGCGAGTATCAAGATACCTTAATTGATGTTCACATCATGAAACATCATTTTATTTATTTTTTCATTTCTTCCCCTAATCTAGGGGCAATTTTTCATTAAAATGACAATCAGCAAAAACGTGCTGTAAAAACATCACCCGTCATGGATTCAATATATCTTATGATTGAAGATGTTTCATATCCAACATATATTTCAATCCTTCTTTGAGGAACCATTTTTTGTGGTGGTGCAATTAGAAATACACTGCACAACCAAATGTTCTAAGGTGGAAAATATTTGGCTCTCGACCAAAATTAAGTTGGTAATGGAGAATATTTATGACTTGCACTTGGTTTAATGCGAATTAATGTCGCATCATGTAAATTTACATGTCCCCATATAAATATTGAGAGTTTTGTACTCATTACCAATTATCTAGTTATTAGCTGCAAGCGTTTATCTATTGATTCAGCTAAACCAATTTTGTGTATGCACATGAGCAACTGGATGTTCAACAACAATCCCTGTAGATATATAATAATCATTAAATACTTGAGATGTTAACTCACCAGCATTATCAAGTCTCATCTTTTTAATGGTGTAATCAGATTAATGTATTCTCAATTTAATAATTTGTGCAAGAAACTTTGCAAATGCCATATTACAGCTTGATAACACACAAACATGAGACCATCCATTAGATGTGTCTATTAGAACCATGAAATATCAAAATGGTCCACATGATGGATGAATTGATCCATATATATAACCTTGAATTCTTTCAAGAAACATTGGTGATTCTTTTTCAATATGCTTTTCATTAATCACCATATGTGCTTTTCATTAATCACCATATGTGCTTTTTCATTAATCACCATATGTGTTTTTTCATTAATCACCATATGTGCTTTTTCATTAATCACCATATGCGCTTTTCATCATATATCCTTTTCACCATATGCGCTTTTAATCATATGCGCCGCGCTTTTCATCATATGCAATTTTCATCATATGCGCTTTTGATCATATGCGCTGCGCTTTTAATCATATGCGTTGCGCTTTTCATCATATGCACTTTTCATCATATGCGCTTTTAATCACATGCGCTGCGCTTTTAATCATATGCGTTGCGCTTTTCATCATATGCACTTTTTATCATATGCGTTTTTAATCATATGCGCTGCGCTTTTCATCATATGCGCTTTTTCGATGCTACATAGGTATTTCTCATTTCCGGTTATCATTGACCGATAATCATATCCATTATGATATATATCAGAGAAACTTAACAAATTTCTCTTTGATTTGGGAGAAAACAAAGCATTGTTTATTAGAAAATTCGTACCATTTGGTAATATGAATTTTTGTCTTTTCCGTTCCTTATATCAAGTTTGCAAGATCTGATATAGTATTTATAATTCCTTCATTTGATTTAAATCAATGAAATATTTCTTAGATTTGATCATAGTGTGTATGTTACCACTATCTGCAATACATAGGTCTTTACCATTTAATTGATGTTGTATTTCAGCAGGATTAATACTAAAACTTCAAATAAGATAAGCAAATAATGAGTTATATTTTAGCAAGATAATCAAATTATATTACCTGCAAACAAGTTACAATCTGAAGTACAGAAAAGATAACACTTAATAAATATATGCGTTATGGTCTAAAACCATTTATTTATGAGTGATACATAACAAGCTAGGCATCTTAGAAAATTCAAACCATTCAAGTCTCAAGGTAGCTCAGGGTTTATTTAATCAAGATTTTTCAACAGATTCACTCTCGTTTTCTTTTCTTTTGGGACTTATTTGTAGAGATAAACAAGATTTTCATGTATTCAAGAAATACTAGACTGATGATCCACGTTACCAGATAAGAATCTCCGGGATTCTTATAAGAGCGTCTACTAACATCTTCAATTTTATTCTTTCATGGATCACCGTTATTTCTTGATAATTAATATCGTATCTATCTTTGAGTATTTTCCATAATACACTTGGATCTTCAATCATATAATATGTAGATTCTAAGGACTCGTCAATATGTTTGCTAAGAAAAATACTTGCTATTGCTTTCTCTTGTTCGGAACAATTGTTATTTTCATTCAGAGTTTCTAAAATACCGATTGATTCGAGATATTTTTCTACATTCATAACCCATGTTAAGTAGTTATTCCCACTTGATTCTAAAGGAGCAAATTTAAGCCTTTTCAAATTCGACATTTTCTATTATCAAAAAGATGAACAACATAAATCATAATCATAATCAACTTCTATTCATAGACAAATAATAAAATGAAATTAGAATCATTTTAAATTCATAAGTAAGTAGCAAACAACAGAATAATGGCATGATTACAAATGATAAAACCACAAGAGCAGGATAGAATATAGGTTCACTCGGTGGTATATTAGCAACAATGATGATAGTTAGTATGACCAATACAATAGGAAAAATCATCCTTGTGTGAATCATCTTTACAAAAAAAAACTTTTTGAGTGTGGTAATCTGAGAAAATGAAGATTGATTTGTAAAAATGTAAAAATGGAGATGTTTATTTTATATTTGAAAAATATAGTCGTTGTAACGTCGTCAGTTGACGTTAACAACCTTTATGTATATATGACTGTTGTAACGTCGTTAGTTGACGTTAACAACTGTTATGTACTCGTTGAATTAATAATAATTTTAATAAAAGAATTTTGTTAGTACAAATACGATTACTATAAATACATTTAGCATAAATACGTTTAGTATAAATACGAAGATTAAGAGAATAAACATATTATGCATAAATAATAAATTCGAAGAATAAACTTTAGTACGCATGAAATAAATAATGATTAATTGCATAAGTAATCATAAATGTTAGACAACATAAATATAAATGTTAGTGAAGTTAATAAGAGTTAGATTACAGAAATATAATTCAGGCGGTATAACCGACCGTATATAACTTAAATAACATAAATATAAATGTTAGTGAAGTTAATATAAGTTAGATTAAATAAATATAATTCAGGCGGTATAACCGATCATATATAACTTAAATAACATAAATATAAATATTAGTGAAGTTAATAAAAGTTAGATTACATAAATATAATTCAGGCGGTATAACCGACCATATATAACTTAAATAACATAAATATAAATGTTAGTGAAGTTAATAAAAGTTAGATTACAGAAATATAATTTTACTTATGATGATAATAATATTTACCTTACTAATAAATAATAGAAGATATCGTTAAAGAATTTCTTACCTTGATTAGTGACTTGTGCTTGCTTAGATAAACCTTGATTATACGGAGCACTTCGTGCTGATAACGTGTTATTATTTAGGAGTTTATAACTACTTTTAGTAACGTATTCACTAATTAGAGAATAATAGAAAGAAGAGAGAAAGAGAGAGTATATGTATAAGTAAACATATATATTTTCTTAAGTGCATCTTCTGCAAACTACATCTTCATATATTTATAGTACAAAATAAATCACTTTGTGGTTAGGTAGGAAATTTGTAGCCACAAAATTTGGCAGACATTATTGACTTTCATAACACCTAAATTATTTTTCACCAAATAAACATCAGCAATAAGAATTAGAACTCTAAATCTTGTTTTCCATATGTCTAAAGCAAATAATTATGAAATCGAAACCCTAAAAAAATGTCAAATAACGAATAGAGAGTTACCGTCCTCAACAACGACGAACCAAAGTACCGTTTATAGAAATCCGACGTTATAACTATCAAAGTTAAGAAACCATGAGAAAAGCAGACGCAAGTAACCAAATCCATCGAAAATACACCACAACAACAATCGATGAACATGTAAGCGGTTATCAACGACAACGTTAGGAAACAGGGAGGATAACCATCGCCGGTAGCATGTGTTACAAACCAGTCGCCAAAAATGACGGGTAGCAGAGGAAACGAAAAAGGGCTTAAAACCGGAGGTATTACGGAGTATATAGATGTGAGGATTAGTGGGGAACAAAATGACCAACATACCCTCGGATTTTTTGTGAAATGACAATTCACTCCAAACGAAACAGTAACTGCACGAGGGAGTAAGGCACTCTCTCAATTAGTATATTGAGATAATATGGAATGTAAAATCTTATGATTATCTACTATTTAAATTAATTATCTAACTAATTATGCACATTATTTAATTATTAAACTATTATACTAACAATTATCCTTTAAATTAGGTAACAAATAATAATATAAATATATAATATCTATTATAATTTATTTATTTTAGGTAATAAGATAAAGTAAATAATAATTAAATACAACGACAACAACAACAACAAAACCCAATACCACATGAGTGGTGTATGGGGGAGGTGAGATGTAGACAATTCTTCACATATCCGAGAATAAAGACAAGTCATTTCTCCACTGTGACACCGCAATTTTTTTTTTTTTAATAAATACGTGGCGGAAGCATAATATTAATTAAATACGATATCGACATTTGTACAAACCGATGTCACGTGTCATTATAACAATTTACATATTAACAGGAAGAGACGTAAATACATTCTGTTTTCAAAAGTACACGGTTCATATTCTAAAAGACCACATCAGAGTTAACCCTGTCAAACATAACATCATCATGCTCGTCTTCTCCCAAAAGCACTATCTACAAAAGCTAACAACCTGCAGAGAAGAGATGGAGGGGAATTAGCACGAAGCTAAATGAGTACGACTAACTACAGGCCATAGCATACATAAGCGTTATACTAATCATGTCACATAGTCTAACACACAAACATCACCCAAGTGCCGTCTACAGAGACTCTGGCGGCTCGGCCAAACCATTAACCACCAGCTGATCGGACTGGGGCTTACCAGAAGTTCCTCCACCACCGTATGTATATACATAATCCACACGCGACGGACGCGTCATGCATATATATATATATATATATACACCACGGCTGTCTAGGCTACCACAGAGGAACCCAACCCGCAGGTTGATCTCTCCTACCGAGGCTACCACACAATAGGGACGCATCGGGCTCCAGCAGACAAGCATCAACTAACATGCAGTCATCACAAGTACTAACTAACCACAACAATAAGTATATCTAACAAGCATGGCAATCATAATATAACATGCTTCTATATACTATATTCTCCAGTTAGTCCCACTCACCGATTACCAGCAAACGAGAAGGTATTCAGCTATCTAATCAATGAACCTTCTCTTTCTCCTTTTCTCCTGAGAAAGACATATACACAAGTTAGTTTATGTCCATTAACATCAAATAACACAATACAGAAAACTCTTAAATTCTATCGGCGTTTTCGGTGAGTTCCAATTCATTACAGCCTCTATCTTAGACTGATCTACTTTAATACCCTGTTCACAAATCACATGACCCAGAAACTGTACTTCCCGCAACCAAAATTCACACTTAGAAAACTTAGCGTAAAACTGTTCCTGTTTCAGGAGTTCTAATACCAATCTCAAATGTGTAGCATGATCTTTCTCGGTTTTCGAATATATCAAGATATCATCTATGAAGACAATCACAAACTTGTCAAGATACTGACGACACACCCTATTCATGAGATCCATAAACACTACTGGAGCGTTTGTTAACCCAAATGGCATAACTAAAAACTCATAATGACCATATCTAGTCCTAAACGCTATTTTCGGTATATCGTTCTCTGCAACACGTACCTGATGATACCCTGAACGCAAATCAATCTTTGAAAAGTAAGAAGCACCCTGTAACTGATCAAATAAATCATCTATTCTTGGTAACGGATACTTATTCTTGATTGTTCTCTTATTCAAATCACGGTAATCTATACACATACGAAGAGACCCATCTTTCTTTTTCACAAACAAAACAGTAGCACCCCACGGTGAAGAACTTGGTCAGATAAACCCCTTATCTAACAGTTCCTGAATCTGAGACATCATTTCTCGGATTTCTGACGGAGCTAATCTGTAAGGAGCTTTTGCAACTGGCGTAGTACATGGAACCAAATCAATTTTATACTCTACTTCACGTACTGAAGGTAACCCTGGTAAATCATCTGGAAATTCTGACACAACGGGAATATCGGTCACCTGCTTCTTCTCTTTCTTAACATCAATCACGTAGGCTAAGAATGAATCACACCCTTTCGTTATTGCCTTCTGAGCTTTCATTAGGGAAACCATAGGAAAGTTAAATCCACTGCGCTCTCCCCTAGCTATCACTCGGGATCCATCGGCCAAACGGAAAGAAATCATATTCTTATCACACTTAATATTAGCCCTATTAGCTCTTAACCAATTCATACCTATGACTACATCAAAGCTAGGTATAGGCATCAACAAACAAGTTAAAGGGAAGGAATGGCCGTCGATTTCGATGGTAATTCCAGACACAGATGATGTGCATGGAACCATCTTACCATCAGCTACTTTTATTCCCAAAGATGCATCTAACATCCTAACAGGCAACTTTAACTTATCACAGAAGCCTAAGGACATAAAAGAACGATTCGCTCCTGAATCAAACAACACACGAGCTGGCAAGGAGTTAACCAAGAACACACCGGTAATAACATCATCGGTAGCGGTTGCAGCGTCTACCGTCATCTGAAATGCCCTTGCCTCTGCTGTTGGAGGATTCTTTCTCTTCTGCCCGGCAGTAGAAGCAGAAGATCCCCCAGAAGTTACTGACCTCTCCCCTGACCCTGCCCCAGAACCGGCTCTTGACGTAGATGGACAATTTGCAGATCTATGCCCCTCTTGATGGCAACTCCAACAAACATTAGACTTAAATGAACAAGCTGTTGATTCATGACCTAACACCCCACATTTCAAACACCTTCTGGTCATTGGAGAACACGGACCGACATGGGTTGACTTACAAAATTACACCACCCAGACTGAGTTGAACCCGACCCACTAATACCAGATTTACTTTTCTGTTTAAACCCGCCTGACTTTTTACCACGAAAACTAGATTGCTTACTCGACTGCTGAGTCGACTGTCCACCTGATTGACTTTCTGATTTTCCCCCAAAAGATCCACCCTTTGAACTTTCTCTTTTTGCTGCCATTATATCACCTTCTGTAACTTTTGCCATCTCATGAGCCTGCGCCAAGGTTGTTGTAAATTTCGCAACGGTTCTGTACTCCGGCTTAATCACCCGCATAAAATGCTGAATCTTATCTTTCTCAGTTGGTACCCACTGTTGAACGAACCTTAGCTTAGATGTGAAATCTCTAAAAACCTCATCAATCGTCATACTTTCTATCATCTTCATACTCAGAAACTCGGTTTTCAATCTTTCCATCTCATTCTCAGAACAATACTGCTCACAAACCTGACTGATCTGTTCTTTGGGTAAATATGCAGTAATAGAATCCCACCACTCCATTGCTTCACCTTTGAGAAGCCTACTAGCATTCAGGCTCACAAAAACATGCTTCCAACGCTCTCTCTACTTCTCTTAGCCAATTAAGGGTCATTGTAGGATTTGTCTGACCACTGTACTCAGGAGGTTTGCAGTCCATAAACTATTTATAGGTACACTTCCTTCTTGTTTCAGGGACTTGAAATGGGTACATCATTTGATTAGGAAAAGTCTGGTTAAACGGAAATGGCATTTGATAGTTTTGATAAGTATTTTGTGGAAACTGTGACTGAGAACTGCCACCGGCTTGAGTATAAAAGTTAGGAGGAAAGGTTATGTTTAACGCAGTGGTATTAGGGTTCCATTGCGCCCGTTCTTGTTCCAATTCCTTAATTTTCTCCTGAGCTTCTAGTAACCGACTTTGAAGTTCTATTACTTCTTGAGAAGTTTCTTCTTCTGAAGACACATGTCCATCTTCGTCAGGGGCTCTGAATGTACCAGTTCCAGGGGCAGCACGGCCAATAGCGTTAGCTTCGTTATCTGTCATTGCTGCACTACCACAACACTCACACCAAAGCTTAGTATAAACTCTGTTAGTACTAACAACTAACACATAACCTGTCCTAGTACTCACTTAACCCATCCCCAGCATGTTATGTTTGACATGACTCTTCTAAGTTTGGGAACATGACATGTAGATCACAATGCACATGCTGTCAAACTCAGCTCTGATACCAACTTGTGACACCGCTATTTTTTTTTTAATAAATACGTGGCGGAAGCATAATATTAATAAAATACGATATCGACATTTGTACAAACCGATGTCACCTGTCATTAAAACAATTTACATATTATCAGGAAGAGACGTAAATACATTCTATTTTCAAAAGTACACGGTTCATATTCTAAAAGACCACATCAGAGTTAACCCTGTCAAACATAACATCATCATGCCCGTCTTCTCCCAAAAGCACTATCTACAAAAGCTAACAACCTGCAGGGAGGAGATGGAGGGGAATTAGCACGAAGCTAAGTGAGTACGACTAACTACAGGCCATAGCATACATAAGCGTTATACTAATCATGTCATATAGTCTAACACACAAACATCACCCAAGTGCCATCTACAGAGACTCTGGCGGCTCGGCCAAACCATTAACCACCAGCTGATCGGACTGGGGCTTACCAGAAGTTCCTCCACCACCGTATGTATATACATAATCCACACGCGACAGACGCGTCATTCACATATATATACACCACGGCTGTCTAGGCTACCACAGAGGAACCCAACCCGCAGGTTGATCTCTTCTACTGAGGCTACCACACAATAGGGACGCACTGGGCTCCAGCAGACAAGCATCAACTAACATGCAGTCATCACAAGTACTAACTAACCACAACAATAAGTATATCTAACAAGCATGGCAATGATAATATAACATGCTTCTATATACTATATTCTCCAGTTAATCCCACTCACCGATTACCAGCAAACGAGAAGGTATTCAGCTATCTAATCACTGAACCTTCTCTTTCTCCTTTTCTCCTGAGAAAGACATATACACAAGTTAGTTTTTGTCCATTAACATCAAATAACACAATACAGGAATTTTTGTCAGAAAAAATATCCGTTAAAATTTTTTGCTTACCACTTATGCACTTTCAAAATTAACATCCTGAACATCAAAATACAAACGGGCAGCATAACGGCTAAAAATCAACACTTGGTAAAATATTCACTATCCAAGACACTCGGTCGACTGTCAGAGACAGTCGGCTGACTGTCTACACTCACTCGGCCGAGTGTCTAGTCACTCGGTCGATGGTCTCTCACAGACACACTCGGTCGTGGGTCATACACACTCGGTCGATGGTCTAGTCGGTCGGTCGAGTGTCTCGACACACTCGGCCGACTGTGTTTATCTGCAGAAACTGAAGCCAAAGTGACGGGTTTCCACCCAAAATCGACCAATTCTTGCTCTAGAGCTCGATTATGACTTCAAAACTGACCAAATGGAAGACACTAATCATGTAGAAACATAAACCCACAAAATTTAGACTCAAACAACATCAAATCTACCCATTTTGACCCAAATTACACACTTTATAAAAACTAACACAAAAACTCCATTTTCTTGAAGATTAAAGCATGAAAAGTTATGAATCTTACCTTGTTAGAATCAGTAAATCACAAGGAACACAAAGATGTAAATGATTCGAGCTCTAAAACAAGGATTAGAAATTAGGGTTTGATTGTAGGTGAAAGGAAGGTACGGGAGTGTTTGGTGAAGAAGGGTCTAGAAATGGTAAGAACACAGCCCTCTAGTCACTTAATTGTAAATAATTCCCACACTGTGTGACACACGGGTATTTATCAGTTATCTGATATCTTTCGTTCATCATTTGGCAACCCAAATGAAGTCCAAATTAAATAAACAAACCTGTTCTGTGACCCTTGTCACAAACTGGTCCTAACCACATCATTAAATAATAATAAATATTAAATAAAAATAAAAGCATATAATAACGCAATACAAACTTAAGGGCAATCTAGTAATCTTACATTTAGGTCCGATTGAGGATGTTACATCCACCCAGAGTGAAAACACTCTCAAGAGTAGAGAAAGTCATCCCTCTCTTTATTCGACGGATAAAGAGATTGCTTCCGAGAGGACCTCCGACCTTTAAGTAGGAAAAAGTTTTTTAAAAAAAAAATACTAAAATAAAAATAATAATAGACGCCATGAAAATGGTAGAATCAAATTTCCATGGGTTTGAAATCCTGCCTAAAATTTAATTTAGGTTCTAAGAGTCAGTCAAGTCGCCAATAAATCGACGATTGATGTCGACTCAATAGAGCCGTGTAAATAATAATTAAATATTTATATATAAACATTAAATTAAGAATTAAATACTTATTAAATTAATACCAATTTAACATAGTATTAAAATAAAACTATAATTTAATATTTATAATAGAATTTATAAGTAACCCGACTAGTGAATACTATAATCATACCGATGAAAGTACGACTTATAAAAACTTCATCGCTACTTACGGTCGTAAGTGAATGATGTCTAGGTTGCCATTATGGGATAAGGTTGTGGATCTCGAATGTCATGACATAGTTTCTGATCAAGAGTCCTGGCCCTCGGTTACATCTGGTCATTTCGGACTTATTTGATAGCTTCGAGGTTTGCATAAATTGTACAAGGTCTAAACTTGATTATGGTGAACACGCAAACACTTGTAAAACAACTCTTAAGTTTACTTAGGATATTCATTTGTCATATGGACAAATTTCTGATTAAGTCAATATATCTCTAGGTTGAAGACCTGGTCATATACTCTCGTTCATTTCGTTCGTGGAATTATCTTCATCTTTCGCCGTGCTATTCTAAGGTGAACTTCATAGCCCCGCTTTTACATGTTTATTAAACTTTATAAATCTTGGGGTGAGACACATGCTTGTATTTTAAATGATTTACAATTTAGACACAAGTGTCTAAACTTTTTGATATGCAACTTCATGAGACTTTTGTTAACTTGTATTCTTACATGCAAATCCCCACCATAATATCGTTAATTGCTGGAATTGAAATGTTGCAAGCTTAATTATTGTGAGTAGGCCTATTGAGAGTGACGTCTCTACCCATTGACCGATCGTCAAGGGGGTACATAATAATAATTACCGACACACGCGCAGTGTCAGGGGTTTATGTTTAGCTCGATATTATAACTCATGGCATATTGATATTTTGATGTTTTGAACTAAATCTTGTGGTCTAAAATTTTATTGATTATTAAATTTATGATGTTCACTCAACCATTGTGTTGATACTTTTAAGCATGTTTGTCTCAGGTGATGATTAGCTTATGTGCTGCTTGATGTTGCTTTGTTACGCGTGCTGCCTTGCATTTGGAGTCTCGCATATTATTTATCATTTATTAAACAATTGTTATTTAATTACATTGGATTTATAATGTAAAACCTTATTTCTTTTCCGCTGCGATACAAATCTTACTTTTATAAAACGTCTCATATAGAGTCGTTCTCTTTATATACTTGTGTTGTGATATTGAAATGTCATATTTACCCCGACCCTATTTGGGGGTGTGACATAAAGTCAATTACTTTATCATAAATGGGGCTAATATCGGGGATAAAAACGTTACTTTTTAGCTGATATCGATCACAAGGAATGTCATTCTCTAGTTTGTGACAATAATCCATTAACCGTTTTTTGAGCGCTTTCCATATCCACATCTTCACAAACAAACAAACAAACATTATGTAAATGGTAAAACAAATTAAACTTTAAAGTGAACGAAGATTTAAACTTTAAATACTAAAATTTACCTTAAATATCCACGTGAATACTTCAAGAGCATATGTCATTCTGGGCTTGTCTTTCTTCCAGCCCTTTAATTCGTGATGTAATTCGTTAAAAGTTGACGTCCAGCTTAAGGAACCCCAAGGATATTAGTTCATTAAATCGAAATCCTTTATCAAATGAAGAAAGTCAACACTTGAAATCGGGTCTCGTAACTGCTTTTCGAGAAAAGTAAGTTGCACCAACACATTGATTGCTACTCCCACACAATCCTCGCCACTAGCTTTACTTTTACCAGGAAAAAAAATTAGGGTCGTCCTTTAACAAATCGTAAAATTGTCTAATCATGAATGAAGAAGTACTATTTCTCTTTGTAAGCACACGATTTGCTATGCTAGGCACAAAAAGGGTCGTCTCTTCCCCAATGTAATATACTATATTGTAACCGGTCCAAAACGCATACCGGTCACCAAACAGGATGTACGCCTACCACATCTAATAGTGTGATATTTAGATATTTTGAACCACAGCCCCTCGGGCTTTTCTTTAAGTTTAGCGTTAGGTGGAGGCTCTCAATCTGATTATGTAATAAACAAGGAATATATTTGGTGTCACTGTCATCACACTTGACATTCAACCAAGGTCCAAAACACGTCTTCTCGAATATCTCTTTCTGTTCCTTAGTCAGGCGCTCATTTATCAATGATATGACAGATATCTTGTTACAAGTGATTACATGAGCATTAAACATTTCCCCCTAAAATAAATGCAAATACAAAAACAGTTTGAACGTGTAATTCATAAGTAACTGTCAGTTAAAACATATAAATGTTCTAACACACCTTAAAATGAATTCAGTTGGAACATTTGACTATTCTAATACACTTTAGAATTTACATGTTAGTACACTATACTGTTCTAACACACATTACATATGGAGGTTAAAGATTTCCACAAATATTTGCACAATTGACGTGTTTGAGTGCTTGTAATCAATAACTGTAAACCCTAGCTATTCATTAACACATATCTAACTCGAGCATTCATAACAAAGAAGCATTAAAAATGCACAAAATCTAACAAACCCTAATGCGCTACTTTTTTTGATACATTAAACAACAATAAACAATAATGAGAACCAAAAGTTTGTAGATTACCTCAACATCAGTCACATCAGCCATTGTTGCAAGTTTTGGCACACGAATTTAGGAGTTTGAACTTAACTGTCACTTGGAATACGTTTTAGGTCGATTAGCACACCAACTGGGTCGTTTTGTGATGAGTTAGAGCGAGAATAAGATCAAGAGCCTTAGATATTGTGAATCAATGTATAAAGTATTGGATTGGAGACTCGCACAACGAATCGTTTGTCTGAAACGAAGTATTAGTAGTAATTGTGTTTGAAAACTGACGCGAATAGAGTATATATATATATATATCCACTGTGTTCGAACACAATTTCGTTCGATTACAATGTATTTTTTTGGGACATGTCATTATTTAATTTATTCGAATATCATACACTGTGTTCGAGTAGTTTGTCATTCGAATGGAAAGTGTATACGCGAATATTTAAAAAAAATAGGTGTACATCGTAATACTTTAAAAGTTTTATTATATCTGAGCTAATATCACATTAATTAAATATGCATAAACTACAGAGAAATAAAAAATAAAAATAAAAATAAAAATAAAAATAATAAAAAAAGAGAGAAAATACAATCAAACAACTATGATTTTGTCGGTTTTGCAAGTAAGTCAGACATTTGATGTACAATTTATTTTCAGAGATGGTGTTCCCCTCGCAAAAACCAATCAACAATCAACAATATATATAGTTTTTACGCTAGTACTTAATTGAATAATATCATCATAACATTTTATCAATGATTCTAATACTTAATAATAGAATAAAATTGAGTAGTTATACTTATATGTATGTGGGATGTGATACTCACACACTCAAAATTGATTCATTCACACCTTTTAGCACAAAATTGACAGTTATAACCTTAAGTTTATCTAGGGAGTTGAACCTCCATAATTGTAAATTAAGGGTATATTAGTAAGTTAGTGTGTATGGATTAATTATTGGTGTGTGAGTATCATCTCCTATGTAGAGGTTATGTAGAGGTGTGTGATTATTATAATGGTATAACGGTATAACCAAATTATGCATGTGTAAATTTGTTAAAAGTAGTCCTATATTATTATAATTATTATTTTTTATAATAACAATAACATAATGGAAAAGGGTGGGAAAGAGGGGTCAGTTTGGGTCAAAGTGAGTGTGCTCCAAACTCTTTTAACTTAAACTATTAAAGCATAAAAGAACAAATACTGATGTATGTTTATACAATTATATATCCTGAACCTGCTTTTGTGGAACCAAACTCATATCAAATAGACACCGTGTTTTTGTTTTGTGTTGCAAAAGCTTGGTTTCGATCTTCATTAAACGTAAGTAGATTGATTGATTATGTTTATATATTTAATTAAATTTATATCCCTATGTTTGTGTATTCAACTGTTTGTTTCTCTAATAATTTGATTTGATTTTATGGTTATTATTATTATTATTTGCAGTACACGAATGGCATCGCAACAAAAAACGCTTGTGTTTGATGAAGTTGCTAAGCATAACAAGACCGACGATTGTTGGCTTATCATCTCCGGAAAGGTATATGCGTTGCCGTGCTTTTTTTTTATAATTTGTTTACGGTTTGACTGAATTTAATTTGTCTATAATATAGTATAATAATAATATAGTGTATATGTATATGGACATGGATGTTGAATGAATATGTGAAGGATGGGAAAAAAAAAAAACAAAATTAGCATATTACACTACTAGAAAAGAGGTCTTTTGGGACGACCTATAGAGATGACATGTAGTCCCGAAAGATATTAAGGGACGACATGTCGTATTCAATAAGTCGTCTCTAATGCCTCGTCCCAGAAAGTTATGCGGGGCGACGACTTCTTTTCCCGAACGATTGTGGTTCCCACTTTGACTTTTCTGTCTGACATCTCGAGACCTTTTTAAGGACGTCCCTAAAGTCGTCCGGGGAAAAGTAGTCAAACTTATCAGAAAAGCAGATAATTTTTTGTCGTTGAGTGAACTTTTCGGGACGACATAATGTCATCCCTAAAAACCCCGTCCCTAAAAACGTCGTCCCTATACATACATTTTCTTGTAGTGTTATTCCATTCTCAACTAAGACAATATATATACTGTATAACTTAATTAGGAAACTACACATAGCAACTAAATAATATTAGTACTCTCTTAATATATAAAACGCGATTAACCCAACAGCTATTGATGAATCTAAAATGTATCAGGTTTATGATGTAACCCCGTTTATGGATGATCACCCTGGTGGCGGTGAAGTTATGCGATTAGTGACTGGTACGCTTACCGGTTTTATGCACTACATGAATCAAACTTATTTCTTTAAACGCAAGTTTTAATGTTTGTTAAATTGTTACAGGCCAAGATGCATCAGTTCCTTTTGGAGATGTTGGTCATAGTGAAAAAGGTATAGAAATGATGAAAGATTATTACGTTGGTGATATAGACGAATCAACAATTCCAGTAAAACGCTCTTTCATTGTATCTACGGCTGAAAAGTTCTACAACTTAGAAAAAAATCCACAACTCATCGTCACGATATTGATGTTTTTGGTACCTTTCTTGATATTGGGGTTGGCTTTTACAGTCAAAGCCTATTCGAATACGAAATCCCCTTGATTTTATGTTGATTTATTTTTGTTATCGATAAATTACGATATGTGTATCCTGAGATCATTCGATTATAATGTACTACAGTTCTAAGTCTTGTGTCTAGATATAATGTTGCAAGAGAATTGGGTAAATTTGCCTGGTTTGTTGTGTTTTCTGTAAGCTAATTAACGTTGAAAATATGATTTAATCTCTTATACCACTCAATGTTACAATACTAGTTACAAGTTATAGGTGAATTTATTTTGTACGACAATCTGTTACATTCTTCAAATGCAAATAGTCCCCAAATCAAATAAACATTTCTCCCAAGTGCCACACTGTCACCTACTACAAAATGAGGAGAAACTGGATTGGGCTTGATGATGGGCCCAAGTCTATTTTTAATTCCATGATATTTTATTTTCTTGAAGAAAAATGTTAAGTAAAAATCAAACAGTCGATCACTTATCTTTCATTATTATTATTATTTTCTTTTATAAGATTCTATAGGTTCAAGTAATCTGAGAGGAGAGACATTTTTAATCCGACGCATGCATTCTAACCGTTTTATTTCAAACCAATTGTAAAACCCTCCCTCACCACCACCGATACTTGTGACTTGCAAAGGCGTCGCGGCCACATGTACGAAGTCCGCAGGCGTGCAGTCGAACAGCGCATCCAATTCTATAGGGGCCTATAATTTTAAACTATAAAATAATACATTCATTTATATTTTTCTTATAAATCAAAACATGAAAATTAATTTATGATTTAATCACACATTCACTTCCTTTCTAGTTTCTAGTGATATTTTTTTTTTAACAATATACATCCTTTTATATATACAACTTTAGCTTTTATAAGGGTTTATTTTTTATGTTACGAACAGGGCCCATTAGAATAGTGAGACGATCCTGGTAACTTGCTGAATTAACAGTTTCACTATGCTTCCAATTTTCCAAAGTTCCAATCAAATAAATTAAATCAACCAATGAACATTAGTTTACACATGTCACGTGTTACGTACTTGTGTAGAAAGATGAAAACTCAGTGAGGTGTATTGTATTATTGATCAACTATATATACTAACAATTACATGTAAACCTAAGCACTATACAAAATCCTAACAGACCTAAACCCATAATACATATTGGGCTAGTCATATGCTAATTATTATTTTTTTTAGAAAGGCAATAAAATTATATTAATAAGTAAAACTAGCAAGATGCTAGGAAATACAAACTCGAATTCGAAATACAAAATCACACGATTCACGACATCAAACTCGAATCAAACACGAATCGACTACCACATAAGTCTAAACACGATAGAACATACAAATTTAAACACGAGTAGATTACCCACGACAAGATCCGGCTGCAGATACAACTAGACCCAAATAAACCCACGATATGAAGCAAGACCTCCACCGTCACATGACAAAAACGAGACAGCATCCACGCCCGAAATTGAATAACCACTATCTGAGTACCTGAAATCAGCTACCGAGAACCATATACACGATTTGAATACACCCGAATTGAATACACTCGAATTGACAGACCCGAATTGAAATACACTCGATTTGACAGACACCTAAAACGATTCAAAACAGAGAAGGGAAAACAAGGAAAAAGAGTGAAGGATAGGGTTCCTCCGGACCGCCGGAGATAATCGACGGCCGGAGGAGAGAAAGTTAGTGATGGCGGGAGTTAGTTTAGGGTAGGTTGATAGGGTTTTCTGAACGAGAGAGAGAGAGAGAAAAAGGAGTAGTCATATGCTAATTATAGTCTAATACTCCCCCGCAGTTGGAGCGGGAGGAAATACAAACGCTCAAACTGTAACACTAATATACAAATACATGATATAAAATATATATATGTTATAAAATATCTAGATTGGATGTTAATTTTATTATTATTATATTTCTTGCATAGTAATATTTTATACGTAACCATTTAAGGTGCACCATTTCTCTTGAAATATCAATATCAATATTTCTTCTCTCCTTCTTCTCTCTTTTTCTCTCTTTGTTCTTATAACCATTAAAGGTAGTTATAAGCCTACTGAATTATAACACGTTATCAGCACGAAAAGCTTAGTGTAATTAAAAGATATCTCAAACGATCACGAATCACTAATCAAGGTATGAAATTATTAATAATTTTCAGACTCGAATATATCAAATTTTGGACTACTAACATTTATATTTATGTTATTTAAGTTATATATGGTCGGTTATACCACCTGAATTATATTTCTGTAATCTAACTTTTACTAACTTCACTAACATTTATATTTATGTTATTTAAGTTATATATGGTCGGTTATACCACCTGAATTATATTTCTGTAATCTAACTTTTACTAACTTCACTAACATTTATATTTATGTTATTTAAGTTATATATGGTCGGTTATACCACCTGAATTATATTTTCTGTAATCTAACTCTTATTAACTTCACTAACATTTATATTTATGTTAATAAGACCTCATGATTGTACGCAACACGTCATTTGACAACACGGTACTTTATGTACGCAACACGTCATTTGACAACACGGTACCATGGGTCGAGATTAATTCCGATCAATACGAATACGACGGGGTCTTTATATGTTATCTAACATTTATGATTACTTATGCAATTAATCATTATTTATTTCATGCATACTAATGTTTATTCTTAAATTTATAATTTTAAAAGTTAAAATAAAAAAATAGTTTGTATTTTTATTAAAAGTAAATCTTAAAAGTTAAAATAAGAAAAAGTAGTTTGTACTTTTATTAAAAGTAAATCTTAAAAGTTAAAATACAAAAAGTAGTTTGTATTTTTATTAAAAGTAAATCTTAAAAGTTAAAATAAGAAAAAGTAGTTTGTATTTTTATTAAAAGTATATCTTAAAAGTTAAAGTAAGAAAAAAAAGGGGATGGTAAAATGGAATAGTTTTTTGTCAAAAATGAAGTATTGAAAATGAAGTGGTCTCCTTCTATAACTAAAAAAAATATATATACTTTTATCAAATGAATTTTTTTGTGGCCGACAATTTCAAACACGAGTCCGTGTTTAGTTTATCAAGAATATCTCTTGCTTTGGTGAAAGGTCACGATCACGATATCAGGTGTTGTGAAAGAATTAAAAAATTGGTCAAGTGGCCTTTTAAAAACTAGAAAAAAAATTTAAACAAAAATTTTTTTTTATATATTTATAATTTACGGGTAACGTAAAAAAAAGGAAGTTTTTTTTTAAAAAAAAAAAAAACAAGAAAGTGTTTAAATGAGTTTTACAGAAAGGGGGAAAGCAAAGTAAAAAAAAAAACTTTTTTCCAAACAAAGGTAAATGAAAGTAGGACTTAATACAAGAAAAAAGTAAACATCTCCTAGACGTGATAAAATCTATCAATGATAAGTATTAGACTTGATGAGCTAAATGTGACAAAAATATTTCAACATGTCTTATGTTAATTTTCTAAAATAAGTTATTATTATTCCGAGTTTAACACATATACATATGTTAATTAAAAACAACCTTTTTGTTCTTATGTAGTGTTGGGTTGCAATTTTGGTTGTATGCCATAATTCCATCCAGTAGAGTGACAATAGAAAACTTTTGATGATAATCAATAAAAAACTTTTTTCCAAACTTGTCAAATGTTTTGTTAAAAACGTGACCGTTGAAAAAAGGAGGTTGAATAATAAAACTTAAAAAACAAATTATTTTTTTAAGAGTGTGCATCAAAATGGCCCGTTTAATAATGGGGAGTAAAAATATAGTCAAATTGTTTCAACGAACAAGGGTTCAATTGGATGTCTCTTAAAAAAAATCCGCGGGTACGGGTGATGGATCCAATGGATCCGCATCCACGACCCGCGGGTGCTATCCCTAATTGTGACAAGTACAAATCAACTAAAAGTCTAAAAAATAAATGCTCTTATAGGGACCAAATGTTCACAATAATTGCCTAAGCTAGATATGAAACAAATAGTTCATAAATAAAATAAAAAAGGTCGTTGTGCGTTTTCGGGATGATAGCCGAAATACACTTACAAAAGTAGGTCAGCCGTCAATTCTTTATGGCCATATCAACGTAGATCAATAAAATCATTTATGGTTTTGATAAAAGATTAATTAAAAATTAATTGTTTTTTTGGTCTTGGATTCTCGGTAACAAAAGCAAAGGTTGTTTTTGGTTGCCACAACAAACAAGACAGAGGTTGTTGACTTTTGTTGTTAAACATGGCACAAGTAAACAATAACAATAGATTATTGTTTTTGAAAAGAATAATGATGCGTTAATTTTATTGTATAAAATAAAATTAAAGAAAATGGTTTTCATTGATGACTATGAACAAACGCAAACAAAGTGTTTGTGGTATTTGGTGATTAAAAAAAAGTGCATCTAAAGCTTCTACTGAAAATAATATGCATCTAAAGCTTCTACTGAAAATTAATGTGCAATGTACAACGTATAACTATATGGTCAAATTCATTTGAGCCTTCGGAGTCACAAGTATATGATGTATATATATATTACTCAATTAACAAAATAGTAAATCTAAATTAATTCATATGAATAGTAAAACGAAATTAATTAATTTACTATTCACATAAAAAAGCGCATATGATAAAAAGCGCATCGCATATGATAAGCGCATATGATAAAAAGCGAATATGATGAAAAGCACAACGCATATGATGAAAATCGCATATGATTAAAAGCGCATATGGTGAAAAACACAGCGCATATGATTAAAAGCGTATATGGTGAAAATGATATATGATAAAAAAAAACACATATGGTGATTTATTAAAAAAAAAGAAAAGAAAAACACATATGGTGATTAATGGAAAGCACATATGGTGATTAATGAAAAGTATATTGTGAAAAAGAATCACAAATGTTTCTTGAAAGAATTCAAGGTAAGATATATGAACCAATTCATCCATCATGTGAACCATTTTGATATTTCATGGTTCTAATAGACGCATCTAGCGGATGGTCTCATATTTGTATGTTATCAAGCCGTAATATGGCATTTGCAAAGTTTCTTGCACAAATTATTAAATTGAGAACACATTATTCTGATTACACCATTAAAAGGATGAGACTTGATAATGCTGGTGAGTTAACATCTCAAGCATTTAATGATCATTATATATCTACAGGGATTGTTGTTGAACATCCAGTTGCTCATGTGCATACACAAAATTGGTTTAGCTGAATCAATAGATAAACGCTTACAGCTAATAACTAGACAATTGATAATGAGTACAAATCTCTCAATATTTATATGTGGACATGTAAATTTACATGCTGCGACATTAATTCGCATTATACCATGTGGAAGTCGTAAATATTTTCACTTAATACTTGATTTTGGCCAAGAGCCAAATATTTTCTACCTTAAAACATTGGTTGTGCAGTGTATGTTCCAATTGTATCACCACAACACAATAAAATGGTTCTTCAAAGAAAGATGATAATATATTTTGGATATAAAACATCTTCAATCATAAGATATAAAACATCTTCAATCACAATAAAATGTTCCAATTGTATGTTCCAATTGTATCACCACAACACAATAAAATGTTTTTACAGCACGTTTTGATGATTGTCATTTTAATAAAACATTGTTCCCTAGATTAGGGGAAGAAATAAAAATAAAAAATAAAATGATGCTTCATGATGTGAACATCAATTAAGGTATATTGAACTCGCACAAAAGAATGTGAAACGAAAGTTCAAAAATAATGCATATGAAAGAACTTGCAAATTAATTACTTTATGCATTTACAGATATAAAAAAGTGACTAAATCATATATACCAGCGATAAATGCTCCAGCTCGAACTGAAATTCCAAAAGCTGGCAATAATGTCACTGTTGAGTCTTTGCCACGCATCAAACGTGGAAGATCAATTGGTTCCGAAGATAAAAATCCTCGAAAAAGAAAATCAGCTGATAATGAGGTAAGAGAAAGTGTTCAAGAAGAACCACAAATCAATATTCCTTCTGCAGAGGATATTGATAAATGTAAATACTAAAATTGCGATAAATTATGCAATATTATGGAACCGAAATGAAACTAAAATCTCTATGAGATATTTTCATATAATGTTACAATGACATCATGAATAAAGATGATGATCTGGAACTAAAATCTGTCATTGAATATACAAAATGGACATGATTGAGCTCAATGGAAAGGAGCAATAAGAGCTGAATTAGAATCGCTCGATAAAAGAAAAGTTTTCGGATCAATCGTTATCACTTTTAAAGATGTGAAACGTATGGGATACAAATGAATTTTTATCCGAAAAGAAATGTGCAAATGAAGTTACAAGGCAAAACTAGACTTGTAACTCAATATTTCCCACAAAGACCAGAAATGAATTAGGAGGAAAAATTATCCTCCTGTAATGGATACAATTACTTATTAGATACTTAATCAACCTGGTAGTTATTTAAATGCATCTCATGAATGTTGTTACTACTTATCTGTATGGATCACTTAATAGTGATATATATGAATATACCTAAAGGGTTAAGGTATCATAAGCATCTAATGTAAAACGCAAGGGAATATATTCCATTAAATCACAAAGATTTCTAAGTGGGTTTATACAAACGGGACGTATGTGGTATAACCGATTAAATGACTACTTGATAAAAAAAAAGGGTATAAATATAAACTTATTTTGCACGTATGTTTTATAAAAACAATGTTCGGATATGAGATCGTAGTTGTTTATGTCAATGTTCTTAACATCATATGAACAAATAAAGAGATCTATGAAATCATTCAACTTCTAAAGAATTATTTTGAAATGAAAGATCTTGAAAAAACCAAGTATTACCTTGGATTGCAAATTGAGCATATGCCTAATGGTTTACTTGTACATCAAACAACTTATACCGAAAAGATTTTAAAACATTTTTTTTAAAGACAAACTCATTGTTGTTAGATCACTCAATATTGACACTGATCTATTTCATCCCTGCGAAGATCATGAAAATTTTAACAGATCTTAAGTTCTATATTTTAGTGCAATTGAGGTTCTTATGTATCTTATAGATTATACAAGATCTGACATTTCTTTTGCAGTTAATTTGTTGACAAGGTTCAGCTCAGCCCCTACCAAAAGACATTGGAATGGGATCAAACAAATAGTTTGATACCTTCGGGGAACTACTGATTTATAATTATTTTATTCTAACAACTCGAAACAAGATTTGTTTGGTTATACAGATGCAGATTATTTATCCGATCTACATAAAGCTAAATCTCAAACTGGATATGTATTCCTAAATGGAGGCACCGCAATATCATGACGTTCTCAAAACAAACACTTGTTGCAACATCATCAAATCATGCCGAAGTGATTGCATTACATGAAGCTACTCGGGAATGATTTTAGTTAAGATCAATGATACAAATCATTATTGATTCTTGTGGACTAGAACGCTATAAAAGCGTAACAACTATCTATGAAGATAATACAGCTTACATAATACAAATGAAAGAAGAGTATCAAAAATGACAGAACAAAACATAAATGCTGACGAGGCGCTAAAGCTATAAACGGTCTTAACGGTCATAAGTTTGATGGAAAAGAATGGTATATTGGTAAGGCTCAGAAAAAGACTGAAAGGGAATAGGAACTGAAACAACGGTTTGAACAAACCATGAAGGAGACTGTAGACAAATCACGAGGGCCAAACTTGTACATAAAAGATTTAGATGATACAGTTTCAGATGAAAACCTCAGATTTTTCTCATATACTCAAGATATCGTAAAAGACAACCAGATTAAAATGAGATACGTTCAATCAACAACTCTGCTGATCTTTATACCAAAGCACTGCTAACTGCTATTTTCAGAACACACGTTCATAATATTGGCATGAGGCATGTTCAGAAGATGTAACAACTCAGGCGTTGCCTACTTGAGGGGGAGTCAACTTTATGCTGCACTCTTTTTCCCTTAGCTAAAGTTTTATCCCAATGAGTTTTCTTTAGCAAGGTTTTTAACGAGGCAGTACTAGTTATTCTCTAATAAAATTGTCATCCAAGGGGGAGTGTTATAAAATATCTAGATTGTGTTATAAAATATCTAGATTGGATGTTAATTTTATTATTATTATATTTCTTGCATAGTAATATTTTATACTATAAATAGACATGTATGGTAACCATTTAAGGTGCACCATTTCTCTTGAAATATCAATATCAATATTTCTTCTCTCCTTCTTCTCTCTTTTTCTCTCTTTGTTCTTATAACCATTAAAGGTAGTTATAAGCCTACTGAATTATAACAATATAAACATTATGAACGTAATAAAACTAAAAAAATACAACTAAAGTCTTCATGCTTCATCTTGCAGTGGCTTGATGTTGTTGCTTTCATTAAATTTTTTTATTTTTTTTTCTAAGTTTGTAAGGAATCGGAACTCGGAAGTTCATTAGGAAGCGGAAGTCATATTTTTATTTTTATTTATTTACTTTTTTTTTTTTACCGTTGGAATAGAAAACATAAGAAAAATAGAAAATCTAAAAGACACGGTGTTGAAGGTAAACGAACAAAGGAAGAAATATATGTTTTTTTTTTTTTTTTTTTTTTTCTTTTTTCCAAAGTGGTGAAGAAAAGAGCAACATATTAGTAATACTCTTACATACGTAACAACTTTGTACGTGTTTGACAAGCACAGGATTGATCACCGTAACCGGTGTATGTAAGCAACGAAGAAATTATATTGGGTAGATGGTCGATAACCGAGAATATAAGGAATATGAAAGAAAAAAAAATAGATAAAACAAAGATATGAAATAGTAGATTCGCGGACGGGGAGCGCGAAGAAGAAAGAGAGTAAAACAGGCGGCGGCAGACCATTACTCGGTAGCGGCGGCAGACCAATTTTTGGTGGCAGCGGCAAAGAAAAGAAAAAAAAATAGGAACCCTTTAGCTCTTGATACCATGTAGAAAGATGAAAACCCCGTGGGTATTTGTGTACTTTGGATACATAAGTCACATGATTCACTCGCCTTACTACTTTGAAGAATAGGCATGTGGTATGTGCACGCTATATCTTAAAAACTTCCATAAATGTAACAACACGAGTATTGAAGTGTTAAAGTATAAGTTAAATTTAGGAAAAAAAAATCTATTTTTAGTATGGTGTAATCGGTCAAAGATGCAAATTTGACTTTAAAAACATCTTACCTTAGAAAAAGATGTTACCAAATTGCTCTCGAAAACCCGAAGTTGATCAAAATCGAACTCCCCCTACCCACTACTTAATTACACTTTTGCCCATATCCGTATGTGTATATCCTCATCTACTACACGTATTTACATTAAAAGGGAAAGATCAAAATGGTTTTGATGTAAAGGGTACACCATCGTCATCATATATTTTTGGTATACCTAGTTATTCGACACGCTTTTCAAGCCAATTAATTTTATTAATACTCCCAACTTTGCACCCAATCTGGAGTCATCGAGGGTAAACGTTTGTGACCATGAGCTGACTAACTTGTAGATTTGAGCTCATGACCTTCACGAAAGATAACCCTAACCGCTCCTGACTCCACCACTACCTTGTGGTTATATATGATCTTTTACAATTATTCATTGCTCCGTATTTGTTATTAGAAAGATTGATAATTGTCAGAGGCGAAACTAGGATTTTTTTGACCGGGGGCAAAAAAAAAATTTTTAAACCGTAGCAATTTTTTTGGATACAATTTGAAGATTTTGGGTCAAAAGTTGGAGATTTTGGGGCAAAATTTGAAGATTTTGGGGCAAAAGTTGGAGAATTTGGGGCAAAATTTGAAGGTTTTGGGGCAAAATATGTAGGTTTGGGGGCAAAAAAAAAATCCACCGGGGGCAAAGTCGAAAAACCCAAAATTTTTACACTGAAAAAAAAAATCCACCGGGGGCGCCCCCCCCCCCCCCCCCCCCCCCTTCATCATTTTCGCCTCTGATAATTGTCCCTTTTTATCTCATTTCCATTGATGTTCAACACTCGCTTCAAATTGCGCTCAATTTAAAAATGAATTTTCACGAACTATGTTGTCGGTATGAGTTGTTTTTACGTTTATGTATTTGACTAATCGTATCAAAGCAGCATGTATACGAGAATATGAGACGCTTTTGTTGTTAAGTTTATACAAAGTAAGAATCGATTCTACATAAATAATGTGATTCTACATAAATATTTTGAATGCACACCTAATGTAATGAATACACACGTAAGCATCAATTAAACTTTAACACATTACAAGCATGTGCAATTTGCTTGGATTAAAACTTAGCATGTACGTAAACCTTTATATAAAACGTGACACAATACACGTAAGCAAGATAGCTGACATGTAAATAACAGGTGGGACCTAACTTTGAAATTCAACGTGCCATTTCCAAACACGTATACATTTACAATACTGCTACGTTGACTTTTTCTTCTTTTTCTTTTCACACGGAACCAAAACTATCGCTGACTTAGTTATCTTCACTTTAATTAATCGATGGATTAAAATGTTTATGAAAAATGTTAATTAAATATCTATTAAAATGACTTTGTTATCTTTTTTTACTTGCAATATAATTAAAAGGTCCTGTTTAGCTTCTTTCTTTTTTAATCAAAGTTTCAGTGAATAAAATGTCATATCTATATCTATATCTATCTATATATCTATAGTAATTGAGTGCTAAAATTATAAGTATGGTGTATTAAATACGATTAATTTAATAAAATTTACTCATGTAATTTAATAGACGGGTAAAAAAGGTTAAAAATTAATATGATAAAAAAGTAAAAAAAATATAAAGACCATAATAAATAAAACCGTCATAAATAAATTTTAAGTAATTAATGATTAATAAATATATAAACCTTTCATCTTCTAAGTAACGTAAGTTATTTCTTTTTAGCCTATAAATATGTCATCCCCATTTCATTTTTTCATATCAATCATATAAAAGAGCACACCATATTACTAATGTTGTACTCTCGATTTTTTTTAAGATGGAAAGAAGAAGAAATAATATATATATATATATATATATATATATATATATATATATATATATATATATATATTGAAGAAACACCAATTTCAAAATATTGTAAACCGCGATCAAGGAAAAAAGAAACGTGGTTGACTCTCTGTTGGATTGATTCGTCCGAAGATCTCTTTTTAATGTTACTATTATGATATTATTCTTATTATATTGTATATTTGTATAACTTATATGATTAATAATTAAGATTATGATTAATATTATGATTATAATTCATAATTATAATTTTGAATATGATTACGATTATTATATTTACTATTATTACATTTTCGTTATAATTCATATAACTATATGATTATTATAGGTGTAACGTTTTTTTTTTAATTGTAAATATATAGATAATGTTTATTTAAATAAATTATATAAATAATATATATATATATATATATATATATATATATATATATATATATATATATATATATATATATATATATATATATATATATATATATATGTATATATGCAATGATACTATTATGACTATAATTCATAATTATAATTATGAATATGATTACGATTACGATTACGATGATGATTAATAATAATTATTATAATTTTTATTATTGTTACATTTTAGTTATAATTTATATAAGTATGATTATTATAGGTGTAAATGTTTATTCATGTAAATATATAGATCATGTTTATTTAATTAATTTCCATAAATAATTACGTGTGTGTATATATATATATATATATATATATATATATATATATATATATATATATATATATATATATATATATATATATATATATATATGCAACGATAATGTGATGCCCCGTACAAAACCATCGTGTACGAATCATCAACAACAGGATCATTACAAGGTTAAGTACTATATACTGTAATAAAAGAAGTTGCATTCACGATAAAAAGATGACGTCACAACCGACGTCAATTGTTTTACACCAACAGTATGCTTCTACGAATAGCAAGCATGAATAAATGTATGTGACCCTTAGGTTGTTACAAAACATAGTTCAAATGTATTAAAGTTTGAATGCAAGGTAAACAGTTCATGCGGTGATAACACTAGAGCAGCGGGTGTCTACGGCAAGACTAGCACGACAGCGAAAGCAAATAACCTTAAGCACCTGAGAAAAACATGCTTAAAAACGTCAACACAAAGGTTGGTGAGCTATAGTTTAAGTATAACAGTATGTAAGGTAGGCCACGAGATTTCAGTGCTACAAAGAGCGTTTCAAAACAGTATGATAAAGTATATGTTAACCGTGGGCACTTGGTAACTAACTTAACGTTTATACCCCCTGAAAGTACACTTGGCAAGTGCGTATGTTTACGAAGTATTAAACACTCGTTAAATACTAGCGCTACTAGCCCGAGTGGGGATGTCAAACCCTATGGATCCATATCTAAGATTCGCGTTCACGGTTCAAAAACCAATGATTAAACGTTACCGAGCTAAAGGGAATGTTTATGCCGTTGTATAACCCACACATATATAAGTTTAAGTACTCATGCCTAGTATGTAAAACATAAAATCCGCATGCATTCTCAGTTCCCAAAATAAGTTAAAGTAAAAAGGGAATGCTATAACTCACAATGATAAAGTAGCGGTAAAGTATGACTCGGAAAGTAAGCAAGTAATGAAGGTTGTCCAAACGGGTCCTCAACCTAAGTCAGATAGTACTAAGTAAGTAAATCATCCGAAAAGGTTTAAAAGTATGTAAATAAGGTCTTAAGGGTCATCATCATTCATCATCAAACAAAAGGTGTAAAGTAAGTTTCGTTCATGAAAGTAGTTTAAAACAAAAGCTGACTTCGATCAGTCACCACGGCCTCTATCCTTACTGAATTAAGGTGAGACCAGTGGCCATGGCTCCGTATATGAGTCCTTTAAGTGTGGTAAAATTTACAGAAGCAAACTCGTCTTCGTTTGACCGTGGAGACGGTCTAAGTGCGAGTATGTAGTGACCCGAACTTTTCCATGTTTATATATATATTAAATGAAATTGTTATTTACATGATTAAGTGTTTCCAACATGTTAAGCAATCAAACTTGTTAAGACTTGATTAATTGAAATAGGTTTCATATAGACAATTGACCACCCAAGTTGACCGGTGATTCACGAACGTTAAAACTTGTAAAAACTATACGATGACATATATATGGTTATATATATAGTTAACATGATTTTATTATAAGTATGTATCTCATTAGGTATTTTAACAATGAGTTATATACATAAAAATGAGACTATTAATTTAAGAAACTCGAAAACGATATATATAACGATTATCGTTATAACAACGTCTTACTAGGTACATATGAATCATATTAAGATATTGATACACTTGGTTAATTATGTTAAATGATAAGTAAATATATTATTAAGTGTATTAACAATGAAATACATATGTAAAAATAAGACTACTAACTTAATGATTTTGAAACGAGACATATATGTAACGATTATCGTTGTAACGACATTTAACTGTATATATATCATACTAAGATATATTATATATCATAATATCATGATAATATAACAATTTAACATCTAATTTTTTATAATAAACAATGGGTTAACAACATTCAACAAGATCGTTAACCTAAAGGTTTCAAAACAACATTTACATGTAACGACTAACGATGACTTAACGACTCAGTTAAAATGTATATACATGTAGTGTTTTAATATGTATTCATACACTTTTGAAAGACTTCAAGACACTTATCAAAATACTTCTACTTAACAAAAATGCTTACAATTACATCCTCGTTCAGTTTCATCAACAATTCTACTCGTATGCACCCGTATTCGTACTCGTACAATACACAGCTTTTAGATGTATGTACTATTGGTATATACACTCCAATGATCAGCTCTTAGCAGCCCATGTGAGTCACCTAACACATGTGGGAACCATCATTTGGCAACTAGCATGAAATATCTCATAAAATTACAAAAATATGAGTAATCATTCATGACTTATTTACATGAAAACAAAATTACATATCCTTTATATCTAATCCATACACCAACGACCAAAAACACCTACAAACACCTTCATTCTTCAATTTTATTCATCTAATTGATCTCTCTCAAGTTCTATCTTCAAGTTCTAAGTGTTCTTCATAAATTCCAAAAGTTCTAGTTTCATAAAATCAAGAATACTTCCAA